>NW_024080640.1:4112625-4457724 GCF_003009895.1 Hyaena hyaena
TCTCTCTCTCTCTCTCTCTCTCTCTCTCTCTTTCTCTCTCTCTCTTTCTCTCTCTCTCTCTTTCTCTCTCTCTCTCTTTCTCTCTCTCTCTCTCTTTCTCTCTCTCTTTCTCTTTCTCTCTCTCTTTCTCTTTCTCTCTTTCTCTCTTTCTCTTTGAGAGAGAGAGAGGGAGGGAGGGAGGGGAGGGGCAGAAGGAGAAGATCTTAAGCAGGCTCCACACCCAGCATGGAGCCCTACACTCCATGGATGCTTAACTGATGGAGCCACCCAGGTGCCCCTACCCCTTGATCCCATTTTAAGAGTTATATCCTTCCCTTCTGTTAAGCTGGTAGTTGTCACATGAAGTACTTAGTTCTCTTAAATAATTGTGTCTTTTTTTTCTGGCAAAATAACCATATCCTGCATCTCAGAGATTCATTTTGAATATACTGAGGAAGAAATGCAATTTATGTCTTCAAAGTCAAGTCAAGTCGTTGTCACCATATAATAATTAAGGAAGTTTATTTTCCTCACTCCCTTCAAAATCATATGCAGACAGCTACGAACTCAAACAGAGCTGGAAATGAGCCCTGCTTTGACTGAACACCACTCCTGTGTGTAGCACTTTCCAGATT
This sequence comes from Hyaena hyaena, assembly GCF_003009895.1. NCBI lineage: Eukaryota > Metazoa > Chordata > Mammalia > Carnivora > Hyaenidae > Hyaena > Hyaena hyaena. Next base: position 4,113,240 of record NW_024080640.1, read on the forward strand.
CCTTTCAGAGTCTAATTACTGGAGGAAAAAGGAAAGTTATTGTCCTGGATTTTAAAAGTCCACATGGGAAGGAAATATGATAAGAGTTCATCCTTACCTTTCTCTAAGTCTTTACTGAATGCAAAGCTGGTTATCATGGCTGATAAAGCAAATAACAACCGTGGGTAACACTGCAGCATTCTCTGGCTCTTCCCATCATACCTGCTTTAAAAGAAGTTTTACAACCTTTTTCCATGGAAGTCTTGAGTTCTACAAAGTTTGTTATAGTTCTGTAAGGAACATGCATATAAAATTTAACTTTACATTACTTGGTGAAATTATTAAGCCTTTTTTGATAGTTTTACATTTTCATGAATATATTACTTCTAAAAGGAGCCTTTTTTCTCTAGTCTGGCTTCAAATTATACCTTCCACTTCATGGCACAGCAGTATACTTGTTCCCAAGAGCAACCAAGGATCTTAAAATTAAGCGAATGGTATGTGTTACCCTCTAGGTAGAAATTTTGCTATTTTACCATGGGGAACAATGTAAAAGAAGAAACCAAAGTTTTGTTAAAGCCATATAACTTCTACCCAGTTTCACCATTCTAATTTACTTCTTTTATTTGTTTAAAAAATTTTTAATGTTTATTTTATTTTTGAGAGAGAAAGAGAACATATGAGCAGGGTAAGGGGAGAGAGAGGAGACACAGAATCTGAGCTGTCAGCACAGAGCCTGATGCGAGGCTTGAACCCAATCAGCTGTGAGATCATGACCTGGGCCAAAGTTGGACGCCTAACCAACTGAGCCACCCAGGCCCCCCATTACTTCTTTTATTTATTTTTATTTTATTTCATTTATTTTTTTGAGAGAGTGCAAGCAGGAGAGGGGGTAGAGGGAGAGAGAGAATCTTAAGCAAGCTCCAAGCTCAGTGCAGAGCCTGATGCAGGGCTTGATTTCATGACCGTGGGATCATGACCTGAGCCAAAATCAAGAGTCAGATGTTCACCCAACTGAACCAACTGGGTACCTCTAATTTACTTAAAAAAATAATTATTATTTTAGATTCCATATGGGTATGATTTGGGTACAAATCAGTGTGCATTTGGGGGCACCTGGGTGGTTTAGTCGGTTAAGCACCAACTTCAGCTAAGGTCATGATCTCACAGTTCATGTCAGGCTCTATGCTGATTCTATTTCTCTCTCTCTTTCTCTCTCTCTGTCTGCCCTTCACCTGCTTGCACTCTGTCTCTCTCTCTCAAATAAATAAACATAAAAAGATTTAAAAGAACAAATTGGTATGCATTTTGATAAATCTTAGAACAATAATACAGCAAGCTATTTGTACTCTGCAAAAAATTTTACATATATATGTAATTTGATATATATATATATATCTCAAATAAATGAGTAATGTATTACAAACAAGAAGCTCTCTGCCTTAAAACATTTGGGTTACAATATTTGTCCTGGGCTTTTTTCTCTCTTTAGGATCAAGAATGGAATAACCCCTCCTTCTGCCACTTGCTATCTATCATTGGAGCAAAGGGACAAATAGTTCTATTGTTGCAAATGACTCCTTTCCCATTATCACTATTTTCCTGCAACATGATAGTCAAAAGAAACAAGGCACTGTATCACAGGTAGACAATAATTAATAAATTAATACATTTAAAATCTACCACCTCCTCTTCTTGTTTAGTATTTTTCCTCTAGTATGGACTGTGAAAGGAGCTGGCCCCATGTCTGCCTCAGGAGAGGTGACAGAGATACAAGAATGAGAAAGAAAACTGTCTGAAAGGAGAGACTGGGTGCCTCAGTCAGTTAAGCATCAGACTCTGGCTCATCATGATCTCAGTTCATGAATTCAAGCTTTGAATCAGGCTCACTGATGACAGTGCAGAGCCTGCTTGGGATTCTCTCTCTCTCTCTCTCTCTCTCTCTCTCTCTGCTCCTCCCCTGCTTGCTCTCTCTCTCTCTCTCAAAAATAAACAAACATTTTTGAGACTCTTGCATGGTTCAGTCAGTTAAGTGTCTGACTCTTGATTTTGGCTCAGGTCATGAGATCATGGTTCATGGGTTCAAGTCCCATGCTGGGCTCAATGCTGACAGTGTGGAGCCTGCATGGGATTCTAAATAAACAAACAAACAAACTTTAAAAAAACAGCAAAAGACATTTTTTAATTAAAAAATTTAAAATGAGGCTGGCCAAGATTGGCCTTATGTTGAAGCTGGATGACAGGCTCATAAGAATGGGTTCATTTTTACTGCTCTTCTACCTTTGGGTATATTTGAAACTTTCCATAAGTTTTAAAATAATAGAAATGAGGTCTCCGAAAACTGTTCTAGATCAGTTAATTCTGAAAAAATAAGTTTCTCTTTTTATGCCCCATAAAAAGGACATCATAAATATGTCCATTAATGGAGTTTACAATTGGTTTGGATTCAATATATCAACAAAATGCTTCAATTCTGTATATAAGTCCTGCAGTTGATATTCTGTGATTGAACTTAGAAAAACAAATAGGTTCATACAGCTTTCACGAATTAAGTGAAAATACTGAAATGGAACAGCTTCAGTAATAGATGACAAAACAAGTCATTAGTTCTCTAGTTACTTCTTCTTTTATGTTACTAGGACTGAGGATATTAGACAGGGAACCAAAAATCCATATAATAATCTCTAGAATATACATCTTATTCTATGTCTTGGTGTCTCCATTTTTTTTCCCAGTTAGGTGAGAAGAAACCCTGTGACTAAATGTGGTATCTCACAGAAGCATTTGAGGAAAAATCGTGTTGGAAAGGCGAGTTTTCTAATGTATTATAGAATTCTGTTACTACAGACAGATTGTCTTCTTTGCTAAGAACAAGTAGAAAATAAAGACTCTAAATAAATGAACCATTCTAAAAGACTTTCATAGTGTCATCTCTCTGTAAAATTTCTCATATAAGGTGCCACTTTTTTCATTTTCTTCTCAGTTGGCCTGGGCTTAGGGCAATGATCTGCTTCTCCGATGTATCAAGTATATGCTAGAATATAGAAATATATATAAGCCTTGCTTAGGGTACAGTTTGAGTAGGCAGACAGGACACAAAAGACTCTGGAACTCTAGTGGGTTATAAATGCATCAGTCTCCAGAAGGCCTATGTGATAGATGCCAGCATGGCATGCTTGGTGACTTTTTTGGTTGGTTTGATTAAATTTCAATCAAACTTTAAGATAACTATAGGGTGAAATGCACTAGGGGACATTCTACACAGTACTAGGAAGATGTAGAGGGGCTTTGCCGCTAAGATAAATTTAAATCCTGAGAAGCAAAACCCCTGAAGAATTGAATATAGGGAAGACAGAAAGACACTATTTTATCATTAAAAATCAATCAGATATTTGCTACACGCCTCTTCTGATGATTTCTCACATTTCAGTAGCTAGCAAATCTTGGTTTACAAAATAATTTCACATACATGATCTTATCTGATCCTCACAATGAACCATGAGGTAAGTGGGGGAATCTTAAATTGAAGAAATTGCATCTCAGAGATTTCAGTGTTCCTGAAGGTCTTAATCCAGCTAGATGGGGAAGGGGTCCCGGAAACCAACCGGGTCTCAGGCACCATCTTGCCCAGTATTGTGCTGTTCTCTTCTGCATTTGGTCCTGTGGCAGATTCAAAAAAAAAGTAAAGGCATGATCCCTGCCCTCAGAGAGTTTATGACCTAGATGGGAAAATGCAAGTTTTACATAATGACGCAAGCAGAGATTTATTAAGCTTTAAACTCCATGAAATGGGCTATAACTACAATAACATCTGGGCTATTTTAATTGGAAAATAAGGTGTGACAACTTCTATCCAAGCACTGGAACATGCACTTGGAGGTGCCCAAGAATGCCAGTCAACTGAATGTTTGTGAGGTCTTCCAGCCAAGCAATTGGTGCTTTCCTAGAGGAGTCCCACAATTAATTCTTGACTGGGAGGAAAGCCTGTAGAGGAGAAAGGTAATGGAGAAGATAATATCTTTCCATATACTATCATGTACTTACAGGTAAAATCTTGCACAGCTCTCTGGTGACATATGGTTGTTTGTAAGAGCCGATTCTTCAAGTGTTGAATTCCTTTTAGCTTCTGTTGAGCCTTCATCTGAGAAGTGGAAGCTTGTAGAAGCTTGTGGAAGCTAGTCCTGGCCCTGGCACATCTTCATTAGATGCTCTAGGTCATCGGTGGAGGCTACGAAGCAAATTGCTTCCTCCTATTTACCTAATTGCAGAGGGAGTAAAATAGAAGTAAAAAAGAGTACAATTTTTTTTTTAAAGCAACTGCCTAGAGGCAGAAGAATGGGCACATTTATTCTACACCCAGGAGAACCGTGGACTTCAAAGGTCTGCAGGGACTTCATGATCATTTTCATTTCCTAATGTTCTAATGCTCAAACCTAAAACTTTCCAAACCCATTTTTGTTTCAGAAGCAAAATTCTGTTGGAAATCTCTGTTCTTTATCAATAGAGCAACCTTGTCCTCAGAGACAGCTGCAGGCCAGTCACCGTCTCTCCCTGTCTGTGTCTCCCCCACTGAGTGGCATATTACCTGGGAGGCTCCAGGAGGACTTCCAAAGCCCTCAGTGAGTGACTGGCAGCAATCCTTTAAAATAATGCACATGGTTATCCAGGTTTACAGGCACTGTGGACACTCTTGTGTGGTCTTCTTCAAAGTGCTGACTTGCTAAGTGTCCGTTGGAGTAGGCCAGCATGGATGGATCTACTATAGAATCCTGCTTACCACAGATGAAGGGTCCAAGCAGCAGCCTCGTGGCAGACAAGTGCCGAAGTCATAACTCAAGCATTGACACACGCCTGCCTGCGAGGAGGAGAGAGCGTTGGAGAAATCAACTTGGAGTCAGAAGGCAACCTTAATGTGTTATAAGTAAATGTGAGGATACGCTTCGGAGGCACCATCAACACTTCCAACAACATTGCTCACTTACACTGAGCGCTCAAGTACAAACGTGAACACATTTTGTTGGACTCCTAAGCCCAAGCACATGGCTGCTACCACCGGACCACCCATACTCTCAAAGATGCAGCCACTGAATTATTTTTTTCAGGGAGTGGCAATGGATTTATGCAGAGTCACTCAGACTTTCATTTCACCCAGTGGTTATGAAAATGGGCTCTAGAACCAGCTCTGTAGCATACCAACTGTGTGACCTTGGGCTAGTGGCTTAAAAACTCTCCGTGCCTTTGATTCTCCACGTGTTAAAAGTGATAATTATGCCAGCTACCCCATAAAATTGTTATGAGGGTTCAGTGAGTTTAGACACCTAAAAAGCTTAGAATATCACCCAGCACATACTATGCACTGGATAAGTGTCAGCTATTTTCATTCGTTCATTCTTCTAATATTAATATGAACACCTCAGATCCAGATGCTGCTACATGTTGAAATGTAAAAAGCAAGTAAGATACAGTATGTGCCCTCAGCAGGCTTACACTCTGTATTGTATAGCCTTGTGTTTTATTTGGGGTTTTTTCTGCCTCACAAAATAGAGGTACTCAACAAGTGTTTTTGAACGTATGATCGGATTGGGGAAACGGGCAAGAATGCCGATCATTTCCGTTAAATGACTATATTGAATAGTGCCTCCCACCTAGTAGGAGCCTGGCACCGTATAAGCATCATTAACTATTTTCATTATTTATTTGGTAGAACGAATGCTGAGACTTTGTGTGTGGACTGGAGGTTGGGGGTGAGGAGGTAGAGGAGCAAGCACTTAGGGAAGTCTTCCAAGAGGCAGTATCACTAAGCTTCGTTTTGATCAGCGAGTGGGTGTTAGCCAGTAAGAGAAGAGGACTAAGTGTGTTCTAGGCAGAAGGAACATTGTGTGCAGAGCTAGAGAGCCGTGAAATAGCACAATACATTCAGGGAACTCCAAGTAGAGCAGTACGAGAGACCCATCCTCGTTGTGACATACAGTGTGCGTTTGTTAAATGAGTATTTGAGATTAGAGGCTGGGAAATGAAACAAAACAAATGAGACATCACTTGTGTCACCCTGGCCTTTAGCATTGACTCAATAAGCCAGTCACAGAGATGTGGCTGGGGAATTTTCCATTGTTCAGTGTAGTACTTGCCCTGGTACTTACATTGTGAGTCTCCATACAGCTCTTCTCTGGAGGAGTAAGCCCCTTCTTGTCTTCTAATGAGGAAGTACATGGACTTAATTTCTCTGGTTTTCAAAGTGATTGAGCTGAATTACAATAAAGTTGATGGGATCATGGTATAGATGAAGAGGTTTTTGCATAGTAAAGCAGATTCTCTGCAGATTCTCTAGCTCAAGGGTTAGCAAACTATGGCCCAAGGATCAAATCCTATCCACTGCTTGTTTCTGTAAATATGTCTTTTTTGGAACACAGCCATGCCCATTTGTTTACATGTAGTCTAGGGCCACTTGAGCTCTATAACAGCAGCGTTGTGACAGAGACTGTATGGCCTGCACAGCCTAAAATATTTACTAGCTGGCTCTTTACAGAAAACATTTGCCAATCTTGCGCTAAGGTCACCTCTTCTAATCTGATGTTAAGTAGAAATCACCTAATATTTAAGACAGAAGACTGAGTTGGTTTAGAACAAACATGGTAAATAATAGGTTATTAAATTTTTAAAATTCTCTACCAAGGAAAGAGAGGATTGCAAATATGTTAGCTGTAAAGAATTCAATAAATATGTATAAATGAATAAACATAGATTCTGTGATTGGCCTTCAGATTTGACTCTGAGCTACTGGCAGTTGGGCGGCGGGGAGAAGGAGAGGTGGGAAGAAAAAAATGAAGGGAATTAATTGGTCGCCGTTTTCGGTTACCTGTTGCTTCATTAAAAACAAACAAACAAACAAACAAAAAAAACACTTTATGGGACGCCTGGGTGGCTTATCGGTTAAGCGTCCGACTTTCGCTCAGGTCATGATCTCGCGGTTCGTGGGTTTGAGCCCCGCGTCAGGCTCTGTGCTGATGGCCAGCTCAGAGCCTGGAGCCTGTTTCAGTCTGTGACTCCCTCTCTCTCTGACCCTCCCCTGCTCACACTGTCTCTCTCTCTCTCTCCTAGAAATAAATAAAACATTAAAAAAAAAACCACTTTAAAACGTAGCGGCTTAAAACAGCTACCATTTACTACTTCTCTTGAGACCGCGAGTAGGCTGTTTTGTTGGGCCTGGCTGATCTTGGTGGGCTTGCCCATGCATCTGTGATCCGGTGGTACATTAGCTCTGGGCTGGCTGGTCTGGGATGGCCTCAGCTAGAATGGTTCATCTCTACCTCACATGATCTCTCATCTCCCAGCAGGTTAGCATGGACTTGGGCAAGGAGCCATGATGGGTTCCAAAAAAGGAAGTGGAAACACACATTTGAGGTTCAGGCTTAGAACAGGCAACCTGTTACTTCTGTTGCATTCTTATGGCTCAAGCAAGTCAAAGGCCAGCCAGGAAATAGATTCTAACTCTTGGTGCGAGTTACTAAAGAGTCACATTGCAAGGAGTCGAGAAACAGGAGGGAGAGAATTAGGGCTATGATTGATGCCAATCAATCAGCAACTAGACCAGCATATAGCCCAACCATATTGTTGTTTAAATCTCTGTGGTCTAAAGTGGAAAAGAATAGGCATCATACATCTACTCAGCCCCACCCACAGGTATGAATCATCAGTATCTTCAGCTAAGAGGACCAATATCTTCTAGGTAACGACAAATGCAGAGGAGGAGTGGAAAGAACTTGTCAGAAGTATGGCACATATCATATGAGACCCAGACCCATATTAAAATGCCAGGTGACAAATTTCACCAAGGAATTAGACTCAGTTTTAATGGATTAAGGGGATAAGAAAAACCATTGTTACAGAAGTAACCAATGACTACACGTTACCTTTTGAGACCAAAGCCTAAACAGACCTACAATATTCCTGCTGACCATTCACACTCCCATCCATTTCTGTGTTCAGTTGGCATCAAAATTTGTCACTGTACTCAAAGATGACATTGCTGTCTATGGATATGGGTGTAACCAAAAACACACATAGGGAAAAAATATCCTTTTTTAAAACTCAGGAGCCATCTGAGGATATCACCTTTTTATTGCTGAAATATCTTCATTATTACCAAACTTGCCTCAACAAATAATAAGTGTAAGTGGCAACAGTGGATGTCAGCAATCCTCCTCAACTCTCCTTTTCCTGGTACCACGGGTTGTCAGTAAGAAGACAGTAAGCATAGGTAGTTCTTGCTCCTTAGAGTCATTCAGAATCCCCTAAAAATCTAAACAAACAACTAAAGACAATACCAAAATTGCCAAACCACCCAGAGTATGTGGATGCCTGGATGCCTGTTGATTCAGACACCAGGACCAGCTGTGAATGGAATTGTATGTCAATTTAGATAGAGGAAGAACGAACTGAACTGTTACGATTGAAGAGGTGGAGAGGAACCTTTCAGAATGCTTGCAAGTGACTCGTTTCTGGGGGGGTTGTGGGGAGGTAGGGCTGTCTCAGGAAGAACGGATGTAGCTTCCAAAATCTGGGTGCAGAAAATCAGAAGTTAACCTTGGGTGGGTCACATAAAGGCTAAATGATACAGTGTATATAAAACACCTGGCGGAGTATTTAGAAGGGTAGACCTCAAAAAATGTCTGTTCCTTTTCCCTCTCTGCATTTCCCAACCCACCTTAGGGATTTCTTAAAAAACAGAAGACCTGCCAGTCAGCCGTTATTGGAAAGATGTCAGATATGATAAGCTGTTGATAGGTGGTAAAGATCAACAGAATTCACACTCAGGTGGAAGGAGCAGGGCATGTCACCTCCCCTACCCCTCTCCTTATCACAGCTTGGAGGCAGCACAAAGACATTCATTCCTTCCTTCCTGCAGAGGAAGTGTGTGTTCTCTCAGACCTACCTTGGCATTCCTTGATGTCTTAGAGAAGCAGATGACCCTGGCTGAGCAAGACAGTCAGCAGAACAGCAGCCCTTGATACTGCAATTGGAAATTTCCATTCTTTGCTTGCAGCTCTGAAAAAAAAAAAAAAAATCGAAAGAGCCCAGTAGCTGGGAAATTTCCACGATGGAAAATTTTAACATATTCTTTAGCTCTAAACTATGCAGGTTTATGGAGACTATTTTTTTTTCTTTTGGTAATTTCCTTCTTTAACAATAATTTATGAACGTGGTAACACTACCAGCTGTGGGAATAAGGAGGGCAAGATGACTTGCAGGAGAATGGGTATCGTTGGCTACTGTAGGCTGGGCTATACACACATTTGACCACCCAAAACAGAGAAATGCAGATCACTACAGGACCCACTGGCTGGGAACTCATCCAAAATAGAGATTGTTTGCCCTGGGGCACTGCAGAGAAATCTGCATAGAGACTGGGAGTGAAAAGTAGATGGATACAGCTTTGGAAGAGGAGATGGTGAGTTCTATTGCTGCAAAAAGAATCTCAGGCAGATTCCTTACCCCACTGCTTCTTAAACCGAAACATGCATATAAATCACCTGGGAATCTTGTTAAGAGGCAGATTCTGATTTGGTAGCTCTGGGGGTGGGGCCTGAGACTCTGTGTGGCTAACTGGTTCCCAGGTGATGCTCATGCTGCCCTTTGAGAACCACACAGTGAGGGACCAGACCATCAACAATGTAAACCTCATCACTATGAGGTCAGCTTGCCTTCCACAGCAAAACACAGTCAAAGGGCAGCCAGAGGTGAGCTCCCTTGGGTTGTTCTCTTAGGTTACAAGGCTAGGGTCAAAGAGTACAACTGAATGCCTTCTGGAAAGATGCTTCGTGCAAGTCTGAATAAAATGGATCTTTTGAAATGCAGGGATGCAAGTGGTTACCAGAAGCCTGCCTACTCAGCAGGTTGGAGCTGACGGTTTCTGGAATGCAACGCCTTTCCAGAGAAACTCCTGTAACAAGTTGGTGAGGATTCCTAAGCTGGGTCCTGTCTTCTGAATGATTCTCTAGCATTGTGGCATGTGGGGTGAAACACCAATGAACTAGTTCTGGTTATTCAGGGAGGAAAGCTGTTAGCCAGAGTGGTGTAAAGAGGAAAAGGAATCTGAAAAAATGAATTCCTTCCATTTCAACCAGGATAATTGCTTCACTTTTACTGAAATAAAATAAAAAAGAAATAAGAAAAATTTCCATTTTTCCTAACAGCTATCTCATCCCTGTGCTACCTATTTGACTGAGCGAGATAAAAATCTGTGGCATCTTTATTCCGAGCGTTACCTCCAATTGATCTGTAATGTATCTGCCATGTATATCTTTAAAGCAACATTTGTCCTATTTTTTTGTTTTCCATTCGATCGAACTTTGGATGGGTTATGACTACTTTTCAAATTAATGTATACAGAGGAACATATGGCAAAAAGAAAGAGGGAGATTCCCAACAGGAAAAATGTGATGTTGAAATCGGAGTATAATAAGCATGGAGTGGATTTGATAATATAAGTGTTAAAATATGTTTTAAAAGTAGGTAACTACCTTTGTATCCTAGCATCTACATAATATTCAGAAATGCTACATGGCTTACATTTGGATTATTTAGGGATTTGGACTTCTAGAAATTGGCTGACATCTTCTCTTTCAAAAATCTTCACTGTGTGTTAGGGTATGATTCCGCATTGAAATAGACTTCCTGATAACTTAAGGACAGGAGACCGCTTTGGGTTTGTCTTACTATTAGTCTCCAGGAGCAGCTATTAACACCTAAGAACTATCTTAACCTCTAGCCAATCAAATAGAATTTGATTTATTGACTTAAAATCACATCTACTTAATAATAAACATAAGAATTAGGATGAAATTAAACATAATTGAGTACTTTAAACAGGTGAGGCATTTCATCTTTGCAACGAGCTTGTAGGATAGGTACCATTATTATATAGATGAGAAACTGGGATACAGAGAGCTTAAATGAACTTACCGGGATCTATACATTCTGGCCAAGCAAAGAATAACCTCCTCTGGCCAGCCCCTCTCACTCTAGTGCTTTTTCCAAATATCACAGCTACATCTCAGCTTCATTCCCCTTATCACAGACAGATGGATAGACACGCCTTCTCAAGTTTAACAACTTCACAGAGCTTGATTCAAATACTGAATGTGTTGTTAGTTGCTTACAGCTGCTATTTCTCTAGCCGTGCAGTAAGTCCAGGCAAACTCTTTTTGAAGAGCTCATTAAAACTGCTAAAATAAAGTCTTAGAAGCAGGTGCATTCATTAGCTGAAATGCAGACGATTATGTTAATATTGCATTCAGGTGACAAATTTAAAGCCATCAAAATCATGGAGGAGAAAAGGATTTTCAAAGCTAAAGTTAACTTCTTCCTTTGTCGGGCTCTTTGCTCTGTTTAAGCATGTGATTGCCTTTGCAGCTGTCAACATAGGGACCTCCAGTGTTACCTCCCCAAAATAAAGCCATGTTTGCAGTATTATATTTCCTTTAAAATCTCTTGGGTCTCTCTTCAGGAAAAGAAAGGTAAGGAATTGCCTACAACCCTAGCACTATTTTCTAAATAGGAAATTTGGCACCTTATTTATAATCTATTGTCGGATTAGGCTCAGGGGTAGAGGAGGCAACGTTAAAGAAGATGGTTAAAAATATGTGGACATTGATTCCAGGTATGGATCAGATGGACCAACAGCTCTTCCACTTTGCCTTTTCTTTTTTCCTCAAAGAATATTGAGTATGAAGTACATATGCGATGATACATGTGTATTTAGGAGGCTCTACATCACAATGTAAACAATAGTTCCTCAAGGATGATTTTTATTTTCTTTGTGTGTACTTTCGTATTCTCAAATTTTCACAATGAATGAATACATGTTATTATATAAAGTTAAAAATTGTTAAAAACTTACAGAGCGATTAGCCTCTCCACATTCAGTTGTTTTACCTATAAAATTGGGTTACTGTTTAATCGCCTAGCATTTGAGAGCTAGATGAGATGTTTCCCCAAAGTTCTTTCTTTTCAAATCTAGGATGTCTGCGGGAACATTGATTCTTCCTTTCAGAAGAAAATATAAGAAAAAAAAGGGCTAGGTATCCAGCCATTTATAAAAAACAACGGCAAAAACAACTATAAATATGCTTAAGGATTTTTGCATCATGCCTCGGCACCTCAATCAAGTGGGCATTCATCAAAATGAATGCATCTGCCACTTGAAAAGGGAAAGACTGAGCAACCTTTTAAGGCCAAATTAACTTTATTTTTAATTTTCCTAGCTATATATTTCGGGAACCCTTTGTAAGTTAATACTTGACATAGTCATTTTTTTTCAAAGGGTGTGCTACAATAACGGTATCTATAATTGCAAATTAGAAATAAACTGCTATAGACTTGAACTCTCTATTGATAGAGTATGTTTATATAATGTATGTGTGTGTGTGTGTGCGCGCGTGCGTGTGTGTTTGGCTAAATAGCTTGAAATTAACAAACTGAAAGCCTGGTACACTATAGTAGTCCTACTTTTGCCTTCTGTCTTCTTCAACTCTTCTATCTCTTGTACTTTCTTTTTTTCCAACAGAATTTAAAAGACCTTTGACCCCATTTTAAATGAGAAACAATATAGAAAGCAAGAAAGATCTCCTTGGGATGAGTAAGCATATACAGAACTTCTACACACATGTATGCATGTGTGGTCAAGAATAGCCTACTTGGGGGCGTCTGGGTGGCTCAGTCCATTGAGCACCAGACTCTTGGTTTCGGCTCAGGTCATGATCTTGTGGTCTGCCAGTTTGAGCCCCATGTCGGGCTCTGCGCTAACAGTGTGGAGCCTGCTTGGGATTCTCTCTCCTTCCCTCTCTCTCTCTGCCCTTCCCTGCTCATGCTCTCTCTCTCTCTCTCTCTCTCAAAATAAATAAATTTAAAAAAATAGAAAAGTAGTTACAAAATAAAAAAAGAGTAGCTTACCTGAAGCCCTGCCCCAATCTGCCATCAGTCTCCTTTGTTGGAACTTAGTGTGCGGGCAGTCCCTTCCACTGCTGGACAGCTCTAGCTCTCCTAGAACACTCTCCCATGCACTCCATGTCCTGTTTACCAGAGCTGCCACCCTCACAGAAGCTGCAGGTTCAAGGCAAAGTGAGGAAGGTGGCCAGAAGATACATATCCTTCCAATGTGGAGCATCACCACCGTAAGATTGGAAGGTAAACTTCAAGGCATAGAATTTAAAGGTGAAAGAAACTTGAAAGTTCACGTCAGCCAAGTTTTCTTTAAATGCATGTCTTTTCTAAAGCATACCTGATATTCAGCTTGACCTCGAAATTTTCCAATGACAAAAAAATGTTCTACTTTTCTTTCACTTATATACCCATAGATGGGTAGATAGAGCACAAAGAGCATTACACCACAGTGCAAAAAAAGGGAAAAATAAGTTATTCCTAATCCTGCTACCTTTTAAAAATCAACTATTTTTGAATTTCTGTTACTGATCCAGCCTCAAGTAAATATAACCCTTTAAGATCCATGAGAAACATGAAGAGACTATACCATTTGGCACAAAGATGCTTTGGAGATTTTATTAGTTCATGGTGTCCATCGCACCATGAGAGTCAGACTCTGAAAAGGAATGTTGTGTCAAGAATTGGTCAGCCTCAATACCACCGTCTCTCCTGAATTCATCCCACCCCCTTTGTCACTCTGACATCTGTGCAACAAAGGAAACTTTCTGAGATTGTTTTATCCAGGGATCTTACTGTCACTTACAAATACCATCTAGATGGAGCAATGTGTTCCCAAGTTACCTAAATTGTACATATGGTCATATTCCTTTCAAAGGAAATTGACGAGTTTAGCAGTATTGTCAGACAACTCGATGTGACAACACAAAGAATAAAAATAACAACAACAACAAAAAATTTCCAAAGATTGTATGCCCTGAGGAAACAGTTCCTGCTGTTTCACACTGGCTCAACAGGAGATCCTTTTGAGATGAGTTTAAAATGAAAGCAGTAGGGGCGCCTGGGTGGCTTAGTCGGTTAAGCGTCCGACTTTCGCTTAGGTCATGATCTCGCGGTTCGTGGGTTCGAGCCCCGCATCGGGCTCTGTGCTGACTGCCAGCTCAGAGCTTGGAGCCTATTTCAGAGTCTGTATCTCCCTCTCTCTCTGACCCTCCCCTGCTCACGCTGTCTCTCTCTCTCTCCTAGAAATAAATAAAAATATTAAAAAAATAAAATAAAATAAAATGAAAGCAGTATTTACCCAAAGAATATAAAACACTAATTCAAAGAGATACACGCCACCACCACCCCCCCGCCATGTTTATAGCAGCATTATTTACAATAGCCAAACTATGGAAACAGCCCAGATGTCAATTGATTGATGAATGGATAAAGAAGATAGGACACACACACACACACACACACACACATATCAACAACAGAATATTATTCAGCCATAAAAAAGAATGAAATCTTGCCATTTGCAATGACATGGATAGAACTAGAGAATGTAGGGGCACCTGGGTGGCTCAGTCGGTTGAGTGTCCGACTTTGGCTCAGGTCGTGATCTCATGGTTCATGGGTTTGAGCCCCGCGTCGGGCTCTGTGCTGACAGCTCAGAGCCTGGAGCCTGCTTCAGATTCTGAATCTCCCTCTCTCTCTGACCCTCGCCTGCTCATGCTGCCTCTCTCTATCTCTCTCGCTCTCACTCTCTCTCTCTCTCAGAAATAAATAAAACATTTTTAAAAAATTAAAAAAAATTTTTTTAATGTTTTATTTATTTCTAGGAGAGAGAGAAAGACAGCGTGAGCAGGGGAGGGTCAGAGAGAGAGAGAGACACAGAATCCGAAACAGGCTCCAGGCTCTGAGCTGGCAGTCAGCACAGAGCCTGACGCGGCGCTCGAACCCACCAACCGCGAGATCATGACCTAAGCGAAAGTCTGACGCTTAACTGATTAAGCCACCCAGGCGCCCCTAAAATTTTTTTTTAAATAAATAAATGGAACAGAGAGGTTTTAAATGATTATTATTTTAATGAATTGTAAAAAGGCTATTAAAAATTCTAACAATACAAAAGAATATAAGGAAGAAAACAAATAATATTCACTTCACATCCTACCAACTAAAAAATCACCATCACAGGTTTTATGGGAATATCATTCCAGACATGGAAATAAGCAATATTTTAGGATTTTCAAAAGAGATCTGCACTCAGCAATGAAGGTTGGTCTTATTGATGATGGTCTAAAGAGACCGCAAACTAAGTTTTTATAATAATGTCTATTTCATCTGCAAAGTAATGAAAGGATGTGAAGGGAGGATGAATCCTCAGTCCATAAACAATTATAAGAATAGGAGTTCAATAGAAATTAGCAGATATTTTTATTTTTGTCTACATATCCATTATCTGACTCTTGATTCACCTGCATCTAAAACATATTACGTTATAGGGGTGTCTGGGTTGGCTCAGTCAGTTGAGTGTCCAACTTTGGCTCAGGTCATAACCTTGCAGTTCATGGGTTCAAGCCCTGGGTCAGGCTCTGGGCTGACAGCGCAGAGCCTGGAGCCTGCTTTGGATTCTGTATCTCCCTCTCTCTCTCTGCCCCTCTCCCATTCTCTCTCTCTCTCTTTGTCTCTCTCTGTCTAGAAAATAAATAAACATTTAAAAAGTTTTTGCAGGTGGTGCCTGGGTGGCTCAGTTGGTTAACCGTCTGACTCTTGGTTTTGGTCAGGTCAGGATCTCACAGTTTCATAGGTTCAAGGCTGGCAGCAGACTCTACACTGACATTGCAGAGCCTGCTTGAGATAATATCTCACTCTCTCTCTGACCCTCCCCACTCACATTGTCTCTCCCTCTCTCAAAATAAATTAATTAAAAAATGTTAATAAAAAATTAAAAATACAATAAAAATATATTACATTACAATAAGATATCTTTTAGGGAGCCTGGGTGGCTCATTGGTTAGGTATACAGCTCTTGATTTCAGCTCAGGTCATGATCTCACAGTTGTGAGAAGGAGCCCTGTGGCATGCTCAGCACTGGGCATGGAGCCTACTTAAGATTCTCTCTCCCTATCCCTCTACCCCTCCCCTGCTTGCACTCCCTCTCTCTCTGTCTCTCTCTCTCAAAAAAAAAAAAATATGTTCCCATAATGTTTTCCAGTTTAGAGATCAATGTCATACTGAGTCTCATGTCCATATAAAATAAACAGGGTTGATATTTAGCTGGTACATATTAGTTTGGCCATTCTAGTTGTTTATGGCCAACTGTCCATTCTGCTTACTTGGACATCTATTTTGATTGGCCAGTACCAGTGCTACACCAGTTATTATATGCTACATCAAGATCTATTTTTACTGGTTATGCCTCTTTTCCTAAGCATACTAAATATTTCCCTGATCCAAGGTTTATTCTTTTAATTTTCTAACCTTTGATGTTTTTAAAAATGTGTCATTTTTAATTTTATTCGTTCATTAGTAAACTTACCCCATAAGAGTCCTTCTCTTGCATAGGTGAAATAATTTTTATTTGTTTCTTCATTCAAAGTAGAGTAAAATTCTCCCTCCCCCACTCCTAAACATACCTCATTAAAGTCACTTTTGGACAAAGACTTAACTGGGAATTTTCAGGCTTGAAGAAAATTTTGCTCCTTTATGTTGCAAAAATCAGAGACATTGTGGTCTCCATTATCTGTGTTAAATTCAGGGAACATAGATACTGATTACCCAAATGGCAGATTATCCCTGTTATTTCTATTTAAAATTTTAATGGTAGCTCTCTCCTCCTAGTTACATTTGACTAATGTTAATACAAAATTAGATGCCATTTCCTGACTTACTCACCAACTTACATTGAGAAAATGCAGGTCGAATAGGTGGAAGAAGAAAGCCAATATTTCCTTGGTAACCTACATAATCACAATTGAAGGTAATTGCTTAATCAAAAGTACAGATTTTCCATGCAATAATAGCTCTGTTTACCTTATAAACACTAGACCACCTGATCAATTTTTCTGGGGGAAAAAGGGGGGTAAACAAATCTAGTAAATTAAATCATATTTTTCTACAGACATATTCTAATTTATTTTTTTTAATGTTTTATTTATTTCTAGGAGAGAGAGAGAGAGAGAGAGCGTGAGCAGGGGAGGGTCAGAGAGAGAGGGAGTCACAGACTCTGAAACAGGCTCCAGGCTCTGAGCTGGCAGTCAGCACAGAGCCCGACGCGGGGCTCGAACCCACGAACCGCGAGATCATGACCTAAGCGAAAGTCGGTCGCTCAACCAACTAAGCCACCCAGGCGCCCCTTCTAATTTATTTTTTAATTTTTTTAATGTTTATTTATTTTTGAGAGAGACAGAAACACAGTGTGAGCAGGGGAGTGGCAGAAAGAGAGGGAGACAGAATCTGAAGCAGGCTCCAGGCTCTGAGCTGTCAGCACAGACCCCGATGCAGGGCTCCAACTCACGAACCATGAGATTACGACCTGAGCCGAAGTCAGATGTCCAAATGACTGAGCCACGCAGGTGCCCTGGACATATTCTAATTTAAAGATATAGTTTCATTTTGTTTGATTCTTAATTGAGAGTGGCACTTAACCATTCTCTTATAGTTGGCGCTTTACGCATATCAAGCAATAGTCGCAAAGCTCATGCCCCCGGTTCTTATTTTTACTTTTATTGTACAAAAACAGCAGAACTCACATTCTGTGTAAAGAAGTTAAGGCCACACTTCAAATTACTTCTTCCTCCTTCCCTAAGTGGCCATCTCATTTTTTGGATGTTTGAAATGTCACACTTCATTAACATTTACTATTTAGGCACATCAGAGAAAGGACCAATTTGAATTAGTGACAATTTTGAATGCTCTAATATTATTAAAAATTCATAGTTTTATCCCTTTATGGTACAATATGCCACTCAAGCAGTCTATAGTGTAGTATTTCCAAGAAGAAAGGCTACTGCCAGGACTGCTTTAACGATAAGATTCTTCAATATTGTGCACTGTAAGCGTTAAGCAAATGAGTGGGGCGAGGCTATCTAAATATGTTCAGTTCACATTCACTGAGCAGTTACTATATGCTTGGCATCATGCTAGAAAATTTTTGTCCCTTTAAGTTAGCAATTCACTCTAAATTATCACTCATTTTGCCTATGACACTTTATCTCATGCTTTATTCATTACCTGTCTAAATTTACTCATTTATTCAAAAGATTTCTAACAGCTGTAATGGGTTAGGCATAGGCACAAATTCAAAATGACTGGGGTCTTGGAGTGAAGGTCATTTGCCATGTAGATCAACACCAGTCAATCAACCAACAAGCCCTTTGCTCTAGGTACAATAGCTAGTTAAGAGTTTCTCAACTTTGGTACTGATGACTTTTCAGACGAAGTAGTTCTTTGTTGTGAGGGCTGCCCTGTGCATTGGCAAAAGGCATCTTTTGCTTCCTTCCATTGGAGGACAGTAATACCTCCCCACTTCTAGTTTAGATAATCAAAAATGTCTCCATGGGGTGTCTAGCTGGCTCAGTCGTAGGGCAGGTGACTCCTTGATCTTGGGGTCTTGAGTTCGAGCCCCACACTGGGTGTGGAGTCTATTTTAAAAAATAAATAAGACATTTTTTAAAGAAAATGTCTCCAGATATTGCCAAATCTCCTGGAGGTGGGGTGGGGGGAAGCAAAATTGCCCCTGGCTGAGAACCATTGAAAGTAGTATGTCATACTTTCTTTACTAGATTATCAAGACCTTGAAGGCAGAGACCCAATCTGATTCACCACTCTTCGACTCCCTCCCCATCAACTAAATTTGGTTTCTGGCATAGGAATGCTTCTTGATGAATGTTCTGGAAAGAACAAAATATCTCTGGAGTAAGTACCTATACAATTGTCAGCCCTTCGCAGAGCACTTTGTAAACCCAGAAGATGAATAAGGTAATCAGAGTCAATTCTAACAAATTTTTACGATTTGAATAATCACTTTCCTATTCAGGGCATATACCCACTTGGCCAAAGGCCTACATTTGTATAGGGCTTTAATGTGTATGAAGCATATTTCACATAATGGCATTTGATCCAGATACAAGGGTAATCACTTTGGTCACCTCTGTTTATAATTTAAGCTCCCAAATCCCAGAGCCATATTCTTGGGCAGAAATGGGAGGTATTTTGATTTCAGTGGCATTGCCTTTGGTTATTAAGAGGAACTATGATGATTGGTTTAATAACGCTAAATTTAAAGTTCAGGATTCTCTTTTGCCATGTTAGAAGTAGAATATCCAAAAAGCATTCCAGTGATCTAAGTGATTCTGGTTTACTGGGATTCCTGGAAATTGCCAGAGGGTTTTAAGGGAGGAGGGAAATAAAGAGTGAGGAAATTTTCCCTGTGGGCAATTGGGGAAAACAAAAATATTTTTGTGCCGCGGAGACTTCTCAGGAAAGGAGGGTTGGCCAGCAGAGGCATCTGCGCAAGGGGAATTTCCACATTTGGGAAAACATGGTCATAATTAATGACTTAGCAAAGCCAAGAAAATGGACCATGTTGGAAAAATATGAGTTTCAATGGCCAAATTATTGTCAACTGATTGGGCCAGAAAATTGGACTGTTTTAGAAAGAGATTTTTATTTGTGAATATTTGCCTACAGGTCCTTCCTTCTGTGGATCTATTAAGGAAGCTGCCCTCGCCTGAGGAATCAGCTTTCCATGGCCAGACCCACTCTCTCTGTCCCTCCCTCTCCTAAGGGAGTGTTTGCATTAGACTTCTGGCCTGGACATCAGGCCTTTTGCTTTGAACATGATGCTCTGGACTAGCCGGTGGGGCTATTAGCATCCATTAGAATAGCGATGATTATCCAGGATTCTTGAACAAGAGCGGAAGGATGAGATTGCATGATCCTAATGAGGTCATCATTTATTGAGGACTCCATGGTCTAGGTAGGCCGTATGCTATGACAAACTATCCTTACTTAAAAATGGGGAAACTGAGGCTCAGGGAATTTAAGTAGTTTGCCTATGGTCAAAGAGCTATTAACTGCCAAGCTACACTTCTCATCTTATATATAAAGTCTACTCCCTAAAATGGAATGTTCTCACCTTGTATACAACCTCTCACTTTTTACTTCCTTCCTCCTATGCTCTCCACATGAGTTTGTTTAAACTACATCTGGTCTTGGGGTTGTGCTCATCAGAGAACTTCAAAGTTATCCACCATTCTGAAGAGGAGAAATCTGGGTTAGCAGGCTCAGCACCATTCATATCTCTGTTCACCCAGGGAATGATTATGTGGTCAGAATATTTTTGCCCCACTTATTTGGTTTCTTTTATCTCCATGATCAATTTTATTAAAACAGGTATGATCATCTTAAGCTTCTTCTCTCATAATTTTCTCAATATCAGAATACGGTTTAATGAATTTCAACATATTTGTCAAGGTAAAGATCAAGTATTTCAGAGAAGGAAATATAGCTAAGGGAAAAAAAACCCTCTTTATCTGACAAGTGAGATATCCAGTAAAATACCTATAAAACTCAGGACATTGCTTTATGAAATGAAAAAACTGCAGGTTATTTAGAGATGTGAAAACCAAAGGGATATATTAGTTTTCTACTGCTGCACAGCAAATTACCACAAACTTAGGGCATTAGAACTACATCTCACTTATTAGCTCACAGTTCTGTAGTTCAGAGGTCTGGATGGGTCTGGCTAGGTTCTCTGCTTAGGCTCCCACAAGGCAGAAATCAAGGTATTAGTCAGGCTAGACTCTTATCTGGAGGCTCTGGGGACGAATCTGCTTCCAAGCTTATTCAGATTGCTGGCAGAACCCAGTTCCTTGTGACAGGAGCATTGAGGTGCCTGTTTTCTCTCTGGCTGTCAGCCGAGAACCATTCTCTGTTCCTAGAGGCCACACACATTCCTTCTCACGTGGTCTTCTCTATCTTCAAAGCCAGCACTCACCCTCATATCTTTCTCACATTCATAATCTTTTTGACTTCCTCATCTGGTACCAACTGAGGAAACTATTCTTTTAAAGGGTTCACTTGATTGACCCAGGCACATCTGGATAATCCCCCCATATCTGAAAATAAACCAATTTAGGACTTTAATTGCATCTGCAAAATCCCTTCACAGTAGTATCTAGATTAGTGACTGAAGCAGTACCTTGATTAGTATTTGACTGAAGTCCAGGAGATGGAATTCTTAGGGAATTATCTTCGGAATCTTGATAACTGTGTAAGGAAATAGAAGTACCCAGTTAACCTGAGATATGGTCTGGAAATAGATTTCCAACAGTATTGCATGAAATAATTTAATTATTACCTTATTCCTGGTGTTTTAAAATGTGTTTTTAAAGAAACATATATGTATGGTTTATTTTTTAATATACGTATTTTCGGGGTCCACATCCCTACATTTTTTATGGATGCATGATCAAAAATGTTGCTAAGGCTATTTTTGGGATATGTTTTGTTTCAGGGGCCTGTGAATGTCCAAGTGTTAAGATGTAGTTGTGAAGTTAGACATGGGGGTGTTGGGGGGGTGATGGCAGGTGAAGACAGGCGAGAGGCTGAGATTGTGTTAAGTACAGAGAAACAGTTTATGCTTGTTTATGATGTATTCACAGAAGAACTTTGAGGATGAGAATCATTTGCTTGCTATTTTCTGCTGACAAGTCCAGAAGTTCAAACACCCAGGGATTCTTTGTGTGTAACTTATGAGCAGTATTTGGGGATGTTTCTAAACATAGGGGCATTTTGGAGTATGCTGGATCTCCATCACCAAGATGCTGTGTCCCAAGTGTGGAGAAGTTGAACTTCGCAAAGCTTCTGTTGCACAATTTCAGTGTGCCATGGCCCACCAGATGCACAGGACATCTGGTGTGCAGACTGAGCCTGTAGGCCCAGCCGGCTGCTGGTCCAGAAGCCTGGGCTTACAGAAGCCTTGAGATTGAGAAGGCGCGTAAAGGACTAAAAGAATCATGGAGGGAGGTGAACGAAGGCTGCTGATTAATCTCTCCAATTTTAACATTTTACCCAAGGACAGCCTTATGAAAAGTCTGGCTTTCTGGTGAAGAGAGTACAAATGGTTTTAGCCTTTAGGAAGAACATACACAGAAATGTGAAAACCTCACAAAAAGGCAGAAAATTTTAGATGCTAAGTCTTTTTCTCTTCATCCAAGAACATTTTGGTTTTCCCCTTCTTGAAATTCTGGCCAAAAAAATAGAGGAAAGGAGGACATCGCCCAAATGTTTCTTCTAAATTGTCCCAGAACTTCAGAAAATGGTCAGAAAATGTAATCACATTACTGGAGCAAAAGGAGAAAAGTCAGTGGAGAAGGCATTCAGTAAATGCACTGATAGAGCATGAAGACATGTGGCGTGTTTAGCTTTGGAAAGTAGGACACAGGAGGAAAGAGTCTGTGTGGAAGAAATTAGTATTGCTTATTAATTGTGATGTCTTTAAAGCATAACACATTTTACATCCTTCAACTAACAGAGTTATTTTGTTCTATGAAGGACAACTCTAAGGATGCTGATAATAGTTTACAGATGTTCTTTTATTGCTAAAGTTTCCGCTTAAAAAAAATCTTTCCCTTCATGTATTCATTCACTCAGAAATATTTGATGAGAACCTGCCATGTGCCTTGATCTAGGTGCAGAAATACAGCTGTGAACAGAACACACAAGGTCTCTGCTGTCATGGAGCTGATATTCTAGTGTGGAGGAGGTTGAAAATAGTTCTATTTCATTACATGATACATAAAGAGGTAAATAAGAAAAGATTAGATAGTGGTAAGTGCAAACATAGAGAAATAAAATAGAATGAAGTGATGGATGATCAACCACTTTGTGGTTTTAGATTGGTGGCCAGTGAAGACCTCTCTGAAGAGATGACATTTGAACAAATGTCTAAATGACAAGGAGGAGCCGGTCATGGAAAGATCAGAATGCATAGCACTCTAGATGGAGAAAGCAGGTGGTTCGAAGGTTTCCAAGATGGCAACAAGTTAGAGTCAGAGGAAGAGAAAAAAAACAAAAACAAAAACAACCCTGCATGGCTGGAACTTGGGAGCAAACAGAAAAGTGGAACAAGGTAAAGTTGGACCGGTGGACAGAACCTAGATCTTTTAGACATGGAAGGTCAGAGCAAGGAATTTGGATTTTAAGTGGGATGGAAAGTCCACGGGTGGTTCTAAACAAGGAAGTGATTGTCTCTGTTTCTTTAGGAGACAGTTGCAGTAATTCGGGTGAACGATGGTGGCTTGCACTAAGATACCAGTGACTAAGGGTGAATAGAGTGGATTAGGCATATATATGAGAGGTAGAGTCAACAGTACTCTGTGATTTTTTTTTTTTTAAATGGGAGACATAAGAGAAATAAAGGAATCCAAGCTCTCTCCTCTATTGCTGGCTCAGGCACTGGGCAGATGGTGATGCTATTCAGTGAGACAGGTAGGCTGGGAATAAGAGGTGTGGCAGGCTGTGTCACTTCTCTTTTCAACAGCTGCTCTTCTCTTCCTCCTTGCTAACAGAGCCCTGACTTTGTTGAGGGGGACAATATGTCCAGCTCCAAATTATGAATCATGATCATAGTTCAATTATAATAATCCCATTCTCTTTTACTAGGTACTCAATTTCCCCATCTCCTTCACAGCCAGGAGTGATTCGTTTTTGGCTAATGAGAGCTAAGAGAAAGCCTTTTCGGGACAGATTTGGCTATCTTGAGCACCATCATGATGCCTGGAGTCACAGCAGCCACCTTGTGACTACAAAATAAGACAGGTTGATTAAAGGCCAACATGTTAAGGATGGTGACAGAAAAGAGAAACTACCTGGGTCATTGATGATAATGACCAAAATAATATATTGCCAGATGGCTTGTTTATGAGAAAAGTAAAGCTCTATTTAAGCTTCTTGGCATTGTTTAATGTAAGATTAAGAGAAAGAATCAAGAGTTCTATTTCGGCTGTACTCAGTTTGAGATGCCTATTAGATATTCATGTGGAAGTGACTCTAAATTATTCCCTTCCACAATGGAAAAAACAACATTTCTAGATATTTTTATCTTTCATATTACTATAATACAAGAAAATGTGAAAAAGAAAAGTATAAAGGTGAACAAAGTTGCAATGACCATGAGGGAGTCCAAATCCAATGCTATCAAGTATATAAAACTGACTCCCCTGGTATTGGCAGATTAGCAAGGTTGAAGTTATTAAAACTGGAAAAATGGGGCAATGAAGAAAGTTCAGTCTAAGGACCAGTTAGGTCTCTGCACTTCCAAGTACTTTCTATCACCTTGGTGGGGAAATGTTATCTTAGACTAAAGTACTATTTCTATTAAGATACCTTCTCATCTATCTATCACAGTGTTCATACATTGCTTTATTTCTTCTTTTGACATATAACAAATAACCTAATGAAATTTCCCCCACTAACTTACCCAGGGAACCTAAAGTAGGCCAAATTGAGCTTTTAGCACAGTTTCTGGTTGCTGATAAAAATCAGTATCTACAAACCCAATTGCACCTATTTCCATTAGAGCTATCACCTAAAAGTAGATCACTGGCTTTGTAGATTAAAAGTTTTCCAACCCACATATTTTTTTTCCCTTAAACACTTTATTGTATGCTGGTTGGTTTAGACTCCAACTATAGAAAAGAACAGCAATTTTTTTTTTTTTTTTTTTTTTTTGCCAGTGGCCCATCAGAAACAGCTATTGATTTTGTGTGTGTGGACGAGTAACTGAGTCTGCAAAATTGACTTCTCAGGATAAGTGTCTTATATTCTGCCCATACCATGAGTCTGTTTTCTTCTGAGGTTAATTGGCTCATCATATTCCATTTCCATGTTCCTTAATTCATCCCTATGCTTGGGATTTTTGCTCCTATGCCTTTCACTTTGTTTTCCCATAATTTATTGCAACCAACATTTTTTTAAACAGTTTTGGATCTGCATTAATTTTTAAGTCCCCGGAGGAACGTTATGTTCCCAAACATTATGTTCTGCACTCTCATGCTCATACCACTTTGTGTAGTGCCAGCCACCTCCTGGGATCTCAAAAAGTGTTGTTTCTTTTTTAAAGATAGGCAATTACTATGGGGTACCCACAAAATATTCTTCTCAGTTGAGTTGCTCTCACTCTTTAGACATCCCCATGGCTTAGGTAAAATCATTGATTAATAGAAAGAACTTAAGTCTTTGGAAAGCTTTGTTAGTTTTTCTTCATCACTGTAAAAGCAGAGGTGAATATTGACTGGTCTTAAAGGAGTGTTGGGAAAAAATGAGAAGCATTAGGAATGAGAAGGCCTTTTATTCAAAATATGAAATGTTAGGGAGATGACAGTGTCATTTCTACCAAGCAGGCTTCAGTCTCGGTGGAGCTCACTCCAAGGATAGATGCTGTTCATCAGTGTTGGTTTTTTTTTTAATTTTTAAAAAATTTTTATTTATTTCTAGGAGAGAGAGAGAGAGAATGTGAGCAGGGGAGGGTCAGAGAGAGAGAGGGAGTCACAGACTGAAACAGGCTCCAGGCTCTGAGCTGGCTGTCAGCACAGAGCCTGATGCGGGGCTTGAACCCACGAACCACGAGATCATGACCTAAGCGAAAGTCGGACGCTTAACCAACTAAGCCACCCAGGCGCCCCCATCAGTGTTGAAAAGAAAGGCTGACCCATAGGATCCCCTTCTGCTGGTGGGATCTACTGCAGACAGTCAGAACTTCTTTTCAAAGATTCAAAAGATCTGCTATACCCACAAATTTCCTCTTCTCTCAGCTCTATCTAGAGTACTTCAGTGCCCTTCTACATTGCAGATTTGAACCTCCCTCTGTAGTCTTCAAAGGTTGTTTGAAGCAGAGGAATAGGACCATGGACAGAGGTATAGCCTACCAATCCCTGGCGCAGCAGGAACGTGAACTCTTCCTGCCAAGAATCCTGGAGAGGGGTCTTTAAATGAATAAACTCTCCTTTATTCAGGGGTC
Organism: Hyaena hyaena; assembly: GCF_003009895.1. Lineage (NCBI taxonomy): Eukaryota > Metazoa > Chordata > Mammalia > Carnivora > Hyaenidae > Hyaena > Hyaena hyaena. The sequence continues at coordinate 4,139,170 of NW_024080640.1, forward strand.
ACTTTCTCCTTTTCTAATTTCCCTTTGGAGCGGCACAGTTTCCTCTAGAAATATTGGCTCCCTCCCTCTACCAACTCTATGCTCCTCAAACACAAACAGAATACTCATTCTTGCAGATGCACCTCTTAAAATACTTTAAAATATTTTCATCATAAAATACTTCAAACAGACAGAAAAATATAGAAAATAGTTTACCAAACATCTGTGTATAAAACACTCAACAAAATCTTATGTCTGCTTATTTGCTTTAGGGTTTTTTGTTTGTTTGTTTGCTATAAAAAGTCTTACAAGTACAGTTTAAACCCATTATCCACTCTCAATCTCATTCATTTTTAAATTTTCCCTCCTTTCCTCTCTTCTGAAAAGTAATCACTACCTCGAAGTTTCTATAAATCATTCCCATGCATGTTTTTATACTTTTATATTATATATATTCATAAACATATAGTATGTTTTGTGTTTGTAAAATGTAAAAGAATACTATATCACGCTGTACATAATATTCTGCAATGCATTTTTAGTCATTGTTACTTAAAAATTTTTTTTAACGTTTGTTTATTTTTGAGAGAGACAGAGCAAGAGTGGGGGAGGGGCAGAGAGGGAGGGAGACACAGAGTCCAAAGCAAGCTCCAGGCTCTAAGCTGTCAGCAGAGAGCCCGACATGGGGCTCAAACTCATAAACAGAGAGATCATGACTTGAGCCAAAGTCGGACACCCAACTGACTGAGCCGTCCAGGTGCCCCTAGTCATCATTACTTTTTAGATTGAGTCATGTTGTAATTGGAAGAACTAATACATTAATTATACCTGTTGTATATTATTCCCTTGTTTGAAATACACAAATTACTTATCAATTTTCCTGCATTATGGATGTGTGAATTGCTTTTAGTTTGTTGTTGTTTGCTATAATAAACAATACTGCAATTAACATTTAAATACCTGTCTCCTGGTACACACATGTGACAGTTTTTCTAGGCCACAGGTTCTCAGCCTTGGTATTATTGACATTTTGGACTAGATAACTCATTGCTCTGGGGGAGTATATTTAGCAGCACCCCTTACCTCAAAGGTACCAGTAGCAACCCCCCACCCACAAGTGTGACAACCAGAAATGTTTCAAGTATTGCCACATATTTCTCAGGAGGCAAAATCACCCTGTTGATTTCACTAATCTAGGGAAGAGAGAAACTACTGGGTCTTAGGATTTATATAAATATATATCACCACTTTGCTTTCTAAGTGTCCTGTTTCTCCACATCTTGGTAATTTTCAACATTTTGAAATTTTAAAATGTTTGCCTATTTATAGTTATGAAATGATATTTTTTATTATTTAATATTCTTTTCCCTTCATTTTTAGTGAGATTGAACATCTTGTATATCTATTGGCCATTAAGATTTCTTTTCTGTGAATTGCCTGTTTATAATCTTTGTCAAATTTTCTTTCCAGTTGTTTCTTTTTCTTATTACTTTGCAATTCTTTATAATTTTTTAATATAAATATCTCGGTTGTTGTAGCTCGGAAAAAATATCCTCTCTTTGTTGATGATGTATTTTTATTTTTAAGTAGTAAAATTATTTTTTTTATTTTTTTTAAGAGTTTTTTTTTATTTTTTTAAAATGTTTTATTTATTTCTAGGAGAGAGAGAGAGACAGCGTGAGCAGGGGAGGGTCAGAGAGAGAGGGAGATACAGACTCTGAAATAGGCTCCAGGCTCTGAGCTGGCAGTCAGCACAAGCCCAACGCGGGGCTTGAACCCACGAATCGCGAGATCATGACCTAAGTGAAAGTCGGACGCTTAACCGACTAAGCCACCCAGGCGCCCCTTAAGTAGTAAAATTATTAATCTTTTCCTTGATGTTTTTATTCTTTTGTGCTTTATATAATAAGTTCTTCCTATCCCAAGGGTGTAAAGATAATCTCTTAGATTTTTCCTAGAGGTATAAAATTTGACTATTCAAATTTAGGTCTTTAAACCAATTTAAAATCTTTTTAAAAAATTTTTTTTTAATTTATTTCTAGGAGAGAGAGAGAGACAGCGTGAGCAAGGGAGGGTCAGAGAGAGAGGGAGACACAGATTCTGAAATAGGCTCTAGGCTCTGAGCTGGCAGTCAGCACAGAGCCCGACGCGGGGCTCGAACCCACGAACTGCGAGATCATGACCTAAGCGAAAGTCGGACGTTTCACCGACTAAGCCACCCAGGCGCCCCAAAACCAACTTAAAATCTTGTGATGTGAAACAGGAAATACATATATAACTATTCCAACACATATTTATTAACTAACTCATTTTTCTTTCTTTTTAATTTTTTAAAATGTTTTTATATTTCTGAGAGAGAGAGAAACACAGCGTGAGCAGGAGAAGGTCAGAGAGAGAGATATAGAATCTGAAGCAGGGTCCACACTCTGAGCTAGCTGTCAGCAAAGAGCCCAACTCGGGGCTCCAACCCACGAATCGTGAGATCATGACCTGAGCCGAAGTTGGGCACTTAACCGACTGAGACACCCAGGCACCCCTACTAACTCATTTTTCAATCCAGGTTTGTTATGCTACCTGTAGTTTTAAATTTTAATTATTTGAGGGGCGGTGCCTGGATAGCTCAGTCAGTTAAATGTCCAACTCTTGATTTTGGCTCAGGTCATGATCTCACAGTTTGTGGGTTTGAGTCTCGCATTGGGCTTCAGGCTGACAGTGCAGTGCATGCTTGGAATTCTCTCTCTCTCTCTCTGCCCCTCCCCCACTCAAACGTTCTCAAAATAAATAAATAAACTTTAAACAAAAAAGAAACCTATGTGGAATTGTGTTAGAATGGAGATAGAATAGGTAAGTTTTCTTATCACTTAAAAAGGTACAAAGGAAGACAACTTGCCCTTCCTATCTTTGTACAGAATTGGAGGAGAACATGATGGCTGAAACTGTGACAGCCATCTTGCCACCGAGAGAGGACAAGCTGGAGCCTAGCACACTGAGAATGGCTGGGCAGACTGATGAAATGTCCTTAGGTCTTGGTGGTGTCATTGTGCTGCTGAATTAGCCAACACTGAAACCGCCCACCCCTGGACATCCTGTTATGTGAAATAATAAACCTGTTATTATGTTTAAGCCACTTTACATTGTATATTCTTTCACTTGTTGCCAAAGACATTCCCACCTACTAAAATTAGTTTTGACCTTTACTGTTTTACATGAATTCAGTGACCATTGTTCTGTGTTACATAATCAGGTTGGAATTTTAAAAATTGGGCTTGCACTGAAATTAAACATTAACTTTAGAAGAAATGTCTTCTTCATTTTAATGAATATTCCAATAGCACGTGAATGTGCTATCTACTTTATACATGGAGCACCTGGGTGGCTCAATCGGTTAAGTGTCAGACTTCCACTCAGGTCATCATCTCACGGTTCGTGAGTTCAAGCCCTGTGTTGGGCTCTGTGCTGACAGCTCAGACCCGGGAGCCTGCTTTAGATTCTGTGTCTCCCTCTCTCCTTGCCGCATCCCCTGCTTGTTTTCTGTTTCTCTCTCAAAAATAAATAAACATTAAAATTTTGTTTTAATTTTTATACATAAAGTCAACATTTTATTTACAGGTAAAAATCCAAATCTGTGTTATGTTTATTCCTAGGTACTTCATCGCTTATTGCTATTAAAAATGGTTTCTTAAATATTGTAAGTGACAAATACTCAGATATAGGATTGCAATTGAATTTTGTTTGTTGATCTTATATCCTACAGCCTTGCTGAGTTGTCTTTTTAGTTTTAATATTTTTTCAGTATGGTCTGTGTGATTTTCCTTATAGACAATCATATTACCCAATTAAAGAGAGCTTGTCTTTTCTTTTCCCATACTGTGGTAATAGAGGTGCCATAGAATCAGTCAAGGAGGGCTGTGTGCCCTTCCTTGTCTTCCTGCCTGATCATTCCCTCAAGTAAGACTCATCTTTAGACAGTGGTGAGGGTTTTTTTAGCCTCTTTAACAAGCCATTTTGTGTGTGTGGGTGGTTCTCAGTCTAGCCCCTGTTTGGGGGTGGGGTGGTTTTTGTTTTTGTTTTTGTTTTTGGTTGTTGTTCTTTTTTTTTTTAATTTTTTTTAATGTTTTATTTATTTCTAGGAGAGAGAGAGAGAGAGAGACAGCGCGAGCAGGGGAGGGTCAGAGAGAGAGGGAGTCACAGACTCTGAAACAGGCTCCAGGCTCTGAGCTGGCAGTCAGCACAGAGCCCGACGCAGGGCTCAAACCCACGAACCGCGAGATCATGACCCAAGCGAAAGTCGGACGCCCAACCGACTAAGCCACCCGGGCGCCCCGGTTGTTGTTCTTATTTTAAAGTTTATTTATTTTTGAGAGAGAGAAAGAATTGAAGTTCATGTGTTCACATGAGCAGGGGAGGAACAGAGGGGGAAGAAGAGAGAGAATATTCCAAGCAGGCTCTGCACTGCCAGCACAGAGCCTGACACAGGGATTGATCCCATGAACCCTGAGATCATGACCTGAGCCGCAATCAAGAGTAGGTTGCTCAACTGACTGAGCCACCGAGGTGCCCCTAGCCCCTGTTTTGAAACTGCCATTTGTAGTATCTAACAGAAAACCTGGCTATGGCTGGTTTTGGTTCTGGCTCCCATTCACTTTCCTCAATTTAGTCTCCCTAACCCTGTGGAGACCCCATTCCAGCATCTTCTGCCTCAGACCTGGAGCCCAACAGGCCCATGTCTTCAGTTTCATTCGTTGCTCTGCATTCCTAGTTCCTAGAAGCTTTTACCTTTAGGGCCAACTGTTTCTTTTACTCTTTCTCTTTTATATTTTATTTTATGGTTTTTTTAATTTAAAAATTTTAAATGTTTATTTATTTTTGAGAGAGAGAGAGAGAGAGACTGAGCATGAGCAGGGGAGGGACAGAGAGAGAGGGAGACACAGAATCTGAATCAGGTTCCAGGCTCTGAGCTGTCAACACATGGGGCTCCAACTCACGGACTGCAAGGTCATGACCTGAGCTGAAGTTAGACATTCAACCGACCTAACCACCCAGGCGCCCCTCTATTTTATATTTTAAAGATCACTGCTTTGTGTTTAGAGCTGAGAAAGTTCCTCAAAGGTTAATGTACAACAACACTTCCTTGACTAGAAATCATAATTCCAAATGTCTATTTTGTAAAGAATTACAGAACCAGCTTCTACCCCTGCTGATACCTCACATAGCGATAATTATTAAATACAATAATACCCAGAATTTTCAGTGTCCTTCACCCCCTCATGCTTTCTGAGTGCGATAGTGTCTGTATTCATCAACTGAGTATGGGAAATAGGGATAAATCTATTTTCTACACCTAAGAATACTGAGGTTTCTTGCTTAATTGTGGCCGAGAGTAACCAGACAGAATTGCAAGACTGTGAGTTTCTCAAAAGGGCTGTGCCTTGTTCATCCTATATCTCAGACAAAATGACTTTCAATGAAAGTTTTTTAGCTGAGCAAACTCAACCCTAGGTCCATGCCTACCTAGCTTTATTCAACAGGATGTCTCATGATTTGAGGAGACTCCTTAGTATCTAGGCAATGTGATAAGTTGAAAAGGAAGGAAAGGAGGGAGAAGAATAAGAGCACAAGAGCTGATTTTAAGCAAAGAGAATGAGAAAGAATTGTCAATGGCATTTCATCTAGAAAGTGAATTTTGATTGAGATTTAGATTTTTTATACTAATCTCCTTGTATAAACTAGCTTAGTATGTAAATATAATCAAAATAGCATTCATTAAAATTGCAAAACTTATTTATTAAAATATGTAAAACAGCCAGCTGCAGCAGCAATGATTAAGAAGTATAAAAATAAATTATTTTGCCAACAAATATTTACTGAGTTCCTACTATGTGCCAGCATTACCTAGGGAGTTGGAATACAAAAATAAATAACACAGTCCTTGTATAGTTAACCATCTAGTTAGGCCACGTGATGGACAACTAATAATGCAAATATGATGGGATGAGCTCCTTAAAAGTGTTAGTTCAGGGGCGCCTGGGTGGCTCGGTAAGTTAGGCATCTGATTTCAACTCAAGTCATGATCTTGTGGTTCATGGGTTCAAGTCCCACACTGAGCTTAGTGCTGACAGCTCAGAGCCTAGACCTGCTTCGGTTTCTGTGTCTCTTTCTCTCTCTGCCCCTCCCCTGCTCAAGGTCTGTCTCTCTCTCTCTCTCTCTTTCTCTCTGAAAAATGAATAAACATTAAAAAAATTTTTTTAAAAAGAGCATTAGTTTAAAGAGATATTTGTAAACCTTTGTTGACAGTGGCATTATGCACAGTAGCCAGGAGGTAGAAGCAACCCAAATGTCTATCAAAAGATGAGCGAATAAACAAAATGTGACAATATGCATACAATGGAAAATTATTCAGCTTTAAAAAGCAACAAAATTCTGATACATGCTATAATATGGAGCTATGAGGATATACTGAGTGAAATAAACCAGTTACAAAAACACAAATACTATACGATTCCACTTACATGATGTGCCTAGAATAGTCAAGTTCATAAAAACAGAAAGTAAAATGGTGGTTATTCAGACCTTGGAATCAGGGTTAGTGGCAGTGGGCGGTGGGGCGGGGGGCGGGGGCGTTGCAGAGAGGGAATTCTTTAATGGGCATAGAGTTTCAGTTTTGCAAGATGGATAAGTTCTAGAGATTGGATGCACAACAGTTTAAACATACTTAACACCATTGAACTATGCACTTAAAAATGATTAAGGTGGTTGGGACACCTGGATAGCTCAGTTGGTTGAGCACCCAACTTCACCTCAGGTCATGATCCCATGGTTCTGGGGTTCAAGCCCTGCATCAGACTCTCCACTGTTAGTGCATAGCCTGCTTCGGATCCTCTAACCCCCCCACTCCCACCCCCTACCTCCCCTGCTCATGCTCTCTCTCTCTCAAAAATGAATAAACACTTGGGGCACCTGGGTGGCTCAGTTGGTTAAGTGTCCGACTTCGGCTTAGGTCATGATATCACGGTTCATGAGTTCGAGCCCCATGTCGGGCTCTGTGCTGACAGCCGGCTCAGAGCCTGGAGCCTGCTTCACATACTGTATCTCCCTCTCTCTCTGACCCTCCCCTGTTCACGTTGTCTCTCTCTCTTTCAGAAATAAATTTAAAAAAACATTTAAAATTTTTAAAAACACTTAAAAATTGTTAAAGTGGTAAATTTTATGTTATGTGGAATTTACTATATTTTTTTCATAATTTAAAAAACATTTTTTAATGTTTTATTTTTCAGAGAGAGAGACAGAGTATGAGTGGTAGAGGGGCTGAGAGAGAGGGAGACACAGAATCCGAAGCAGGCTCCAGGCTCTGAGCTGGCTGTCAGCACAGAGCCAGACATGGGGCTTGAACTCGTGAACCGCAAGATCATGACCTGAGCCGAAGTCAGAGGCTTAACCGACTGAGCCGCCCAGGCGCTCCTACATTTTTTTTTGAAAGTCTAACAAAGTATTAGCTTCATGAGGGTAGGGGCCTATTTTGCACACTCTTAAATTTCTAGCATCTAACAGAATGCCTGATGCATAGTAGGCTCCTGACAAATATTTGACCTTCCTCTGGCTTCTCCTCCCCATCTAACATCCTACGCAACACAGCAAAGGCCAGGTCCTCTGTGAGCCAGTTCAGCAAACAAAGGCACTTCTCTCCTTAGGGCCCGGAAGGGGAAGAATTTCAAATATTTGTGATTTGATATTTGTCCTGGTCACACCAACCATTCTTCTCAACTATGCTTATCTGAGCTCTTTGGCATTTAAATTTCCTAAAGATAGATACTGTTTCTACTTCCCAAAACAGAATTGTGATGGACTTTGTTAAGAAAAAAAAATGTGGAAGGAAGTCCGTGAAATGAAATCATTATTAGGCCAGTGTACGAATGGGCTCTGGAGCCTCGCTTGTGGGGCACAGGAGGAAGGACGAGGTAATTAGCATATATTTGCAGAGTTCTGCTGCCTGTTCCCGGCCCCCCCTCCCCCCTTCACTGGCTCCATCTGACTCTAGTTGCTTGGTTTATTCTTTTGTGTTTGTGGTTTTTTTTCACTTGATCAAAAATAGAGAGACCAAAAAAAAGTTTTCTTGAGCTTATTCCAGCTTTTCTACTTTTTTCCTCATGTATTTGGTTTCCCATTTGCCATGATCCTTCTTCCTGCCACCTGCTTCTTTCTCTGCTTTTCCTACTCAATGAGGGCTTTTCCTCGTGTTCTATAACCCTGGCTTTGTGCCTAGTGTCCATGAAGGACAGGTGAGTGTGGTGTTTAGTTACAGCACAAACATGGAGGCTGCCCAAGGGCCTGAGGGATTTGCATCGAGGAATTTCCCGTTTCTGGTCCAGGCACCGGACAGTGCTCCCTGTTGTCGGTTCTGACTTTACCTTGGCTCTGGGCGTGCATGTTGCGAGGCTTCAAGAGCAGAACAGAAATGCCGTGCCCAATGCAGGAAAAGAAGCCTGGACAAACGTATCAGAATATCTTTCTTCTGTCTTTTTAAGCTAGTAGGGTGGGAAAAAAGTGCAGACCAGAGTCAGCTCAGACCTTCTTGGAGACAGGGTCAACCATAGAACCAAGCGAGGTTTCCAGGCCTGGAGGGTTGATCATGTTACTTTTAAAATGCAATATTTAGGGGGCGACTGGGTGGCTTAGTCAGTGAAGCGTCTGACTTCAGCTCAGGTCATGATCCTGTGGTTCATGAGGATCAGCTCTGCATTGGGCTCTGTGCTGATGGCTGGGAGCCTGGACCCTGCTGTGGATTCTGTGTCTCCTTCTCTCTCTCCAGCTTACACTCTGTCTCTCTCTCTCTCTCTCTCAAAAATAAAACAAACATTAAAAAAAACTTAAAAAGCAATATTTAAATAGCTATTGCTGTGATAGACACTATTTGAAGTGCTTTTCTTTTTTTTTTTTTAATATTTTTATTTATTTCTAGGAGAGAGAGAGAGACAGCGTGAGCAGGGGAGGGTCAGAGAGAGAGAGGGAGCCACAGACTGAAACAGGCTCCAGGCTCTGAGCCGGCAGTCAGCACAGAGCCCGACGCGGGGCTCGAACCCACGAACTGCGAGATCATGACCTAAGCGAAAGTCAGACGCTTAACCGACTAAGCCACCCAGGCGCCCCTGAAGTGCTTTTCAATATTAATTCATTTAACCCTTTAAATATTAACTCATTAAGCCCTACAACAAACCCTGTAACCTGGAAACTACTATTGCCTCAATTTTATGGATGAGGACACTGAAGCCCAGAGAGGTTAAATGACTTGCTCAAGGTCCCAAAGCTAGTAAGTGTTAGCATCAGGGTCTGAATCCAGACAGCCTGGGTCCTGAATCTATGCTTTCAGCCACCATATAGGTATCCTACCCTCACTTTTTGAAAGTATACATTATACCACTTCACTTTTACAAAAGACCTACATTAGTACTTGTTTTTACTAACCAAAAGAAATCTGGAGAGGATTTTTGCTTTTACGCAGAAAAAACACAGCACATTCAGCGTTTGTTTTGTACGGAGCTCACACAGAGGCAGCGTGCACCCTGAGCAGTGAGGATGGTCCCGCTGAGCTCCTTCCCCAGGAACTACACCCAGCATCTCAGCATCACGCAGCCAGAGCTGTGAACTGGGTCTGTGAGCATGTGTGCTTTATCTCAATTTATTTTGTGCACCTGTTAGCAAGATGTGTCCCGAGGTATCAGGAAAGCGTAAGAGGGGCTGTTTTTTATAAATTGATGGTAATAGCTTCTTTGCTTTATGGCATTTCAGCTTATGAAGGGATTTGTAGGAATGTTCTACTTTTGTATAGGGGGCGGGGGGCACCTGCACTATACTGCCTCTCTGGTTTCTGTCTAGCCTCCCAGCATTTCATTTGGATATTTTATAAAATATCTTCTCCCAGGTATAACACCCTCTGGTAGGAGCTGGGCAATGTGTGTATCCCTCTGAAATTTCTGTGCAGATCTTGGGATACTTGCCAGCAATCACGTGTTCACAGGCTCCATCCTGCCGAAGACATAAGAACCAGACCTTCTCTCTTTTCTCTGGAGATCAGGGCACAAGAAAGCAATTTCTACTCATACAAACTTTAAGAAATAAAATAATGTTAGCAAATGTTTAATAAAAATAAAATGTCATAGGGCACCTAGGTGGCTCAGTCGGTTAAATGTCCAACTGTTGATTTCGGTTCAGGTCATGATCTCACAGTGGGTGGGATCGAGCCCCATGTCAGGCTCTGTGCTAGCAGCGTGGAGCTTGCTTGGGATTCTCTCTCTGTCCCTCCCCTGGTTATGCAGGCACACACGCTCATGCACACTCTCTCCAAAAATAAATAAATAAACTTAAAAAATATATAAAATGTCATACTATGTCACACCTCGTATGAAGTGCTTGCCCCCAACCCTCATAAACAATGATGTTATTACCCTGGAATCTGTTCGCAGTTGGGGTGAGTTCTCAGGGAGCTGTCCCCACCTTCTCTATCCAGATCCTTGTGAACAGCATCATGAAGTTTTTAGATGGTTGGCTGGACCTGAGGGTGTAGTTTAGAGCTATAGGATAGATCTTTTGGTGAGTGTAGCAAACCAATCTGGAGGGAAGCCCATGGCTTTGGCCTCTGCTCTGGAAGACTATGCCATCACCCCAAATATCTGCAAATCCTCTGACCTTCCTTATCTCCCTCTGGCTGTGCCCCAAATGGCTTTCCCTAGTAAAAGCTGGGTTAGCAGAGAAGGAAGTTTGACAGGAAATTAGGATGAGTTTGGCTTTCTGCTGTCCTCATGAACTCTGACCTATGTTGAAGGACTGGGTCTCACTGTTGTACAGAGAGACTTGTCTCTGGCCTCTTCCTACCAGCTTCCTACCATAAATCCAGGGCCTCTGCTCGTTCTCCATCTCCGAAATGGGGTCCTGGATATTCCCCCTATTGAGCCCTAGTTCTAATCTGACTGGACCTGGCTAAACAGTGAATTCCTATTAATAGCTTAGCTGATAACATCTGAGGCATGGGCTCTCCTCCATATATTGCATTTATATCTGAATAGGAATATTCAAAACCAAAGTTTAAAAAAGATTGAGCATCTAGGGGTAGAATGTCAGACTCCTTTACACAGAGATCTGGTGGGGGGGGTGGCTCATGTCCTATAGATCTCCCCACATTTGTATATGAACCTAAAACTGGCCCTAATGTCAATGTCAGGTCCACGGACATCCGCAAATCCAGAATAAAAACATTTACTTTGCAGCAACAACTATGTCTCTTTGAGTATGTTCTTAGGACTCCCCAAATCCTAGGACCCAGAACAGGGCATGTGAAGGAGTTCAGTTTACTGGCAATTGTAGCAGTCCTTTGTCAAGTGCGGTATTTCCTCTGACATCACTAGATGCTCGTCAGCTCCAAAGTATGTCTTTGCCAGGAAAACCTGAATTGAAGAGGAGGCGTGGCCTTGGGAAAAAGAGCCTGTGTCTTGGTGGGCTTGATGTGCCTATCCCAGGCAGATCTCGCAGAGGCACTGACTCCCTGGGCTAAGGTTCTTTTGGTCCAAGAAGGGGAAAAAGGTGTAAACAGTGGAGATAAAGCATCCCACTGTGCCTGGGTGTCACTTTTGAACTGGTGAAACTGTGACAGCCCCAGTCTCGCCTATACCATCAGAAGCTGTGGGTCTTCCATGCCCACCATGCCTGGCTTCTCCCACCCACTCCTTCCCCTTCCCTCCCTGTTCCCATGAAGACCAGCGTAGGTGACACTTGCTTCAAAACCATCTTTGTAGTTCTTCTTTGACCTCTCTCCTCAAAATATTCTCAACCTTTCCTCTTCCAGTGCCAGACTGTTGGCATCTGTCTCCCATCTTGTGCAGCCTGCGATCCCTGGCTAACCATGGTTTTATAATTGTCTCTGGTTAAAGTTTAAATAGATGGGTTTCAGCCGAAGAGAAAAATGTAAACAAGCCCTTTCTGCAGTCTTTCAGAACTGCTGACTTCCAGTGCTTTTGAATTCTGTGCTACGAAATTCATTCAGCTCCTCCCTAACCAAAGAACTGAGAGCTACCACCGGGCTTTCTGAGATATGAGAGCCACTTGCAAACCTTTGAGAGGCTTTTAGATAGTCTACACTTTTCTTTTTAACTCAATTAAGCCATCAGGATCCAATTCCTACTCTAGGACATGTGTCTGCTGTATCAGAGAGAGAAAGGTTAAGCGATCTTCATGGGCTGGCCTTTGAAGAAAGGAAGGAAGGGAAGGGAATTGTTATTTCCTTGCTGGAAATTTTTTTGGGGGGGAGGGAGAAGGAGATTGTATGTGTTGCCCCAGGTTTTTGAGTTGATGAGGCCATCTTAGGAATCATGAGAATGGGATTGTTCTTGGCCAGTGTGGAAGAAAGAGGGAGGCTCAGGTTTGAGCTGGTGATTCAGGCATACATCCACTTCATTTGGTGTGCTTCTTCAGAAGTAAGCAGGCCATTGTTTTGAGTCTTGATGAAGAATATTGATTTTCTATATTTTTCAATTTTGTGTACTTTGTGTACTTGTGATCTGGTGTCAGGATGAATTCAGCCATAATTCTGGATGTTTTCGTCAAGGATTTGATTGGAACCTTTCCTTCCCCCTACTCAAAACTCTTCAGTAATTCCCCATTTCAATTTCAGGCTCCTATTCAGAGCATTCAGTGGCCTGGCTCCAACCCACCTTCACCTTTTACTCTTCCAATCAGGCACTGACCTCACTGAACTTTCCACCACGCTCCTGTAACATGTTCCCTCAGTCGGCAGTATCCTAAAGTCTGCTGCCCCCGCCCCCAGCCTCCTCAGGGTCTTTTCAAAATGACACCTTCCCATGTTCCGTGAACTCTCCCTGCTTTCCTTGCACAACCAAACCAACCACTCCTTCCCTCAATTCTGACTGTCTCCTTCACAGCAGCCCTAATGTCATCATCTATTGTTCAGCCTGTGCTGTGTACCAGCTTCCTGCACCAGATACTTAGCTCCTTGAGAGGAGGACAGTCTATTGCAACCCCCCTTACTGCCCTGCCTTGTATGTGGCCCATTGTCAGTTTTCAAAAATATTCAATCTTTGGAGAGCCTCGGTAGCTCAGTGGGTTAAGCATCTGACTCTTGATTTCAGCTCAGATCATTATCTCATGGTTTGTAGGTTTGAGCCCAACATGGACTCGACACTACGAGCCTAATGCAGAGCCTTAGGATTCTCTCTCTCCCTCTCGCTCTGCCCCTCCCTGATTCATGCTCTCTCAAAATAAATAAACTTTATATATATATATTCAATCTTTATTTTTCAACCTCTCTGAAAACTTAATTTCAGTATTTTTAAAAGAGCTCTTGAGAGAACCTAAGAAGAGTGAAGAAAGGAGTTTGGGGCCAGAGAGATTTGAGTTCAGATCTAAGCTTGATTGAGTATTAGTACCAAGATGGCTTCCTTTCCAAGCCTCATTGTATTCATTTGTAAAATAAAGACAATAAGATCTCTCCTATGGGTTTTTGTGAGAATCAAAATGAGATCATGCAAGTAATGAACCTAACAGTTTGTCTTATCCTTACCATCCCTTGATGCTAAAACATTTTAAATGTTGAAACATCTTACTCTGGGACATAAATTGGATTAGCCAGTTTAATAGATACGTGCCCCATTTTCCTGTTGCTAATACAACCTTCCCTGATACAACAGTTTTCTCTCACTCCTGTTCGTAAGTTTTTCAAAGGCTTATCTCATAAGCAGGATCAGACTTACCTATTGGTCACCTGAAGAAATCCCAGTGATGGGGAAGATGACAAGGCAGCTGCTCTGTTTTTTGCTGAGTTATTTTCACATGGTGGGGTGGGAGAGGGCATCCTCACACCATCACAGTGGGCTCTTTATTTCAATGTTAACTTTAAAGAGGAGAAAAGACACCTCTTAGGACACTGTTCTCTTTCCCCCTCCACCAAAAGTCAATCGCTACTTTCACCCATGGGAGGGGAGCAGTGAATTCCATTCATCCATCCAACATTTATTGAACACCTGCTATGTGCCAAGATACTAAGATGAATCAGCCAAGGTGTATGCCTTTAAAAGTTTGAATCTAATGTGGGGTCGGGGCGAGGAGGGAGATAAGCAACTAAATGAAATAAGGATAATGTAGGTACAGAAGGGACAGGCAGCCTATCAGGAAAAGCTCCAGAAAGAAGTCATTATGCTTGAGCTGAGTCTTGAAATATCAGTATGTGGTTGTCGACAATGGGGGCAAAACACTTCAGGGGAAGGAAACTCAACTCTCCTTCCTTCCCCTCTGATGGCTTCAAATAGCCTGAAGTATCTGACTCCACCATCTTTACCCAGATCAGGCGTCTTCTCCTGAGTCCAGGTGACTTAAATCCTTCCTTGGCGGCAGCAGCATTCTCAGTGCTGGTTTCAGCCAGAGAACTAACATTAGAGGCTCTGCTGCTGCTTCTGCTGCCAGGGCCGGAAAACAGCTGGAGTCCTTTGAGCTCCCCGGGGGAGGGTGGAGGAGCTGAGCACGCATGTGCGTGCATACCTGGGTCTGTGAGTGCATGCATTTGAGAGTGGCTGTGGGGGGCGGGGTACGGGGTATCCATTTGGGTAGCCAGCTAGATATTTATCTGCAGGTGTTGCCACAGAAAACAGAAGTGGATATTCAGAAATCAAAGTGACAGCCAGGGATCTCATGGTCAAGCTGAAAGACTGCTCAGAGAAGGGGGGAGGTTGGAGTAACCTCGACCAAAACAGAGTGAAACAGAGAAGGAAGTTGCATCAGAGGAGGAAGAATGCCAGTGTCATACTGAAGAGCCTCAAATGTCACAAAACAAAAAATAAACTGTGTGACTCTTATTCGATCTAGTTAAACACTGTTAAAATAATATTTTCTCCTTCAGAGCATTATTAAAATTACTGAAATAACGGTGTAGCAAACATAGAGAACACTGAAAAACACAAACAAAACATTGTTATAATTTTTTCAAGTTACATACAACATATTTTATTTATTTGGATTAATGATTATAACTTTGTCTTCTACCTCGATATCCAAGGGTTTTTTTTTTTCCAGTGCTGAAAAAATATTTAAAAAAATTTTTTTAAATGTTTATTTATTTTTGAGAGAGACAGAGAGTGAGCAGGCAAGGGGCAGAGAGAGATGGAGACATAGAATCCAAAGCAGGCTCCAGGCTCCGAGCTGTCAGCACAGAGCCTGATGTGGGGCTCGAACTCACAGACTGTGAGATCATGACCTGAGCCGAAGTCGGACGCCCAACTGACTGAGCCACTCAGGCACCCCGAGTGCTGAAAAAATATTAAAAATAAGTTCTGAGATTGACTTATTGAAGAACAATTAAAAAGTCTCATGATTAGCACAAATTGGGAAATTTTAATAAAGATTAATAATACTGAAGTGATTGCAGATGTCAGAGCAAGAAATATAGATCCCAAGGATGTTAAATTTTGTTATCTTTTGTTTTAATTTTTATTTATTTATTTATTTTTAAGTAATCTCTACACCCAACATGGTGCTCTGATTCAGGACCCTGAGATCAAGAGTCACTTGCTCTTTCAAATGAGCCAGCCAGGAGCCCCTCCGGGATATTAAGTGTTTTCATTTCAGTTCATATAGAAATGCTAGTGTCTTTACCAAAAAGTAATAAAAGAGTAGTCTTCCTTTTGGTCACATTCTTGTAACTACAAACATGAAGACTTTAGGTGAAGGGGTTTTATTAAAAGTTAATGTAACACTGGAATAAGTATGGTATTCGGGTCCTGTATGAGTCTTTTGACTCTACTACTTTACAAATATAGTCCCAGGAACTGGCTTTCTATCTCTTTCTTAGAATTAAAATGATTAACTGACTTGCCAGTTTTACAAATAGCTATAAGTATATTAAGTTTGGGGCAGTGAATTAGAGAAGTTTTGCGTGCTTTGGTTAAAGTGCGAAACAGTAGTTCCCAATTGAATTAATTATTAGTCCATGTGTTAACTTACCAGATAAGTAGTAAATGGGCTTGGGGTAGACAGAGGGGAGAGGAAATGATTAGGGAGAGAAGCCCCCAGTAATGGAGAAGGGGAGCAACTAAGTCTGATGTTCACTGTTTGCGTAGGGTAGGTTCTCAGCAAATAATTGTGGAAGGAAGAAAGGAGGAAAAGAAGGCAGGGAGGAAGGAAGGGAATTATTGAATGGTACATACAAAGAAAGTGGAATAAATGCCTAATTGAATTCTGCTTCATGACAGGGTTATACCATAATATTTCTCTATGCTGTACCTGCCTTGACGACACTTAAAGATGTATAATTCTCAGAAGTTACGAGACCCTTAAAAAAGGAAACATATAAAAATTAGATTTGGAGGAAATGGAAATCTATGCAAATCTAAATTTTTAGATTTTTCTGAAGATATTTTTACAAGTCTAAATTCAGTGTTACATTTGGAACATCATAATGGATTGAAATTGTTTTTTATTTTTAAAACAAATTACTGAGGGGGCTACAAACTGACATCAAATATCACTTGGCTTTGGCCAATTGAGGAGAAAACAGCAAAAAGTTGGAAAGAGAAGAAACCATAAACATTACAGTAAAAACAAATGAAACTAGAAAGTTGTATATATTTTTCTAGACTTACTGATTTTATAAGGACTTTGTTTTCAGAAAACAATTTAGGGGTTGGGGGGAAAGGGAGAAAAAAGTAAGCCAAATTCATGCATTGCACCTTTTTTCCAGGCACCTACATTTTTGTCTAGTGAGTGGATGCCCTCGCATTTGCTAGTTTCCCTGCTTTCTGGGCTCCCCCATCTCCAGGGGCCCTCCATCTGGACATGTTTCCTGACACAGAACTTGTTGGGGCTGCAGAGCCCCAATCCAGAGGAGTCTGATAAACTCCCTACCTCAGTTCATGTTCTGGGAAGCGTGTTCTTTCTGATGGTGTTCCCAAGCTATGGGAGAGAGAAAAAAGGATGCATATGTGAACTTAGGGATGCTAAGTTCTGCTTTACATTTTAAATCTATAGATCTTTCCTTCAACGAGTGGCAGGCCACTCTTAATTCCTGCCCTTCTCCCCCAGTGATCCAAGGAACTTTGCTCTTTGCCCAAAATACCTCTCTCTCCCAAAACAATTTCCCCTCCTCTGAGAAATGCTGTCGTGTCAGGCTGCACTGCCCTTGAACCAGACAACTTTCTCTGCTTGTCTTTATCTGTCTAAATAAAGCTAACCTACATTTGCTGTCTAATTCATTCGGATGCTTGCTGATGCTATTTAAAGCATCCCTTAAGGCTCCGTGGAAAACAAGATGCATTATCTCCAGTAGAGAACCTTTAGGTTTGTTGGTCATTTAAGGAATTTAAGAATCTAAAGAATCCATTCAGTCTTTAGTAGTTCAGATTTAAAGGACAAACAAACTCTTCCATGTTTTTTATTCTAGGCAGTCTTCCCTGACTTGTATGATGCTGGGTTCAGCTGATAGAAAAAGAGGTAGCTAGAAAGTTAGTCTATCTCTCTCTCCATGCCCCCCACCACTGTGTGTGTGTGTGTGTGTGTGTGTGTGTGTGTGTGTCCTGTCCCTAGACTTCATGAAATCCACCTTTTCTGAAGATTAATTTCACAACAGAATATATTTTTCATCCCGGACTCTGATAATTGTTTAGTCCACTATGAATTAACTTTCTCCTCTCAGGGAGCAAATGTGAAAGATCAAAAGAAGTTGTCACCTTTGGAGCGCCTGGGTGGCTCACTCAGTTAAGTGACCAACTTGGGCTCAGGTCATGATCCTGTGGTTCATGTATTTGAGCCCCGCATTGGGTTCAGAGCCTGGAACTGCTTTGGATTCTGTGCACCCTCACCCACTCATTCTCTCTCTCTCTCTCTCTCTCTCAAAAATAAATTTTAAAAAATATTCAAAAAATTTGGAAAAAAAAAGCTGTCACCTTAGTAAACAGGCTTGGGGTAAGTTTTTGGCTTGTCTCTACTTCCTGCTCTTCAGCCTCCATCTGACATTTCATTAGAGAATCCTGGTACTTTCACATTCCAGAAAAAAAAAAGGAAATTCTAAACAAGGAAAGGAACAGAATATTGGTGTTGTAAATAGGACTCTACTGCACATTTCTATATGACTGGGAGTTCAGAGAGGTTCCAAATCTGTTGCTCGTTTTTTTCAGATCTGGTATTATATTATGTCAGTCTGCTGGTCTGCTTAGTGGGAGAGCGAGCTGGTACAAGGGAACAGTTTTAACCATTAGTGCCCCGCTGCTCCCTGAAGCACATGTTTTTATCAGCATCCACTTGTTCAGCTACGATTCAATGACGTCCATTGCAGAGAGTGAGTCAGAAGCCACAAGCTAACAGGTCTATTCCTTCCCACTGTCACCTAGGAAACCAACGCATCATCCACAGGAAATGCAGGCCCCAATGGGGGGTGTGCCCAGATCGGGTTATAAAGCTGGCAATGAGTTTTTCAAAAGAGGTCAAATAATAATGCGTAGAATCTCAGTCTAGCCTGGAAAGTGGATCCAACCTCTGTGGCATGGATGGAGGACAGTCATGCAGAAATACCAGGAGAAATTAATCAGCTAAAATCATGGAAGATGTCTGCTTTATAAGAAATTGACCAAGGGCAAGGGTTACGGAGACATGGTTTGGTTTCTCCCCCACAGCACATACATTTATTTGCCCACTGAGTGGTTGAGTAGTTTTTTTGTTTTGTTTTGTTTTGGGTTTCGGCACGTTTGGATGATGTGTGAAATGAGATGAGGAAATTGACAAAATATCAAACCAGGCTTTCTGCTGAGTGAAATGTGTATTCTCTGTTTCACGGTCATTCTCCCTTGGGCTAAAAAAAGCGATGGATGGAGTATTCCTTCAGAGAAAACCACACCCTGATTCCCCTCATGCTCTCACTGCTTGTTTTATTTTATTATTATTATTATTTTTTTTGCCCATGTGTTATTTTTTTCCCTCCTTGACCATTATAGTTTGGCATAGCCCATTGGCCTTAGTGTATGTATACAACTTACCACACGTTATCCACGTATCTGTGAATGGAAGCTGAGAAAAATTACCTGTACAGTTTCATGTTGTTTTTATGAGCTTAATGTTTCCAGGCAAGTTTACACTCTCATACTGCTATAGGTGAAGGATTTTATATAAAAAGGTACATACAATGTGAGCTCTCTCAGAACTTCCTATTTTAGACTCAAAAAATATTAAGATGGGTGGGATGGGGAGGAAATAATTCAGAAACCATCTGCTCCAACCACCTATTTTTCAATGAGAAATTAGTCCTAGAGAAGAAGTGAAGTTATTTGTTTAAGGTAATATAATAAAATATGGTGTAATGTGGGGTGCGGAGGAAAGGAAAGAGAAGAGGTAGGAAGGTTAACCACAAGCTCAAAATGAGTTAACAGGTGATATGACCACCTTTAAGACTGTTAAAATATTAAGCTGTTTTAATTGAAGTATGGAGTCCTGACTAGGAGGGGGAACTGGTACCCTTCCGGGCTGGTCAGTGTTGCCAAGAGTATGGCATTCTGTTCTGAGTACCCATTGAATGGGGAACAATGATGAACCCAAAAGTGTCCAGAAAGGGGTAAAGATGGTGATAAGAGTTTTAGTGACCATAACACAATAAGAACAATTAAAAACATTAGGCTGTTTAGTTTGGAGACCAGAGGTTTGTCATGAAGGGAATGAGAGGAGGTATAAAATAATTGAAGGGCTGCCTTGAAAAGGGTTCAGACTTAATTTTGAGTGACAGGGAAGGGCAGTCACAAATGAGTACAAGTTAAAGGTAATGGGTTTTAGCTCCTTATCAGTAATTTTTCAATAACGTCAGCTGATTGCAATGTATTAAACGGACCAATAGGGCAGTGAATTAATTCTTTATCTCCAGAGGTGTTCAAATATTCACTCATTTATCCAGACACATTTATTGAGCAACTGACATATGCCAGTCTTTGGACTAGAGGGGCTTTGAGGTTGTTGTCTGTGCAAATTAAGGTAATATTTGCTGCAGTATTTTAAGTTTTTTGTAATGTTTTATTTATTTTTGAGAGAGAGACACAGAGTGTGAGTGGAGAAGAGGCAGAGAGAGAGGGAGACACAGATGTGAGGCAGGCTCCAGGCTCTGAGCTGTTCAGCACAGAGCCTGATGCAGGGTTTGAACTCACGAACCACAAGCTCATGACCTAAGCCAAAGTCGGATACTTAACCTACTGAGACACCCATGTGTCCCTTATTTACTGCAGTATTAATTCTATATCAAACTTAAGACATCATGGGAAATTTATTTCTCACTCATAAAACATCTAAAACGGGTACTCATGGTGGGTGGCTCTCTTCCAAGTGTTGTTCAAGGAACCAGGTCCTTCCATCTTGTAATTATACCACCTTCAGCATGTGACTTATGCGGTCACTTTAAACGTTGACATCCTGCTGACAGGGAAAGAACATGGAGGATTGTGTGGAGAGATCCTCACAAGTTGGACCTAGAAGTGATGCACATAAGTTCTGCTCACATATTTTCTATTCAGTCGAATTCAGTCAGATGGCCACACCCAACAGCAAGAGAGGCTTCTAATGCAGTCCTGTGCCGAAGAAAAAGAGGAACAGGTTTGATGACCCAGCAAAGGTTTTATCACAGCATCCAGCTCTAGGCTTCTATAATTATGGTGACAGAACTGACACAGGAATTTTAAAACTTTCTTGCTTAATGCCAATGTCATCATGTCTCTTGTTTACGTTAAATATCTTCCTATTGAAGGTCTTCTGTTGAAGATATATCGTTTAGTTTAAAAAAGCAAAGTAGAGAACAATGTATATAGTATGCTACATTTGTGAATGAAAAGAGGAATCACAGTGATAATATTTATTTGTATCTGCTTGCATACATTCAAAGAAACATTGGAAGAATACGAAGAAACCATAGGAAGTAGGGTGGGGCCAGAGAGAGGATGGATTGATCACTGGGAGCAAGACTTGTCCATGTATGCCTTTAAGTATTGTTAATAAAAATTTTAAATAACAATAATAAATATTGTTACTAATATCACTTAATTAATTATAAAACTATGTAATTAAAAAAACAATTTCTGGGGCACCTGTCTGGCTCAGTCAGTAGAGCATGTGACTCTGGATCTCAGAGTCATGAGTTCCAGCCCCATGGTAGGCATGGAGCCTGCTTAAAAATAAGTAAGTAAATAAGTAAATAAAACAAAAAACCATTTTTTTCTATTGGAGAAGAGTTTTTCACTGATGGATCTCTTTTTGTTTTCAAGTAAAAAAAAGCTTGAGTAAAGGACTCTCTGGGAAGGCAAGCAGGGCATAACTTATGAGCCTGAAGTAACAGTAGTGATGAATATAGTGCCTTTCTTGTTATAATGCACCTATACCGGATTAATTAGATTTTTGAAAAGAAAGTAAAAGAATAATAATGCAACAACTTGGTTTTATGTAGAACTATTGAAGAGTCTCAGAGTACTTTTATATCTGACATCATTGTTTATTTTTGTAACATTCCTAATAACCATGATACAAAAGATTTAAATTAATTTCTTGTTTTGTAAGATACTGTCAGAGCCAAGGACAGAAGTTCAATTACCTACAAATTCATTTTAGACTTGTAGGCCAATAAATCTCAATTTCTGGGTAGTATCAACACTGGAAGCATATGATAAAAATCCTTTATGTTTGACAGCATTTTTACAAATAATTTCATATTTGGTTTCCTCATTGGCCTTGTGAATTAATTGTGACTGGTATTATCTTTAGAGATGAAAAACAAAGGTGGCCACTATAAATAAAGTTAAAAGTCCAATAAAAAATTGAGGAAAGAGGTATGCCTCCCTAATACACAAAGAGCTATTACAAGTCAATAATTAAAAGGTAAATATTTCAATAGAAAATTTCACAAAAGACGTGCATTAAAATAATAGAAAGAGGTCTCAATGACAACCCAATAAATAAATATTTTAAAATACCCTAAAAAATGAGTGGAAATAAAATAGTATCTAGTACTGACAAAGGAACATGGAAATAGGAACACTGACAAATTTCTGGAAGAGTTATCAGATGGCAAAACTTTTCTGAAGGAAAATTTGGAAATATATTAAAACTCTAAAGATGTTCATAACATTATGACCTAGTAACTTCATTCTGCTAATTTATCCCAATGAAATATTCAGAAAAACATAATAATTTATGTCAAATTATATAAATATCAGCATTCTTACTAGTTCAGCAAAGGGTGGATCAAATGACATAGTAAGGAAGTGAAATACCAACCTGTCACAGGAAACCATATTAAAGAATTAAGTAAGGGCGCCTGGGTGGCTCAGTCAGTTAAGTGTCCGACTTTGGCTCAGGTCATGATCTCGCAGTTCGTGGGTTCAAGCCCCATGTCGGGCTCTGTGCTGACAGCCAGCTCAGGGCCTGAAGCCTGTTTTGGATTCTGTGTCTCCCTCTCTCTCTGACCCTCCCCTGCTCATGGTATCTTTCTCTCTCTCTCTCAGAAATAAATAAAACATTAAAAAAATTTTTTTAATTAAAAAATTTTTAAAAAAAGAATTAACTAAAGGCTAAAGGAAAATCCTACAACCCATTAAATCTAAAAAATGATTTAAAAAAATACAGAGACACGTTACATACACATTTTTTGCACCTTACAAACAGGTGAATAGTGAAAGACTATTAGTAAGACAATACTGGCTAAGAGTGACTTTAGCTTAGAAAAACACATTTCCACCAAAAGGAAGTGCTATGGTCCTTCAAAGCTTCCAAACTAGGTAGCATTCTCATCTCCTAACGGATCTCTATTCTTCTGGGCTTCTTTATCCAAAATAGACCAGTTCATATACATTGAGAATTGGTCAGGGCAGCCCTTGGGAGGCTGCACCAAGTATGACAAAGAACTCTTCAGCAGCTTCCATAGGGAATTTAATGTTGTGTTGATCTAAAAGATATTGAATCTATGGAACTGTTACAGTGTTCAGCAAAGGTGTCAGAATGGGGACTTTTACCACACCTGGCTTTTAAGTGCTTGTGACAGGAGCACCTGGGTGGCTCAGTTGGGTAAACATCTGACTCGATTTTGGCTCAGATTATGATCTTATGATCTCTCAGTTCACAGGATCAAGCCCTACATCAGGCTGACAGCACAGATCCTCAAAATAAGTTAATTTTTTAAAATGTGCTTATATATATTTTTAGCCCTTACCTGAATTAATATTTGGATTACAGTTGACCCTTGAATTATGGCTTTGAACCACTTACAAAAAGCAGAGTTTTTTGATAAATACAATACAGTACTGTAAGTGTGTTTTCTCTTCCTTATGATTTTCTTTCTTTTTCTTTCTCTTTCTTTCTTTCTTTCTTTCTCTCTTTCTCTCTTTCTCTCTTTCTCTCTTTCCTTCTTTCCTTCCTTCCTTCCTTCCTTCCTTCCTTCCTTCCTTTCAAGAGAAAGCATGCATGCACACAAACAAAGGGAGAAGGAGAGAGAGAATCTCAAGAGGCTACAGCGCAGAGCCCAATGCAGGGCTTAAACTCATGAACTGTGAGATCATGACCTGAACCAAACTCAAGGGTAGGATGCCTAACTAACTGAGCCACCCAGGTGTCCCACCTCTTCTGATTTTCTTAATAACATTTTCCTTTCTTTAGCTTATTTTATTTGTAAGAATACAGTATATAATATATATAACATACAAAATATGTGTTAATTGACTGCGTATGTTACCAGTAAGGCTTCCAGTCAACAGAGTCAACAGTAGGCTATTAGTAGTTATGTTTTGGGGAATACACAGATTTTTTAGTGTAGAGGAGGGGCTGCGCTGTTCAAGAGTCAACTGTATAGGCACTAAAGTTGATGTCAGTTCTCTAATCTCACACTCCAGATTACTTCCATTTCTTGAATTACTTTTCCTCGTTTCTTACTGACTACTGTTCACTGCATAGACCCTGCCAGGATTTTTCACATGTTTTGAATCTCTCTTTGTCTTTCAGAATCACCTCTATTAACTAATGATCCAATCCCTTACCCACATGCAACACTGGTGAGTTTTCTTACCACATTCGATTTGTGACTAGCTTTTATTTTCTTCATAATCCCAAACCTCTCCTCAATAGCACATTCAACACTCTCATTGCTTTTGTGATTATCAGACATACTGAGGTTAATAATGTTGCCAAGCACCCCAAATTAAATAGAGCAAACCTGCTGATAAAAGAAAATTACTTGACCATTGCTAAAACAACGGTGTCCCAATTGCTGTTGCTGTTTGCTGGGGCCAGGCAAAGTTGAAACACTTTTGCTTTTGGAACAATTTATTTTTCATCTCCTTGAAAGTTCACAGGTAAGCAAACTGCCAAAGAACCCCTGTCTTTTCCGCTGCCTCGGTGCTATTCTGGTGAAGTGCATTTGTGACCATAGTCATCAAATCACATATGAATATATAATTAACCGAAACTATTTTTAGAGAGCTTAGTTGGCTTGCTTGTCTTAATGAGGCTAAGGTTGTAGGGTTAATATCTGTGTGGGTTACTTAGCACATGGAGACAAACTGTGTCACCCAGGTAGTCATACCTACAACCAGCCATCTCACAAATGCATGCTCTTTAGGGGACCTACATACAGTGCGTCACTTGAGTACATATCACTTCAGTACAGTCCGTATAGGACAGTGAAGTTACCAACCTTCATAACAACATGTGACCTCAGGATCTTCAAACTCAGAACCTCAATTAGACATTAATAAGAGAGAAAGTGCCTTAGTCATATGTTCAGATTTTTAAAAATGCTGTCTATGAGCACAGGTTGCATCACAATGTTCTCCAAAAGTAAAATTCTAAAGAAAGTGGGGGCACCTGGGTGGCTCAGTTGGTTGAGCGTCCGACTTCATCTCAGGTCATGATCTCATGGTTTGTGGGTTCAAGCTCCGCATCAGGCTCTGTGCTGACAGCTCAGAGCCTGCAGCATGCTTCGGATTCTGTTGCTCTGTCCCTCAAAAATGAATGAAAACGTTAAAATAATAATAATAAAGTCAAAGGAGGCTTATTTTTCTAACTGAGGGCATTAGAAAAACAGTGGGTGGTACATGATTTACCTCTACGCCCCAGGGACCTGATGACAATGAATTGCTATGAGTTCGTGTTCTAAGATTTGCCACAGAGCAGGTCAGTGGCACTAGGGAATTTACACATTTGTCAAAGCACAGAAGGCTATAGATTCACAACTTGGTTTCTGGCTTCAGGTACAATTTTCTCCTTCTGTTTTCAGGATCCACTCCTCCTTCCGATGCCAGAGCTACAGGCAGTTCTCTAAATAACACCACGTCCCTGGCCACCCATCTCCCATTTGAACATTTCGGCAGAGCTCCTTTGAGGTCTGCCCTGCACCGCCTCCCATCTCCCAGGCTCAGCTTTGCTTGTCTGAGTCAGACGTGAGTCACCTCACTCAATAGCGGAACTCAGAATGCTTCTCCATCCCATGGATCCCTCTTGTCTCCCTTCTTTTAACTGGTTTCCCGGCAGCCTAAGGTCAATGGCCAACCTTGATGTTAAGGTTTGGGTCACTACTACGGCAGTCCGCTCAGTAAAGAGGTTGGCAGACAGCTAGTAGAATTAAAAATGGTGGTAATGTTGATGATAATGATAATGATGAACAGCTTCTTCAGAAGCACCTTAATGGCCAGATTTGGTGATTCTGCTCATAGGACAGCACAGGTGTCCTTAATCCTTGGTCTCTTCTTTCCCTCTTCACCATCACCCCCTCCATATACACAGGCCCATGTGGTACAAGGTAAAAGTTTATGGACTACATTCTCTGTGAAAGTCAGGTAAAAGAACAATATCCTGCATTGGTGGGCACCCTTTTCTCCAGAATTTTCAGATTTGTTATTCTCATTTTTACTCATTTGATTTTACATTCTCAGTAATTCCAGAAAGGGCATTGAGAAGGATTTGTGCCTTGTTGGTGCTTCCTGGGCATATAAAGAAGCCTAGTGAAATTGTATTAATAAGAAACTCTAAAGTTACTGTAGAAAATATCAATACCGAACTACTGTTATTAATTCATCAATCTTACTTAAAGCCCTTTGTTAAATGGTTAATACTTTAGTCAGCATGAATAGTTGACTAGTTTTTAGTAAGTTAGATGATTTACTTTAGAAGAGGACCCCAGAGATAGCCTGTCCAGTCTTTCATTTAATCAGCAGACACTTATTGAGCACCTACGATGAGGAAACCCTGAGCCAGGTCCCCAAGGGCAGTGTTTCTCAGGCTCCACTGTGCATGCATATCAACATCACCTGAGAAACTTGCTAAAATGCAGATTCTGGTTCAAGAAGTCTGGAGTGGGCACTAGAGGCTCTGCATCTCTGTAAGCTTCTTGAAGATGCTCATGAATGATACTTTGAGTAGCTAGACTCCAGGGACTCTGCACAGAGCCAGATGAACCTTGATTCTCTCTCCAAGGAATATTAGGGGATCCACAGGCTCTGAGAAGCTGCCCTGTGCATTCCTCCTCCAGAGCTGTGTTTATCCAGGAAGCCCAGACAATGCTGACCTATTCTTTCCAGTGCTCTTGGCTTTCTGACGTCTTCACTCCCAGTGGAGGGTATAAAAAGTTGCAGGATTCAGGCTTGGGATTAGGACATGGAAAAAGGCCCATTTATCTTCAACCTTGGCTATGAGGTCTAGTCCAGGCCACTTAGCAGAGAGCTCTGAACTCAGATTTTAGGCAGAGCCTTTCTTTGATTGCTACAGAGATCTGCTTTTAGGATTTGTTTGTTTATATCCTTTGCCAACTTTTCTGTTGAGGTCTTTGTCTTTTAATTATTGACTAATAGTTCTTTATTAAAATAAAGGGGAATTTCTTTCCCCCCAAAAAAAGTTGCTTGGGTTTTTTTGTTTGTTTGTTTTTTGTAGTCTTTTACTTTTGTCTATTAATTTTGGAATTAGGAATCTTGGACTCTAGTCTAATATTAATACATATCTCAGGAAACTGTTGAGAGCAAAAAGAAAGTACATGTGGGATAGTCCCCACAAATACAGAACGTGGGCACTTTGTTTTCAGGGCTTACATGAACTTGATAGTTTTATTAAACCTAGTGTGGGATACAGCTGACTCGTATACACAAGTACTAGTTTGGTTTTGGTTTATTTTGGTTTTAAACATTTATTAAGCACTTGCAAGTACTCTGTGTGCTGTTCTAGGTTTGGGTAGTATTAAAATACATGAAGTGAAATTAGAAGCTGCCTATTAAGAACTATAAATGCATAAAAGTGCCAGTGATTTCTGTTTTCCTTTGGCCTCAACTATCACTTTCTAAGTTGTCAACAGACAAGATCTTCTACCACTCCTCACATATCCGATTAAGTAAGTGCCTCAGTATTGAGGTAAATGACCTGGTTGTTCCTTGGTTTCTACATTGCTGTCTCCTCTTTATAAGAACCTTATACATGTTAAATTTATTTATTTAAAGATATTATTTTCTTTTACTTTTTAAAGTAGGTTCCATGCCCAATGTGGGGATCAAACTCATGACCTGAGATCAAGAATCACATGCTCTATTGACTGAGCCAGCTAGGTACCCCTAAAACTATTTATTTAAATAGTAGAAATTATGAGAGTAATGGTACTCCAGTTCAGACTGATAGGTTTTTGTCTAGCTTTGAGAAATAGAAAATTTGTATTTACTGCCCATCTGTGACATTTATGTTCTCTCCACTACTGACTGTTAAAAAGAAATATTTATATATTATATATTTATATATAATATGTATATAATATATAAAACTAACCATCAATAGTAAAAATAAAATATCTGAACACAACATGTTTTATCTCCAATTGGTATTTGCTTTTTAATAGAGTCAAAGGAAAGAAACTCTAATGGCAAAAATTTAACTATCATCCAGGTAGAGAACACTCCCTTACTCCCACTGGCTCCTCCGTTATTCTTCCTACACACTAACCTGCCTTATGGGTCCCTACACTGAGCACAGATAAAACAAAAAAAAGTCAATATTATTGAATCTCATCTATTTGCCAAGCACCGTGCTAAGTGCTTTCACATACATTCTCATCTAATGGATCTTTTGCTTTCTTACTGCAGAGGAGAAAATGAAATTGTGCCTTTGCTTTGCTACCTCCTCTTCCCAGAGTCCTTACTCCTCCCTTTCTGTGTAAGCCTTTACTGGTAGCAAAGGAACTCAGTTGAGGCAAAATCCATTCTTTTTTTCATCTTATCCAGGTCCACGGGAAAAATTGGTTGGTTTCTAATTTCTGGAAGATGAGGGAATGTGTTGATTTAGTTATGAATAAGTGAACAGAACACTGCTGAGGGCTGAATGCTCTCTAACACTATGCACCCAAATGGGTGGGCACCCACATCTGGTGAGAGATCTCTCGTTTTCTGGCTTCTTTCCCAGATAATCCTTGAACTTTCTGGGGAAGAGTATTCATATCCATATCCATTCAACTCCTCCTTTATCTATGAACACAGATCCCTTACCAATGTCCTCATCCTGCCCTGGCCTGTCCATCCTCCCTCCCCTCAAGTTCTCCTGAGAAACATGACAGATTGAATCTGTTCCTGAGATTATCTGCCACTTTCTCCTCTTACCATGATTCCAAATCTTGGATTCCACTAAGGAAAACATAGCCTGGGTGACATTGCATAACCAGCGAAAAAGGAATCTTCCCTGGGCAATGAAAGGAGGGCTGACTCACTATCTCAGCTCTTAGGAATGGCTCTCTAGCTGCTGACAGAAGCCACACGGGTTCAGCCACGAGGCCAACGGGGACCTCCCTAGTGACCAACAAAAAGGAGGCAACCAGGACTAGCCAGAGCTGAGCTGGGGCAACTGACCCATTTGTAGAGGTGTCTCCAAGGACAGTGGCTAGCAGTCCAAATTGCAATGTCCCGGCGGTATAGCAAATTCCTATCTGGTCCAATCTGGTGGAAGAATGGTGCCCAACCACAGAAGATTGTGGAAAAGGATGTACTTATAATCAGCACGTGTTGATATTTTTATTCCAGAGGCGTATTCTTCGTTCTTTCACTTATACAACGGGCATTTGAATGAATATTAGAGGCACTGAGCTAGGGCTTGGCACACTCACTACCCTTGCAGAATTGACAGTTCAGCAGAATAGCACAAAGGGAGTAAACCTAGGAGCTCTAGGAGAACTTGGGACAGGCACTTAAGATTTGAGAGTTGGGAAAACTTCCCTAAGAATGTGTGAAAGGCTTATACATAAGGAGGGAGGAAGGACCCTCCATGCGGAGGAGGCAGCAGTGAAATCACCAAGCAAGAGAGAACAGGGGGCTCATTGGAGGAGTAAAGTGTTCTGGTGTGGCTGAGGTAAGAAGAATGCAGGGGACGGGGCAAGAGTTGATCCTGGAGAGGTGAGCAGGGGCCAGATGATAAAGGTGTAATCTTGTGTGTCATGAGAGTTAAGTCTGAAATCCACCCTGAGGGCAATGGGAGATGCTGACTCTCTGTGGGGGAAGGACGTGTCAGGTCTGCTTTTTTAGGAAGTCTTCTCACTGGTTGGAATGTGGGGATTGAATGCAAGGAAAGTAAACATGGAAATAGGAGGACCGGGTTGGAGGGTTTTGCAGTAATTGAAGAAGGAAACGATGTGGGCCTGAACCCTTGTAAAGGCAACAGTGATGTAGAAAATGACAAGTTTGAAAGATACAAAGCAGTAGTACCAACTGACATTGGGGATCCATCACAGGCAGGGCCTGAAATGCTCTGAATGGCTCTCAGTTCGTGAGTGGAGGAGGATGACAGGAGGAGAACTTGCTGGAAGGAGATGATGATGAGTTCAGGTTGAAACAGATACCCTGCCACTGGCCTGAATAGCAGTGGTGGAAAGTGAGGGCAACTCAGTGGCACTGGAGACTCCTCAGGTGTACCCCAAAGGAGGCTTAAGGACAATTTCAGACCCTGCCGGCTCAAGAGATGGAGGTCCTAACACAAGCTCCTACTTAGAAGCCTGGCTTATTGAGACTGAATCTGTACAGGCCTGAGACTGCAGATGCGAGGTCTCAGAACCTGCACCAAGCAGGCCCTGACAAGCTGTTACCATGGAGACGTGGCATGCGCATGAGGGAGTGAGTAGGAGGGCCGATCCATTCCAAGCCTTGGGTCACAAGGCTGTGGCAGGCTAACAGATAAACAGGAAAAAGACATAGTCAATAGAAAAGGATGTTCAAAAACTATTGACAGTTAATTGGAGTTGTATCGTCATAATTCTAGATTAAGTCTCACAATTTAGAAGGATTAGGGTAAGCCACTTAATGATCCTGCTAGTTATTTCAGGTACCACTTAATGAGGGCACAGGGAAGCGGACACAGGCTAACACCAAATGTACCTACACCCATCTTAAGCCCTTCTCCATCCCTGGATTCTAAGTAGCTTCATAGTATTTCCAAGTCTCTGGAGAAAAAGGCACAAGATACGGGAAGTTAAATTTTTTTCTCTTTGCCATGCTGATGGCAGTAATACTTAAGCAACCTCTGGAGCTCTTTGAGAAACTCAGGTGCTGGCAAAGCCTCAGATTCAATGTTATTATTAAGCAATTGGAGGAAAATATAGGTCAGACACCAGCAATACTGGGACCCCAGGTGGCTTTTTTTGTTGTTGTTGTTGGTTAAAATACACATAACATGAAGTTTAGTATTTTGACCATTTTTTAATGTACAGTTCAGTGGCATTAAATACATTCATAATCTTGTGTAACTGTCATGATATCTCTTTTCAAACCATTAAGCAATAATTTTCTATTGGCCCTCAGATTTTTAAACAATTTCATTGTACTGCAAAAACTCTGCCTACCAGAGACGATAAAGACAACTAGGTTGATCTTGGTTTGGCCAGTCGCTCCCAATTCACAGCAATTGGGTTTCTTTGGCCAGAGTCCTTGTCCTGTGGGTAAACTTGTTAAACCTAATCTCTGGAGGGAGACAGATTTTAACCATCTAAATGACTGGTGGGACTTATTAATCTTGATCTCCAAAGTATTCAAATAGTTTGTGGCAGTGCTTATTAAGAAGTCAGTAAAAATTAAGTCAGGGCCATAGGCTTTTGGAAAGATTCCACTGGAGGCAAACTTAGTTCCAAAGATAGTTAGGCATAATTGTGAGACAAATTGTTTAGGAATCAGCTTCATTTTAAATAACCAGAAACAAGGGGTGCCTGGGTACCTCAGTTGGTTAAGCATCTAACTTTAGCTCAGGTCATGATCTCATGGTTTGTAGGTTTGAGCCCTGCATCAGGCTCTCTGCTATCAGCACAGACCCTACTTGGGATCCTCTGTCCCCCTCTCTCTCTGCCCTCCTCCACTTGTGCTCTCTCTTTTTTCTCTCTCTCTCAAAAATAAATAAATAAACTTAAAAAATTTAAAAACAGGGGCACCTGTGCGACTCAGTCGGTTAAACATCTGACTTCGGCTCAGGTCATGATCTTGCAGTTGGTGGGTTCAAGCCCTGCTCTGGGCCCTGTGCTGACAGCTCAAAGCCTGGAGCCTGCTTTGGATTCTGTGTCTCACTTTCTGTCTGCCCCTCCCCTGCACACATTCTTTCTCTCTCTCTTTCTCAAAAATAAATAAGCATTAAAGATAAATAAATATAAATAAATAAATAAAACATTTAAAAATTTTGTAGATAATAATAATAATAATTAAATAACCAACTAGAAACAATAGTGCCTGTGGAGGATGAGATATAATTCTGGCTTGTAATGGTAGATTATAACCAGGCAGCCAGAGCTGGAAATTCCAAGTGCCCTTTTCCTTTTCTTTCATAAATCAAAACATTCAGTGAGGGAAGGGACAAGCCTTTGTGACTTTGCTTCCTCATACCACAAGTTCAAGGTATTCAGAACATGGTGCTTATAGGCCAAAGCTCAGTGGAGAGTTCACAGATCTAAAGTAGTGATGATTCTGAAAGCCCAGACAGATACTTCCCAGATGCATGTCTCACAAAAGACAACAGAAGGGGAAAGGAATTGGAAAGATTTAGTGAAAGTCACTTCACCATAAGCACAATATAAACCACATAACCTATTTGGGGGACCAGCAGTGAGACAAATCCTATAACAAAATAGACTATTCCTGGAAACCTCAGAAGAGGTTGACTGGCTTACTCAGGATCACCCAGAAAAGCCAGAAGAGAGCTAAGAGTTAGAATCTTTGTTTCCTGATACCTGGTTTAGTGGTTTATTTTGATCAGTATCTGCTGGTATTCTGTGCTCAGGATGCACAAGAGTGATGGTTCTCAGAGCCTCTCTATAAAGTTTCCTTTTCTTTTGGGGTGGGGGTGATCCATCAGTACTTTTATCTCCAAACTCACCTCCAATTTAATATTCTAATAGTCTACTTATTTTCCATCAGAACTTAAATCTTGAACAGAAGTCAGAAAGATGTTGCTGGCAGTCAAGGAAAGGTTTATTGCTATTATGATCCTATTAGGGGACAATTCCAGAATGATGGTGTGAGGAGCTCCATAGACCCACTCCTGAACAAAACAACCATAACTTGCAAGAACCAATCTTTATTAAACCAACCATTTAAAGCTGTTGTTCTACAAAGGGAGATGAGAGTCAAGAAGACCAGAGGCCACTGCGTCTACTCTGCTTGTAAAGCAAGGGTATCACTCTAAAACAAGTAGTTTCTGTCCCTGCCCCTAGTTCAAGAACAGAGTCTCTGAGGTTTTGCCCAGGGGAAGATACAGGTGATAAGAACAGAGAGCTCTGAAGCTCTCTGTAAGTGAACTGGCTTTGTTTGGAATAGAGTATTGGGAAGTTCAAGCCAAAGATAGTTCTGGAAAACAGTGGAGAATTTGGTGAGACGCAATGAAGAGGGAGCCGGTAGCTGTGACAGCAACAAAAGTTAGACCATAGGCCAGCTAGCTTACCAGAGAGAAACAGGGAAAAAGACAGCTAAGAAGAACTCTCTTGGGGTCTGAAGAAGTTTCAATGACTGGTCTGAAAAACTACCTGTGCAGAGGGGCTTAAATTTAATTGGATCAGATTGTGGAGCAATTTATGCCTCAGGGCATATTGAAAACAATGCAGTGGTTAGCTAGCAACTAATGGAGCCTAACAGCTAGGGATCTACCAACAGAGACAGACAACTTAACTGAGAGATGAGGGATAAAGATAAAGAGAGCTGTGTTAAAATCACTGTCATCCCAGGATGACTATGCACATATATGAACAAGGGTGTATTTTCTGAGGAGAAACAGCAGAGTTTCCGCATTGCAGGGAAATAGACTTCACTAAAACAATCTAGCTAAGTCACTACAGAAATAAAACAGCAACCTACAATGGTAAGCTCATTAGCTCAAAAATAAACAATAAAGTTGAAGGGATCAGTATCCAGAGTTGCTACAATATATTATCTAAAATGTCAAGTTTTTAGATTTTTAGGGCCCTTGGCTAGCTTAGTTGGTAGAGCATGTGGCTCTTGATCTCAGGGTCATGAATTCAAGCCCCACCTTGGGGCTAGAGCTCACTTAAAATAAAATAAAACAAAACAAAATAAAACAGAATATCCAGTTTTCAACAACAACAACAACAAAATTATGAGACATGCAATGAAACAGGAAAGTGTGTTGTGATCCATACGCAAGAGGAAAAAAGCAGTCAATAGAAATTCCCTGTGAGAGGGCCCAGATATCCAATTTAGCAGCCAGACTTCATAGCAGCTATTATAAGTATATTCAAAGAACTAAAGGAAACCATAATTTAAAAAAATTTTTTTAAATGTTCATTCATTTTTGAGAGACAGAGAGAGACAGAGTGCAAGCGGAAGAGGGTCAGAGAGAGAGGGAGAAACAGAATCTGAAGCAGGCTCCAGGCTCTAAGCTGTCAGCACAGAGCCTGACACAGGGCTCAAACCCACAAACTTTGAGATCATGACCTGATTGAAGTTAGACACTTAACCGACTGAGCCACACAGATGCCCCAGGAAACCATTCGTAAGAAAGCAAAAGAAGGTATGATGACAATGTTTCATAAGATAATAAAGAGATATAAATTATTTTTTTAGAAAAGAACATAATGAATTTCCTAAACTTGAAAAGTGCAAGAATAGGAGAGAAAAATTCACTAGAGGGGCTCAACAGTACAATTGAACTGGTAGAAGAAAGAATCAGCAAATGTGAAGATAGCTACATAAATACATATAAGAATATGGAGAAAGGAGAATAAAGAAATATGAACATAAGTTCAGAGAAATGTGGGACACCATGAAGCATCAACATGTGCATAATGGGACTACCAGAAGGAGAGGAGAGAGAAAGCAGAGCAGAAAAATATTTGAAGAAATAATAGCTGAAAATTTTGAAATTTGATGTAAAACATTAATCTACAAATCCAAGAAACTCAACTAACTCTAAGTAGAATAGACACAAAGAGATCCACATCCCCAGACACAGCATAGTAAAATGTTGAAGGAGAAAGAAAATCTTGAAATTAGCAAAAACAAAAAACAAACAAAAAAACACTTCTCATATACAGAACCCAAATAAGAATAACAGCTGACTTCTCATCGGCAACAATAGAGGACAGAAGACAGTGAGATGGCATATCCAACAGAGTAACAAGATGGTACACAGAATATATTTGCAAATTATGTATCTGATAAGGGATTAATACTTAGAATATAGAGGAGAATTCCTGAATCTCAATAGCAAAAACAAAAACAAAAACCAATTCAAAAACAGACAAATGACTTGAATAGACATTTCTCCAAAGAAGATACAACAAGCACATGAAAAGATGCTCAACACTGCTAGTAATTAGGGAAATGCAAATCAAAACTATAATGGGATACTATGCTATACCCATTAGGATGACTATTCTCAAAAACAAACAAACAATACAAATGTTGGTGAGGATGTAGAGAAACTGAAACCTTTCTCTACTGTTGGTGGAAACGTAAAATGGTACAGATGCTATAGAAAACAGTATGGCAGTTCCTCAAAAAGTTAAAAATAGAATTACTATATGATCCAGCAATTCCTCTTCTGGATATATACCCCAAAGAATTGAAAGTAGAGTCTCAAAGAGAGATATTGGCACACCCATGTTCACAATGGCATTATTCACAATAGCTAAAACATGGAAGCAACTCTAGTGTTCATCAACAGAAGAATGGACAAACAAAATGTGGTATACACATACAATGGAATGTTTGGCTTTAAAGAGGAAGGAAATTCTGCAATATGCTACAACATGGATAAACCTTGAAAATATGATGCTAAGTGAAATAAACCAGTCACAAAAAGGCAAATACTGATTTCACTTATATGAGGTTCCTAAAATAGTGAAAATCATAGAGGCAGAAGGTAGAAAGGTAGTTTCCAGGGGAAGGAGGAAAGAAGATATGGGGATTTGTTGTTTAATGGATAGAGTTTCAGTTTTGCAAGATGAATGGGAGATATGGAAATGTATTCTGATGGTGGTTGCACAACATTATAAGTATATTTAATACCACTAAACTGTATACTTAAAAATGTTCAAGATAGCAAATTTTGTGTTATGAGTACTTTACTAAAATGTTTTTTAAATTGAAGAAAAAAAGACTATACACAATGATCAGGTGGGAATTTTCCCAGGAATGCAAACTTGGTTTCACATCCTAAAATCAATTAGTGTAATATACCATATCAATAGAATAAAAAACAAAAACCATATGACTATTTTAATAGATATGGAAAAAAAGCACTGACAAAATCAACATCCATCAATGCTAAAAAAATCAACAAAACTGGAATAGAAGAGACTTTCTTAGCTTGATAAAGGCTTCTATAAGAAACCCACAGCTAACACCATACTTAACAGTGAATGACAAAATGCTTTCCCTTTAAGATCAAGAGCAAGAGAAAAGTGTTC
Organism: Hyaena hyaena; assembly: GCF_003009895.1. Classification (NCBI taxonomy): domain Eukaryota; kingdom Metazoa; phylum Chordata; class Mammalia; order Carnivora; family Hyaenidae; genus Hyaena; species Hyaena hyaena. The sequence continues at coordinate 4,175,057 of NW_024080640.1, forward strand.
TTGCCATTTTTAAACATTATACTAAAGAGGGGGCACCCGGGCAGCTCAGTCAGTTAAGTGTCCTCCTGATTTCAGCTTAGGTCATGATCTCATAGCTCGTGACACTGAGACCTGTGTCAGGCTCCATGCTACAGCTTGGAGACTGCTTGGGATTCTGTCTCTCCCTCTCTTTCTGCCCCTCCCCTGAGCACTCTCTTTCTTTCTCTCTTTCAAAATAAATAAATAAACTTTAAAACAAGCAAATAAAAACAATGTCCTAAAGGTTCTATCCAGGTTATTTAGGCAGGAAATTGAAATAAAAAGCATCCGGATTGGAAAGAAAGAAGAAAAAGTATCTTGTAGATGACATGATCTTGTATATAAAAAATCCCAAGGAATCCACTGAAAAACTATTATGGCTAATAAAGAAGTTCAGCAGGGTTGCAGCGTAGAAGACCAATATATAAAGATCAATTTTATTTCTATTCACTAGCTAAGAACAACCTCCTCCCAAAATCAAGAAAACAATTTCATGGGGGGCCTGGGCTCAGTTTGTTGGGTGTCTGTCTCTTGATTTCAGTTTAGGACATGATCTCATATTCATGAGCAGAGCAGAGTAGAGCAAAAAAAACAAAACAAAAAAAACAACAACAACTATATATATATTCATGAGTTTGCACCCCACATTGGGCTCTGCACTGACTTATCCTGATCCTGCTTGAGATCTTCTCTCTTCCTCTCTTTCTCCCCCTCCTGTTCTCTTTCTCTCTCAAAAATAAATAAAATTAAAAAAAGAAAAGAATTTCATTTACAAAGCATCAAAGAGAATAAAATACTTAGGAATACATTTAATAAAAGGAGTATAAAACTTATACAATGAAAACTACAAAATGTTATTGAAAGAGATTAAAGAAGGCCTATAGAAATGTAAGATATCCCTCATTCATACATCAGAAGACTCAATATTGTTAACATGGCAATATCACCAAAATTGATTTACAGATTCAACCCAACTCCTATCCAAATCCTAGCAGTAATTTTCCCCCCAGAAATTGACGGCTCATGCTAAAAATTCATGTGGAAAGGCAATCCAAAAAACCTTGAAAAAACAAGAAAGTTGGAGGCTAGTAATTAACATAGTGTGGTACTGCATAAGGATATACATATAGATCAGTGGAAAAGAATAAAGAGTTCAGAAGTAAACCCTCACATTTACAGTCAGTTGATTTTTTTAATGCTTATTTTTGAGAGAGAGAGAGAGAGAATGCAGGGAAGGGGCAGAGAGAGAGAATCTGAAGTAGACTCCAGGTTCTGAGTTGTCAGCACACAGCCTGATGCAGGGTTCGAACTCATGGACCATGAGCTCATGACCTGAACAAAAGATGGACACAAAACCGGCTGAGCCACCTAGGCACCTCGAAGTCAATTGATTTTTGATAAGGGTGCCAAGGCAATTCAAAGAATTGTCTTCTCAACAAATGATGCTAGGTCAACCAGATATCCACAAGCAAAACAATGAGTTAACAAAAATTAACTTAAGATAGACCTCTGACCTATTATAAGGTAAAACTATTAAAATTATTCAAAATTGAAACTTGCATGTGTTATGGCTCAGTTGGTTAAGCGTCCAACTTCCACTCAGGTCATGATCTTGTGGTTTGTGAGGTCGAGCCCTGCATCAGGCTCAGTGATGAGAGCTTGGAGCCTGTTTCAGATTCTGTGTCTCCTTCTCTGCCCATCTCCCACACACAGTCTGTCCGTCTCTCTCTAAAAATAAATAAACATTAAAAGAAAAAAAAATTAAACTTGTATGTTTAATTTTTATTTTTTTAATGTTTATTCATTTTGAAGACAGAGAGAGAGAGAGAGAGAGAGGGGAGGGGCAGAGAGAGAGAGGGGAGGGGCAGAGAGAGAGAGAGATACAGAATTTGAAGCAGGCTGATGTGCTTGCTGATAGCTCAGAGCCCAATGCAAGGCCCAACCCATGAACCATGGAGTCTGGAGTCAGACACTAAACGGACTGATCCACCCAGGTGTCCCTAAACTTACATGTTTTAATGGATATCACTAAGAAAGTGAAAAGGCAATTCATATAATGAAAGAAAATATCTGATAAGAAACTTGTATCTAAAGTATATAAATAAATAATACTTACAAGTTGATTTAAAATTTAACCCAATTTAAAAACGGACAAAGATTTTTTTGAGATACATATTGTTTTATTTTTTACTTCCCACATCAACATAGAAAATGTTTTCATAGAAACAAAGCAGGGAGAATTTTTCCTATAGCCTCAATACATTTATTACTGATGCCATTTTGTGTTTCTAACACCATTATACTTTTACATCCCAGAAGTACATTTTTCAGATTCGTGGTCTTTCTGAAACCTCAGCATCTAGGGGCACCTGGGTGGCTTAGTCAGTTGGACGTCTGACTTTGGCTCAGGTCATGATCTCATGGTTTGTGGGTTCAAGCCCCATGTTGGGCTCTGTGCTGACAGCCAGCACAGAGCCTGGAGCCTGTTTTGGATTCTGTGTCTCCCTCTCTCTGACCCTCCCCTGCTCACTCTCTCCCTCTCTCTCAGATATAAATAAAATATTTAAAAAAAATTGAAACCTCAGCATCTAACCAAATCTACTTGGATTTTAATTATCATATTAATTTCATTCTCATTTTTATTTTAATATTATACTATATGGCAAATATATCAAATGATCCAAATGTGCCCAATGATGTGCTTCTCTTACCCATAATTAGTGTTTGGGAAGATTACCCAGCCCATTTCTCTTCCCCAAATATATAACATGTATCCTCTTAAAATGATAATTATCTAAATTATCTAGTCCATGTTTTCATAGAAACAAAGTGGAGAGAATTCTAGAACTATCTCCTTGCGTCACACCCACATACATTTTATTTTTAAGACACTGACTTCTTGATGATTCTGGGCTAATTATTCTACAGAATGTCCCACCTTCTGGATTTGTCTGGTTGTTTTCTCACGGTGTTGTTAAACTTGTTCTTCTGTCCTCTGTATTTTTTTGTACGCTCAAAGTTGGATCTAAAGGCTTGATAAGAATCAGGTTCAACATTTTGGTAAGAATGCTCTATAGGTAATGTACTTCCTACTACACCATATTAGGCCGTATGTAATGTCTGGTTGTCCTACTATTAAACCTGATATTGATCACTAGGTTAAAGTGATGATACCTTATTAAAAAATGGGTTTTTAAAAATGAGGACTTGACCACTTACACTGTTTTAAAATGATTACTCCTACTTTGAAGGTTGAGATAAAGGGGCTCTCAGTTGTTGCCTGGCACCCAGGAGACAAACTTTATCCTGTATAAGGGGTAAGAGGATTAAGACTGAGGCTTTATCCTCTTTATGGAGTAGACACAGGAGTTCAAGTTTATCTCTGAGGGTGTCCAGTCAGAGCAGAAATTTCTGGAATATGAAGTCTAACAGAGACTACGTTTTCTCTGGGCCCAGAAAAAGTTACTCTGAAATTGCTCATTAGCCAGAATTTAACGATCGACAAATAGAGATCTTTTGACTAACACTTACTAAAAAGGGTCTAAACACTGGGGATTCAGATACAGAAGAGTCTTTTATTCTTTCTCCCAGGAGAATTTTTTACGGCACTTTATTTTTTATTAAAATTTTTTTTTTAATTTTTATTTATTCTTGAGAGAGAGAGCCAGAGTGTGATCAGGGGAAGAGCAGAGAGGGAGTCACAGAATATGAAGCAGGCTCCAGGCTCCGAGGCATGAGCGCAGAACCCAATGCAGGGCTCGAACCCACAAACTGTGAGATCATGACCTAAGCTGAAGTTGAACACTGAGCCACAGAGGCGCCCTTTTATGGCACTTTACAATAATTCATCCTCTACCTGCCACTCTTCCCCACCCCTCCAAAAACACTTTGGACTCTAAAATACAAAATTAAGGACAAGCATTTTCTTTGGGTGCAGAACAGACAGATCTTTAGACATATATTTTTAAATTTTTTAATGTTTATTTTATTTTTGAGAGAGAAACAGAGTGGAGGGGGCGCAGAGAGAGAGGGAGACACAGAATCCAAACAGGCTCCAGGCTCTGAGCTGTCCATGTAGAGCCCAATACGGAGCTTGAACCCACAAACCATAAGATCATGACCTGAGCCACAGTTGAACCCTTAACCGACTAAGCCACCCAGGAACCGCTAGATGTCTCTTGAGTACTGTTTTGAGTCAGGAAAAAGCATGCATCTGTTCTCTTTGATGTTTACCTCTTGTCTTTTATAGTTTTAGGTACTATAAACTAAATAACTGATTTATAAATATATAAGCATATATTTATATACATTATGAAGTTCATTGCCATCCTTATTCTTCTTCATGAATAGAACATTAGTGTACCCTGACTAGAAATGCATGAGAAGGGAAGAAATATAAGCAATGAGGTTAAAGGATTTCATTAAAAAAAATTTTTTTATGTCTTTATTTTATTTTCAGAGACAGACAGAGAGCAAGCGGGGGAGGGGCAGGGAGAGAGAGGGAAACACAGAATCCAAAGCAGGCTCCAGGCTCTGGGGCTTGAACCCACAGATTGTGAGATCATGACCTGAGCCGAAGTTGGACGCTCAACTGACTGAGACACTCAGGTGCCCCAGGATTTCATTATTAAAACTAAGAATCTGAGGGGTGCATGGGTGGCTCAGTCGGTTAAGTATCCAACTTTGGCTCAGGTCATGATCTCATGGCTAGTGAATTCAAGCCTGGTGTAGGGCTCTTTGCTGACAGTTCAGAACTTGCAGCCTGCATTAGATTTTGTGTCTCTGTCTCTCTCTGCCTGGCTTGTGCTCTGTCTCTCTCAAAAATAAAGGAATATTAAAATTAAAAAAAAAACTAAGAATTTGGGTTTCTAAGGGAAATTAGTTCTTTTTAATCTTCAAATCAATTATTTTATTTTACGGCAATTAAATATACCAATCAGTTAAACTCTGCTCAGGGTTGCTGTGCATTTCTGGATGCCCAGAGGGAGTTATGTGGTTGCTATTGCTTGGTTTTTGTGTGTGTTTGTCTGTCGTTATTTTGTTTTTCGGCCAGCACAAAGATTAAATTGTGAATTTTCTATGTCACAGGACAGTACTTAACCTTAGGGAAAATGGGACTAACCGTTTTCCTCGTACAATGAAAATTGGCAATATCCTTTTTCTCCATTTATTCTGTAATTTTTTAAGATTCTGGCTTCAAAGTTACCAGTTGGATGAGGGAGGTGGCAAAGGTCCCTTTGAGGAAATAGTTTAATTTTAGCACTGCCAGCGAACCTAGCAACACATGCCTATAGTTTCCATTGGGGATTACTACAATTGGTAATGAAGATCACACCAGCAGTTTACAAGACCAAATAGTGTAAAGGGTCACTCATCCTTTTACTTTTCTCTTATTTCCTTCCTCTTTATATGTAACCCCTTCTTCTTTATTCCTTTCTTCTTCTTCTTCTTCTTCTTCTTCTTCTTCTTCTTCTTCTTCTTCTTCCTCTTCTTCCTCCTCCTCCTCCTCCTCCTCTTCTTCTTCTTCTTCTTCTTCTTCTTCTTCTTCCTCTTCTTCCTCCTCCTCCTCCTCCTCTTCTTCTTCTTCTTCTTCTTCTTCTTCCTCTTCCTCTTCCTCTTCCTCCTCCTCCTCCTCCTCCTCTTCTTCTTCTTCTTCTTCTTCTTGTTCTTCTTCTTCTTGTTCTTCTTCTCTCCTTGTCACTCTCCCTCCTCACTCAATTTTTTTCTTCCCTTATTTTGCCATTCATTATCCTAGGCTGGTATGCTTTGGTGATTTCCCCTACCCCCACCAAATTTTGTGTTCCCAAAGGATTTCCTAACTCACATCAGCCTGTGATATGGCACTGTGTCACTGAATACTTGATAGAATCGAAGGAATAGTAGAATCTTAGGGAAGGAGAACCCCAGAGAAGGAGGCCCGTGCCTTGATCTGTGTTCTGAACTCCCTCTGTCCAACTTCCATTTGTTTTGAACTGCCAATTCCAGTTCCTGGTCTGGGTTCTCTAGGATCTCACAGTTCTATGAGGATAGTAATGGAATTACTTGAACCATGTCCAGTTCTTCAAAAAAGCCCCCAAAACATTGTATATTTACTCACAATAAAGCTTGAACAAGTTGACTAAATAATGGAAAGTTTCTTTCCTTTTTTGGGGTGGGGTGCTGGAAGATGAGAAGATTATGCCACACTAAATCATTGTAAAGAATGTATCTTCATATTAAGAAGTTCTGGTTGGCTGCATGTGCTGTGTATAGAGAGTAGGCAGAGTATACTGGAAAGAATGTGGGTGTGGAGATGAGTCCGGGATTTAGTTTCTAGCAATAAGACTTGGGCTATGTACTTAACATCTCTGAACCTCAGTTTACTTATCTGTAAAACGGAAGTAATAATTTATAGTTTTCAAACTACTTGAGAATTTTCAATAATGGGTATAAAGCCCTCATTAATATAATATGTGGTACCTAGTAAATATTTAATAGGTTTTCTTTATAAATGTGATTTATTTGGTAGATAAAAATATTACAAAGCATATAGCTCTTAGGGGAAAAATGAATCTGATCATTGAGAAAAGAGACTGGGGAGCACTCACATAACATAGCTCTACATGGTCACACCCATATCGCCTTAAGAACTCATGTCAAGTCCTGAGGGCTTTGACTAGGGCATTAACAAAGAGATGGCACATCCTTTGTGCTGATGAATGGATCCTTGGAGGGGGGATACTCAGTTCCCTAACTATACCCTAGCAACAGTTCCTTAAGCTCACGTGTTCCTTGCTGGATTCCTAGGTGATTTTTTTAAGTTTATTTATTTATTTTGAAAGAGAGAGAGGGAGGGGCAGAGAGCGAGGGAGAGAGAGAGAGTCCCAAGCTGGCTCAGAGGCTGTCACTGAGCCTGGCAGAAGTCAGTGCCAGACTTGATCCTACAAACTGAGATCATGACCTGACCCGAAATCAAGAGCTGCATGCTTAACTGACTGAACCACCCAGAGACCCCTCCTATGCAGTTTTGACATAACTCTGGCGATGGACTTCAAGAAGTACCAGGTTTGCTCCTGGCTCTGATTGTTTGAGACGTGGGGGTTTGGGTAGAAAGAAAAAGGAATGTAGTGCTTTGGGAAAGGGAACAAAAGATGAAGTTTGTGGAAGAGATGAGCAAAGTCTGAGGATCATCAAAGCTTAATTTGCACTCCTTGAAAATGGGGCAATAGGGCGCCTGGGTGGCTCAGTCGGTTGAGCATCCGACTTCAGCTCAGGTCATGATCTTGCGATTCATAGGTTCAAGCCCTGTGTCGAGCTCTGTGCTGACAGCTAGCTCAGAACCTGGAACCTGCTTCACATTCTGTGTCTCCCTCTCTCTCTGACATTCCTCTGCTCACACTGTCTCTCTCTCTGTCTCAGAAATAAAAACATTAAAAAAAATTTTTTTTTAAGAAAATGGGGCAATAGAGTTTCCTGAAAAGTCCTGTCCTGAGTCTGCTTCTTCCATCTCAGCCCCAAAGGGACTCCTCTGAACAATGAGACTTTCCTCCTAAATCTCTTAGCTCTTCCTCCCAAAGGGCCCTGGCTATTTCCCAGTTCATCCCTTTCTCTAGGCACCCCCAAGATAGGGAGATCAGTTGTCCCCCTTTCCATAAATAAGCTTGAGTTCTTAATAACAGCCAGAAGCTATCAGCATTTTCTAGAGCCCTGGTCCCAGGCCCCTGCTAAATTTCATTTGGTGGAGCATCTTTACAGAGATGCCCGGGAGGATCCAGCTTTTAAGCTCCATGTTTCTGTGGAGCAGGTCAAATGAATGTGGAATATTCTGTTTTAACCTGAATTAATACCTTCTTATTTTAAAGGCTGTAACAACTTCTTTTCTAAATGTTTTCAATCAGCACATCTTTATTTATTGTCCTTAACACCCAGAGGCTATTTGAAAAAGGATTTAGCTTTCAAAGTCTGGTAAGTAAACAAAAGTTTCTCAAAAACATCTTCAGGCATCCACCCAGAGACCTCATTTTTGCCAGTGTTTGGCTCCCTGATAATTGCCCATTAGTACTCTGCTCAATCAAACCTTGTGTAATAAATTAAAAAATATTCTTCCAAACACAAAGTTACTTACCAACTTATTTTTCTTCTTAATCACTATGTGTAGAAACCACAAAAGCAGAAGCAAGACAGGTTTAAGTGTGGTATTATCTGACTAGATCCTAAGCATTTTAAATTAGATAGGCTGTGTTCCGGATTTGGAGGTGGTTATTCACTGTTCTTCCAAAAGTATGAAAGTGTCCAGAGGAGACTGGTTAGATAAGCAGAGGATACCATGCATGGCTTCAGCTCTGTGAATTTCTAAGGCTTTAAAATTAACTCCAGAATCTCCTTAGATGCAATATTCCCTGATTTTGAGCATGGCCTCTGATATCTTCTTTTATCTCAATCCTCTGACACTCCAGAAATTTACCCTAGTCTCTCTTTCTACTTGTAATCAGGAGAAAAGTTGGGAAATAGGGTTGGATTAATCAAGATAGACTATTACAAGTGACTTCAAAATCTCAGTGGTTTGACCTAATTAAAATGTACTGTTCTTATCACATACAGTCCAGTATGAATTGGTAGGGGTAAAGGTGTGTGGAACGTGGTGGTTGGTCTCCTATGAAGTAATTCAGAGATACGGGCTTCCTCCAGCTTGTGGCTCTATCTTTCCTTTTTTTTTTTTTTTTAATATTTTTATTTATTTCTAGGAGAGAGAGAGAGAGACAGCGTGGACAGGGGAGGGCCAGAGAGAGAGGGAGACACAGACTCTGAAATAGGCTCCAGGCTCTGAGCTGGAACTCGAACCCACGAACCGCGAGATCATGACCTAAGTGAAAGTCGGACGCTCAACCGACTAAGCCACCCAGGCGCCCCTGTGGCTCTATCTTTCTTAAGTTCTCAGAATTCTTTCCGTTCAGCCAATGGGTAGGGGAAGAATCCACTATCACTGACCAGGAGGCTTTTTTATGGGCCAGACCTGGAAATGGCACCCATTACTTCCATCTATTTTCTGTTGGCCAAAACCTACTCACAGTGCTCTGCTCAACTTCAAAAGAGGCTGGGTAGTCTAGCTGTGTGTCCAGCCCATAGCAGTTCTCCCACAAGGGGTGACAGATAGCTCCCTGATGCAGGCTGATTGTTCTGTTCTTGTGTATTGTCAAAGATATGCAGAATAAATGGACTGCCCTCTTTTCAGGTCACTTAACGCCTAGACCTGCCATTAACATCTTGATCCGTTTTTGGAAAAAGTCCATCTGTCAATATCAACATCAACCTCATCACCACCACAAATCAGTCTACACTGTGAAGTTACTTTTTTATATTTAAGATTTTCCAGAATTTCAAGATACCTGGGTGAAGCCTGTGCAGAGGCTCTGATTTAGAAGTTGCCAATGTACTTGTACCTTGCTCTTCCTGTTAGATGGTTACCATGACAAAGTCTGGCAGGTAATCACCAGAAGCCACATAGAATATCTAATCCAAACTTTGTCAAAGACACCTATGAGAAGAAAATAAATGTTTTATAAACACTTAAAGAACTATCTCCATACCGCTTCAAAACCTGTAAAAAACATGTTGTCTTTCTCAATGTATTTTTCAGCTGTCAGAACTCTGTAGCTGTCTGCACTTTTGCTTCCTCCTTCTCTCATTTAACCAATTAACAAAGGCCATTTCATAGTGCAACCATTTTAGAGACATCCGTTTGTCCTTATTTACTCACAAGCTAGTATTCCCATTGAGATTTAGGTTCTTCCAATGATATTTGTTCATCTTATGGAAAGAGGATGACAACATGGACTGGACAAGGTAATGAAGGTAAGGTCCTGATATGCACTCTGCTCTGTTTTTCTTTTCTTTTTTTAAAAAATGTTTATTTATTTTTGAGAGAGAGAGAGAGAGAGAGAGAGAATAAGCAGGGGGAGGGGCAAAGAGAGAGGGAGACACAGAATCTGAAGCAGGCTCCAGGCTCTGAGTTGTCAGTACAGAGCCCAACATGGGGCTCGAACTCACAAACCATGACACTCAACCAATTGAGCCACCCAGGTGCCCCATGGTCTGTTTTTCTAATCATGGTGATACGTTTCCACACTTTGCTTTTGTAATCCAAGCCATGCACTTATTATATAGCTCATGGGATTAAGAGTTCAGTCCTCATTCATATATTTATTCATTTATTTGTGCCTTCGTTTATTCTAAAATATTTATTGAGTACCTACTATGTTCCAGAGAGAGTGCTATGTACTGGAGTCAGAGCAAAGAACAAACATATAAATTCCTACCCTCATGGAACTTACATGAGAAACAGAGTCCATGTATGTATATATGTATGTATGTACACATACATATATTTTAAGTAACCTCTACACCTAATGTGGGGCTTGAACTCACCACCTCAAGATCAGGAGCTGCATGCTGCACTGACTAAGCCAGCCAGGAGCCCTTAACATTTTTATATTTTATTTATTTATTTGTGTGTTTGTTTGTTTCAATTAAGCTCTACGAGAAACAGATTCTAAATAAATAATAGTGTAGGGCACATGGGTAGCTCAGTCAGTTAAGCATCTGACTTCGGCTCAGGTCATGATCTTGGAGTTCATGAGTTTGAGTCCTGCATCAGGCTCTGTGCTGACAGCTCGGAGCCTGGAGCCTGCTTCAGATTCTGTCTCCCTCTCTCTCTGCTCCTCCCCTACTCATGCTCTGTGTGTCTCTCTCTCAAGAATAAACATTATAAATAAATAAATAATAGTGCAAAATATTTAATTATAATATTTGATAGGAAGTTTATTTTCTTTTTAGTGCTTGGATAACCCTGAATCACCAAATAGTTGTTTTATTTTGGTTTTAACTGAGGTCTTTGTTCCTCTGTAAGAACCAGCTGCTTAGGGTGCCTAGCTGGCTCAGTAGGTAGAGCGTGCAATTCTTAAACTCAGGGTCGTGAGTTCAAGTCCCACATAGGGCATAGAGCCTACTTTAAAAAAATTGCTTTTCTTTAGGGTAATCATTCATTCATTCATCCATTCACTGATAATATTCATTAATTCATTAAATACCATTGTAAAACTACTATTTACCAGGCACTATGCTAACATTTCTATATATAAAAATGAAAAGACAAGATTCCTGCCTTCAAGGGTCACAATCCAGTTGAGTAGACTAGCATGCAAACCACACAATACAGTATGATAATTGTGATAATGGAGAAATGTGAAAAGTGCACTGAGGCATAGGAAAGGGAGGACCTATATCTGCCTACATAAGTCAAGGAAGACTTCACAAAAGAAGTGGCAATGGGACTGAGGTTTGAAGGGTGAATAGGCCTTTGCTAAGTAGACAAGTCAAGGAAGGGCATGACATGGCTGGCTGACCATCCAAGGCTTGTGCTTTTCTTCACAGTGTTTTTCTGGGAAGTGGCCCAACCAATTGCCAATCTACGTGGGGCCAGGTGGCCAGTTCTCATTAATGGGATGTGAGCAGAAGTGATGTCCATCATTTCTGGATTAGGTTAAGAAATAGGTGTGCTTTTTCTTCCTTTTCTTCCTCAGCTGTTAGCTCTGGAAGTAAAGGACTCTCAAGCTTAGAGGATAGCAGAATTGCAAAGTAGAAGGACCCTGGGTGGAAGGCTGCTTGCCACACTGAACTGTTACATGACTGAGAAATAATCTTCTGTTGTGTTAATCTACTTGTATTATATAGCTTGTTTGTTACAGCAGCAAGTTCTGCCTTAATTAATACAATGCAGTCCAAGCAAAAAGGAAAAATATGTACAAAGGCTTACCAAGGTGAGTGTCTAGCAGAGTACACACTCAACAAATATTTGATATCACAGTAAGAGTATTATGGGGGAATATAAATAGTCCAATACTACCACAGTATAAAATAAGTGATTGGTGGGAATGAGGGGAGAGTGGCTAGATAGATAGACATGGGCTGATCAGAAAGAGCCTTCAATGCTATGCTGAAGAATTTAGATTTATTCTTGTGGAAGAAGGCAAGCCAATGAAGAATACTGAAATGGTGAGAGGTATGACCACTGGAATAACAGAATCTCTGAGAAACACGATACCTAAGAACTTGCTTTAATTTTCTTTAAATGTAAGATGCTAGTCCAAAGATGAAAGATAGCCTTTCAGAACCAGAAGACATCATAGTCTAGTCAAACCTCATTTAACAAATGAGGGAAGTGAGGCCCAGAGAAGTTAAGTGCCTTTGCCAAGGTCACCTAGCTAAAAGTTGGCAGAGTTGGGGACTAGAAGGCTAGTCTCTTATTGCCATCTTGATAGCAGGGCTCTTTCCACTGTACCATAGTGCTTCAAAGCAGTTGAGACCAGCTGGTGTGCCTATGTTTTCAGTTCCCTAATGAAGACATTGGGGATTTGGAGGCAGGGTATTTTCCATGGAAGGCTGTCTTCTCTGTAATTCCTCATCTGGCTTGAACCACTATTTTGGAAAAGGTCCATTTTTCAGCATCAGATTTCCCTGGAGGGTGACTGAGAATGTGCTTAGTGGCCTATTGGGTGCCCTTGTACTTTCTGAGCTTTTGTTGGGAAGATGAGAAGAAACTAGTACTGGGGCTTTCGCTCCTGGAAATGCTGCTTGATTCCTTGGTGTATGGGGAATTGTTGGTCCTCTCAGTGACTGTGGCTCAGACCACCAGCTGACTATCCTTCAGTGTCAGATCAAAATATCTTTAGTTTGTTTCTTTAAAGGGTCAGCCCCTATGGCTGGCATTTAAATATCATTTTCTGTTCGTCAGTTCACTACCTCTGTTCTCACATACTATAAGAGGTTCATTATTCATTACAATGAAGGCAAGGCAATATGACATACATTTGTTTTTTAATAGCAAGTACAGGCATAGGGACAACGGTGCTGAGGCCAATCTCAGAGGAGCATGATGTGTGGTCTGACTTAAGAAGGATCAGGTGTCAGGGCACCTGGGTGGCTCATCTGGCTAAGTGTTTGACTTCAGCTCAGGTCATGATCTCACGGTTCATGAGTTCAAGCCCTACACTGGGCTCTGCGCAGACAGCACAGAGCCTGCTTGCGATTCTCGGTCTCCCTCTCTCTCCCCCTCCCCACCTCAAAATAAATAAATAAGCTTTAAAAATTCTTTAAAAAAACACAAGGACAAGGTATAATTGAATTATTTTACACCTGGGAAGCCAGAGCACTATTTGGGGCACAAGCCCAGAAGTGTCCAAGAAATTTTGGGGAAAAATAAAATTCTTGATATTTTTCTGTCTAGAATTTTATGATCTCCTTATTCCTTGTCCTTTGATTGTATCATCTTTGCCTCCCCTGAATGTTGCTTAATTGCTAGCTCATTTGGTTAGGATGAAGTATTAATGAAGATGAGATTGCTGCCTCAGTCCCTGAGGAGCATCTTGGTCGCACCCAAAAACAATGTCTTATGCAGTGGAAAGCGCTTGGGCTTTGAAGTCAGAGATTCCCACTAGCTATAAGACCTTGGGCAAGTTTCTTAACCTTTCTGCACCTCAGTTTCCTCTTATGTGAAGAGAGAAAATAATGTAAACTATGGGGGTGGTTGTGGGAATCAAATAAACTAACATAGGTAAGACTCCTCTCTTTATGCTGAGCACATAGTTGGCTTTTAACAAGTATTATTTCCTTTTCAGGTCTCTGAGAAGTTCCCATTATTAGCATTCTTTTTCCCAGCCCCCATCCTGGGTTCTGGTCAAGATGAGAAACGAGACATGAGCAGATGGAGACCAAAATACCACCTTGATTGCTGATAAATGCTGTTTATTGTGAGAAATAGTGGGATATTAAGTATCAAGTGAGTTGCAGGGGGCACCTGGGTGGCTCAGTTGGTTAGGCGTCTGACTTTGGCTCAGGTCATGATCTTGTGGTTTGTGGGTTTTCAGGCTCTGTGCTGACAGCTCAGAGCCTAGAACCTGTTTTGGATTCTATGTCTCCCTCTCTCTTTGGCCCTCCCCCGCTTACACTCTGTCTCTCTCTCAAAAATAAACATTAAAAAATATTAAATAAATAAGTAAATAAATGCATAAATACTAAGTGACTTGTAGAATTAGGTGGACTTATTCACCTAGTCACAAGTAACAATTGACCATGACAGGCCTTCTCATGCTGACGGTAGAGATAAGCATAGGAAGGGGAAAAGACCCTGCCTCCTGAAGAACAGAGAGCAAGGTGACATCCTCACTGTGGGCAGGCAGATACCTAAGAGGAAGACAAGAGCATCTAAACTGAGCATGCCCTGTGTACTTCACCAGATTAAGTCCTAGAGGAGAGACAAGTAGCAGACAGAGGCCAGAAACGCCAAATCTCCACAGAAGAGGAAAGCTCAGAAGCACTCCCCCACCCTCTGCAAAGTTTCCTTCTTCTGGTCCCCCTCCTCTCATTTTGTACCTGTTACTTTTCAGCCACTCTGCTCACAAAGGACATAGCTGTCAGCATGTCACCGTGGGCAGCGTCAGAGTACAAAAGTTTGGGAGAAAGGTGCGAGACAGGGAAGAAGTTGGTTTGAGTCATGGGTAGAGAAGGAGGGTGGGCACCTGAATCTAGAAGGAGAAGCCCAAGTTCAGAGTTCAGTGTTCAGAGACGTTCTAGAGAGAAGGGCACCTGCAGGATCATAATCAGAATTTCCAGGAACGGGGCAACAGCCTATGGCAAAATCCCAAGGGGACAGGAGGGTATCAGGGTTACAAAAGCACTTAGATCTGACCTAGGAGTCAAGGAATTGTGTCTTCTGGTGATGACCCTTGATTCTAGTCAGGCCTAGTTTTTAATCTTTAAAATATAAACATAGTTTGTGATTATAAAACCAATACTAGCTCACTATGGAAAATTCAGAAATATAGAAAAAACAAAAATTAACTCAATTTCTCCATAATGAAAAACTAATGTTAACTATATTTCTATTCAGTCATTCTTCTATGAATATCATTACACAGATAAGATGGTTCTATCTCTACATGTTAAATTGGCATGCTGAACTTTTTACTGGATATTATAATCATTTCCCCATGTTATTAAAAGTTCTTAGTAATTAAATATCATTTTAAATGACATTTTCCCTGGCTTTAAGCACATCTAGATCAATCTCTACCAATTTGTGAAAATTCCAAGGGTTTGGAGAGATCTTCTTAATATTTACCTTTTCTTTGGGTTGTAAATAGGATACCCTCAAAGGCCAGGGCTCTACAGAGTCTGTGCATGGTAACCATTGTACAATATTTGATCTTCTGGAAAGTTCTCGTATATTTTTTAAGTTTTTATTTAAATTCCAGTTAATAGACAATGTGATATTAGTTTCAGGTGTACAATATAGTGATTCAACACTTCCATACAACAGCTGGTGCTCATCACAACAAGTGCCCTCCGTAATCCCCATTACCTCCTGTCTGGTAACCATCAGTTTGTTCTCTGTAGTCAAGAGTCTGTTTCTTGGTTTGCTTCCCTCTTTTTTGTTTCCCTTTGCTTGTTTGTTTTGTTTCTTAAATTCCACAGATGAGTGAGATCATATGGTATTTGTCTTTCTCTAACTGACTTACTTCACTTAGCATAATACTCTAGCTCTATCCATGTCCTTGCAAATGGGAAAGTTCTCATATTTCTAATAATTGGTGACATGAATGATCAGAAGGTGCCACCCTGGAAAATACAATAATTCAAAGCATAGGCCTTTCTTATATACCACATCATCATTACATATTCAAGCAACCACTAGTTTGCCATGGCCGCCGTAACAGAATACCACAAACTAAGTGGCTTAAACAACAGAGATTTATTTTTTCAGTGTTGGAGGCTAGAAGTCCAAGTTCAAACTGTCAGCAGATTTGGTTTCTCCTGAGGCCTCTCTCCTTGGCTTGCACATGGCTCCCTTCTTGTTACATCCTCAGCTCATCTTTTCTCTGTGCATGCACAGCCCTGTCCTCTCTATGCATCCAAATTTTCTTTTTATAAGGCCCCAGTCATATTGGACTAGGCCCACCCTGAAAACCTCATTTTAACTGACTTACCTCTTTAAAGACCTTATCTATAATATGTGGTCTTTTGTGAATAGCTTCTTTTACTTAGCATGTTTTCAAGGTTCATCCATGTCATAGCATGTGTCAGTCAGTGCCTTGTTCTTTTTTATGGCTGAAAATATTCCACTGAGTGGATATGCCACATTTTGCTTATCTATTCTTTGATTTATGGACATAGGTTGTCTATACTTTTTAGGTATTTATAAGTAAAGCCGCTGTGAACATTCATGTATATTTTTGAGTGGAGATACGTTTTCATTTCTTCTGAGTACATGCCTAGGACTAGAGCTGCTGAGTAATCTGGTGACTCCTAGTTTAGCATTTTGAGAAACTGCCAAACTGTTTTTCCAAAGTAGCTGCATCATTTTCAATGTCTACTAGAAATATATAAGGGTTCCAAATTCTCTACATCCTCATCAACACTTGTTATTGACTGTTTTTATGAAAGCCATCCTTGTTGGTATGAAGAGGTATCTCATTGCGGTTTTGACCTGCATTCCCTTAATGATTAGTGATGTTGAATATCACTTCTTGTACATATTGGTGATTTGTAGATATTGTTTGGAGGAATATTTATTCAAATTCCTTGCCCATGTTTTAACTGGGTATTTGTCATTTTATTATTGGTTTGTAGTAGGTTTTTATACATTCTGGATGTAAGTTCCTTGTAAAATATATGATTTTCAAAGGTTTCCTCCAATTTTGTGGGTTGTCTTTCTACTTGCTTGATGGTGTCCTGTGAAGCACAAAAGTTTTTAAATTTAAAAGTCTAATTTATGTATTATTTTCTTTTGTTACTTCTGCTTGGTGACATAGCTCAAAATCATTGCCAAATCCAAGGTCATAAAGATTTATTTCTATGTTTTTCTTTATGAGTTTTATAGTTTTAACTCTTACACTTAGGTCTATGATCCATTTGGAGTTAATTTATTTGTATGGTGTGAGATATAATCTGCCTTCATTTTTTTGCATGTGGATATGCAGTTGTGCCAGCACCATTTATTGAAAAACCTTTTCTTACCATATTGAATTGTTTTGGCACCCTTGTCAAAAATTCAATTTGACCATAAATGTGAGGGTTTATTTTTGGATTCAATTATATTTCATTGATCTCTATATGTATCCTTATGCCTTAGGTCTTGATTATTTTATAATTTTGCTAGGTCTAAAATTGGGAAATGAACATCTTCCAACTTCATTCTTTCTCTTCAAGAGTGTTTTGGCTATTTTAGGTTGCATTTCCATATGAATTGTAGGGTCAGCTTGTCAAGTTCTGCCAAAAACAAAACAAACCAAAAAAAGCTAGGATATGGATAGGGATTATGTTGAATTTCGTTGTCAGGTTGTTTACTGTTAGTACGTAGAAACACAATTGATTTTTGTATATTGATCTTGTATCTTGCCACATTTCAAAACTCGTTTTATCTTATATTTTTAATCATGATGCTTTATTGCTTATTCTGTTCAAGGCATTGTGTTAGACACTATAGAAAATCAAAGATAAATAAGATATGGTCTCTGTCCTGAAGAATTTATAGCCTAATTCAAGAAGTAAGACATAATCCCATTGAATAAATAATAGCCTATTATAGCAATGTAAAGGGAAGTACAGAATTGCAATGAACATTAAAGATAAATTAGAATCTAGCAAAGTTCAAGGGCTAGAGAAACAATTCAAGGCTGGAGAGGTCTGGAAAAAAATAGAGTAGGAAAGATTTGAAGGCTTACTTAGTCCCTTCCTTCCTCCTCTATTTCTCCCCTTTCTCTCTTTTAATTTTCTTGCTTTTTAAAAATCCCATCTCTCTCCCTACCTGACTTCTTTAAGAATAATAAGTAGAAGATAATGATTGTTAGTTATTATCATTTCTCAAACCTGGGTGATTATTAGAATCTCTTGTCAACCCTACTGAAAACATAGATTCCAGAGTCTCACCTCAGAACTAATGCATTGTATTATCAGAGGCTGGCGTATGGAAACCTGCATTAAAATTTTGAGTTTGAGAATCTCTAGATAAGATTTTAATAATCTCCACATGTGGATATTCCCCCAGTTTTATGCTGTTGCACCTCTGACTGTTGAGGGTTCTCACAAAAACAGGAGGTCATTTATCTGAGTAGGAGAGTGTGTGTGAATCTATGCAACAACTCGTCCATTAACGAAAAACATCTTAAAAAAAAAAAGAAAAACATCTCATAGTGCATACATTATTAAGAGGATTCAGCAGTGTCATCTGTATTTATTGGAATGGCTCACTCCCATAAATAAACTTTTACCTCAGAGTAACCAGTGGGACTTACATTCCAGCTTGTCATATTTGCTAAGATATTTTTTAAATAAAAAAGAATAGTTACAAAAGAAGCCCTTCCATCCTATCTTTCTCCAGATGTACCAATGACTTGAAGACAGTGAGACTCTTTCCCACATGTTTTTATATTCTTACTACACAACATATGTTTTGGATGTTTAAAGATGTGAACTAATAGTGTACATATTTTTCTGAAACTTTTTCCAACATTATATTTTGGAAATTTATCCATGTGATACCAGTAGAGCCAGTCCATTCTTTATAATATAGCAATATTATATTATACAGTACTGCAATATAATCCCATTGTGTAAATATTCTAGGATCTATTCTGTGGATGAATATTTGTTTTGTCTAGGTTTTGTTGTTTCAAATCATGTTGTAACTAATGTCCTTGCATATGCCTCCTTGGGTTCATGTATGAGAATTCTAGAGAATATATCTAGAATGGAAATTACTAGAGAAAAGAATATGTACATTCTCAATGTTACTAGATTGCTCTCTAGATTACTCTCCACAGTGGCTAAACTAATTTTTACTCTTGTTAGGGATATGTGAGAATTTCTCTTTCCCATATTCTTAATTTTTTTTAATGTTTAATTTTATTTTTTGAGAAAGAGGGGGAGAGCAGGGGAGGGGGAGGAGTAGAGAGAAAGGGTGCCCCTTTCTTTCCCATATTCTAACCAATATTGTCAAGGATTTTAAAAATACACATATCTGCTTTAAAAAAAGAAAAAGAGGGCACCCGGGTGGCTCAATTAGTTAAGCATCTGACTTCAGCTCAGGTTATAATCTCACAGTCCATGAGTTCAAGCTGTGCATCAGTCTCTGCACTGAAAGCATGGAGCCTGCTTGGGATTCTGTCTCCTTCTTTCTCTCCTCTTCCCCACCCTTGCTCTTTGTATCTTTCTCAAAAATAAAATAAACTTAAAAAAATAAAAATTAAAAAATAAAAATACAAGTGATCTGGGCCTTATTTTCAGATTCTGGTAGGACAGCTCTGCAGTGTAGTTTGAAACAGACCATAGGTGATACTGAAACACAAATATCCCTGAGCACCTCTGCTCCATGGATGTCTGTCTGTATGCACAGTCTAATATACTGATAAGTGAATTAGTACAGTGAGAGTACTCTAGTGCTTTGTTGCTAACACCTGTGTTGCTACATTTAGATTCTTGAAGAAAGGGTAGAGAAGTATCACTCCCCAACATACTTTACTGATGCATTTTGAATCAAATGGGGGTATGTGATTTACCAGTCCATAGAGTAGTATTTAATCTAAAGTCGCACCTCTGCCAGCTAAGCTTATGGTGTGTGGGGAGGAGGGGTGCTTTTTAGAGGTTGTCTTACTTCTTAGTAGGTGTATGGCTGGGTATCAGTGATCAGGCTTGCATACATCTCATGGCTTAGGGCAGGGTGGGTGTCAACAATGTCTGCCAGCCCGCTGGGTGGTGTTACTGTGTGGAGCATTTGTGGCTTTTTCAAGGCCCTGAGGAATCTAAGAAGCAAGTGAGGGAATGATGCATGAAAACAAAAGGCAGTGGAAAGAGTGACCGGCCAGTAGGCTCCAGCAGACTAGAACGCTCTGTCCTTGTTATTACTGCTTCATGAATATGCCACTAGCTTCTTGGCAAGATCTGGAAGACAGAGGTTTCTTGAGAAGACAAAGACAAGTGATGTGTACTTTGAGGCTGGAATCTGGTTTCCCAGCTTCTCTACTATCTAGGAGGAAGCTACAGGCTGAAGATGGGAAACCCTCTGCCCCTTGTTGGGTTTAGACTGGTCTTTCCTTCCTGTCTATTTTCCTGAGTTTCATCCTACCAGAAGCTGCCAGCTCTGGTCTCAGAGGCCTAGCAGGACTGGCCTGGGAGAGAAATTAGGTCGTGCCCCACACTCATCTATTCCTCAAAAAGTAATGCGAAGGTCACCCTAGGGGAGAGAAAAGGGCTTCAGCCCTACTTCCCATGGAGAGAAGTGCCTCCTCGTGCTGGGCAGTGAGACCAGGGGGTGTTCTCATTCCTTGCCTGCTTCCTTCTGAGCTATTCATGGGCTGGTACCATGCATTTTCAGGGGATAGCCTGCCTCGGTTTTCAGAGATGAAGTAGAAGCTGTGGAAAAGTAAGAGAGTTCATTAGTTTGTTGGATGGCTATTTGGACTAGTCATTATTGGACCTGCTACAGGTTAACCTCTGCTTTCCCTGTGGATAATCTTTCTTTGACATAAAAGTACCTAGATGCAAAATAGGGAAGTACTCAGCATTCTCTTCCTTTCTTAAAAAGTAGCTGTGGGGATAATGAATAAAAATAGGTCTTTGTGAATACAATAGGGCTGAGCTGAGGGTGCGGTTTGCTTGGCAACAGCT
This sequence comes from Hyaena hyaena, assembly GCF_003009895.1. Taxonomy (NCBI): domain Eukaryota; kingdom Metazoa; phylum Chordata; class Mammalia; order Carnivora; family Hyaenidae; genus Hyaena; species Hyaena hyaena. The sequence goes on from NW_024080640.1 coordinate 4,195,772, forward strand.
CAGGCAAAGTTATTTCTCTTGGTCCCCAAAAGCTCTTGACATTGCCTCCACCTGACAAAGTCCTAAAAGACCAGCTTGAATGTGACTTTTTTTGGTGAAATTCCCATCAATAGAATTAATCATTCCCTTCTTTCTGGTTCCATAGCATTTTCTTCTTATAAAAAACATTCATCAAATTGTGTGACAATTACTCACTTGGGATCATGCCTTATTCTTTGCGTGTGTGTGTTTTCCCAGCTTTTACAGACTGTACTTTAACATAATAGTCCTTTGATAAATATCTGTTGGACGAACCAAAGTTCCTGAGAAAACACTAATACTGAGCTCTTATATTTTCTTAATTATCTCCTGTCTTTTCCTCCTTAGGGTGAAACTGCCTAAGTTTCAGCTCCACATAGAATGGAGGGCATGCTAAAACTAGATGCAATTTTTTTCTGAGGAAATGCTCCAGCAGGAATGGGTGTTTCAGATATATCATTCTGTTGCAGGTGCAGAAATTGTTTCTGGGAAACACTGCCATTATTATCTCTGAAAGGCAAGTCAGTGGAAATTTTTATTTTCCATTTACAGATGGACAAATGGAAGCTTTCTTTCTCATTTACCAATTACAGAATGTCTACTCTGTTCAAAGTACTGTGCTAGGATTTTCACGAAATACAAAAATGTACATGACAAGGTTTTTGTTCTAATGAATGTTACAATCTGGTTAGGATGAAAATATATTTGTATGCAAAAGTTAACAATAACTTTGGGGCAATTTAAATTATATGAGTGGTCCAAAAATTAGTACCAAAAGGAATACAGAAAAGTAGGCAAAGCAATTTCCAGCCATGGTAATCAGGGATATCATTGTGGTCAACATAGCATTTGAGATTAATAGATTTGTGCTGGTTATTCTCCATTTAGCCCCTGTATTAGTCACCTCTTGTAACAGGGTTCCCACAGGGTCATGACACCGTAGCTTTTCTTTGCAGGGAATAACTTTATTCATGCTGGCACAGGCTCAGTAGGTTCATACCTTAAAGTCTGAGCCCTGAATGAAGCAGGGTATAGTCTTTTATACAATTTCTACTTCTTTGTCTCCCATACACAGTAACATACAGACATACAGTCTGATTGGGTGGTCTATGTTACAGAGTCCTGATGAATGTCACATATACACACATACCTAGGATGCCTTCCCTTGTCTTGAGGTTTTCATCACATTCCTTAGGGAGGGGCTACACGCCCCCCCCCCCCCCCCCCCCCCGCAATTTGGGGTCAAGGAGCATCATCTTGACTTAGAGGTTTATATTTCCCTAACATCATCGCATGTGTGGCCATTTTCCTTTTGACCATTGCCTCAATGAGGCTGGAAGACAGACCATATAACCAGGGGAGCTGGGCAAGGTAAGATTAAGAAAGCTCCCAAAATCAAGAGGATAATTCTTATGAGGGTTTTGAATCTCCCAAGAATTGAAAACCCTTCTCTAGATAACTCACTGGAGTCCCAACCTTTCCAGGTCTGGACTGGGACATGAGCAACTTTTCTCATTCGATCTGTGATCTCCTCTATGACTTTTCCTTCGTCATTTATCTGTAGGCGGCCCTTGCTTAGCTTAAACTTTCCACAAACTCCTCCCACAGAAGCAAGCAAGTAATCTAAGGACAAGAGATTATGAAAGAAAGCATTGCAAATTTAGGTTTGCTGCTAAGCTAGTAAGTTAAGAGCTCTGGCAGTTTCATTGGTTATAATTTCTACAACTGCTTGTAGTCTGATTATGGGGTTTAGCATGTAAATGGGAGTGCGGTAGCCCCAGGACCCAGCCTTTGCCCGGATGGCAGGGCCATAATATTAGATTATATGCTTGGGAAGCCATTCATTGTCTTTCCAATTGCCAATCTGTAGGGCATGTTGTTTCCTTTGAGTCTCCCTGTCTCCATACACTTGGACTCCCAAATGTTCCCCCCTGGCAAGTGGGAGAGGAAGAAAGATGGATGGATAGTTCCCAGCACACATGACCCTGAGCAGCCTGGGGGAAGTACTGTGTAGGCTGACCTTCCACATATCCAGTATAATCCACCTGGGGCCTGCCATTTGATGGCTGCATCAACGTTGTCTCAGGCTTCTCGGAGATGAGAGAAGTTAGACAAGGGGTGGGGATCTGGCTCAAGGGGATCTAGGGACCTCCACCATTGGGTTTCCCAGGTGGTTGAGTTTTAAAATCTTTGGCCTACGCATGTTAAGCTTCCAAAAGGGATGGTGAACTTTCTTCCCCATTGGGCAAGGCAGTTCTTCCCAATAGAGGTTTTGAGGAGCCAAGCCCTGGTAGTAGGACTGGGGTATTCTGTTCCATTATAAGGTTTGTGCATATCTAATTCTCTAGCTCCCATGGCCATTGATTCCCCCATGTTGGTTCCCCTGCATACATAGCAATAAGAGATCTTTAGAGTCGGGGCTATGGTGTAGACTCTTAAAGTCTGGGCTATAGTTTCTGTCAAAGCAAGGAACAGGTTTCTTATTGTGATGGAGATGTGGGGAGGGCTACTTTCAATTTCCTCATAAAAGGAATGAAAGACTTCATGAGTTGAGGCTTTGAGTGAGACAGCAATCCTCTTTAAGTACAACAGTGTTCCTGGGGCAGGGCCTATATATATATATATCTATATAGGGGCAGGGCAGGGTATATATATATATATATATATATACACCAATCCTGATGTCATTTTCCCATTTTGGGTCTCCTGGATTAAAGATAGTAAAATTCAGGGCACCTGGGTGGCTCAGTCAGTTAGGCATCTGACTTTGGCTCAGGTCATGATCTCACAGCTTGTGTGTTCAAGCTCCACATCAGGCTCTGTGCTGACTGCTCAGAGCCTGGAGCCTGCTTCAGATTCTATGTCTCCCTCTCTCTCTGCCCCTCCCCTACTCTCTCTCTCAAAAATAAAAATAAACATTAAAGATTTTTTTTAAAGATAGTAAAATTAATGGGGTTACAGCCTCCTAATTTACAGCTGGAGGTTGCAGCCCCCTTTTAGAGGAGTGCCACCTTATCTTTGCCTTTCCAAGTGGCCCACAAGACACAGCTCTAATAGAGGCAGTAAACCCAGTGGTCGCCGTAACACATGGATTGTGGCAAGGCCTGTTCACACATATACTTGTCATTGAGCCTGTATTCTTGTTCCCATGGTAGACCTCCACAATTTTAAATCCAGAAAGGGTTTCTGTTAATAGCTGCACACATGTCAAGAAGTACCGATACCAGGGGCACCTGGGTAGCTCAGTCAGTTATGCATCTGACTTCAGCCCAGGTCATGATCTCACTGTTGGTGAGTTCGGGCCCTGCATCAGACTCTGCACTGACAGCTCGGAGCCTGGAGCCTGCTTCGGATTCTGTGCCTCACTCTCTCTCTGCCCCTCCCCTGCCGGTACTCTGTGTCTCTCTCTATCTCAAAAATAAACATTAAAAATTAAAAAAAAAAAGTACCGATAACTGGAAGGTGGAGATTAGTAACCTGGGTTTGGCTGATTAATTCCCCCACCCTCCCCCCAATCCTGGGAGTGTCAGACCTCCAACCATTCCTCAGTTGGGGAGTAGTGCAGGTCAAAATAAGTGCATTGACTCCCCTGTTGGCAGATAGAATAGGTGGACTTATTTTGTCTGCAGGTCCCCAGGATTTCTCCTTGGCAGAAGTGGGTATGGTATAATAAGGTCCAAGTGACTCCCTGGCCTGACCTGGTTATGTGACTACATGGGTCACATGATGAGAAATCTAGGTCTACCGAAGAGGTCCAGATTAGAAGCAACCAATACCAAGGAAGCATCCTGTCCACAAAAGGAAGATGAGTGCTAAAAGAAACCTCTCACTCTCAGCTGGCTGGGGCAGCCTCTGCCAATCCTACGGCAAAAGGTAGAGCAAGAATCACAATAACAGCGAGAAACAAGGGGTGATGGCGCATCACAGTAAGGAAACAGATATAGAAAATAAGGACAGTCTATTTGTTTCACTGAACCATCGATTCCTCCAGCTTCTGCCGTGCATAGATTAGTAAGCTTCCGGAGTGACTAAAGCAGGGCTGCCGTCTCCCAGAGCGTCTGGGGTTGCAGATTGCTTCTTCCGTATGGTCAGCTTGCATGGTGTTGATGGATCAGGAATGCACTCCCAGTTTCAAAATGCTGGCTTTACTCTGGTGTAGTGAATCCAGGGACTAACCTTGGTCACCTTTATTGCAGTAGGGGTAAGAAAATGACAGTGAATGGGCCTCTCCAGAGGGGTTCTAGAGGTTGGACATTCCATTCCTTCACCCATATAGCATCTCCTTGTTTAAAGAGGTGAGTGTGATCAGACTCACAGGTAATCATTCCCTCACCCAGTGGTGTAAGGTGGTTAGGGTAGAGCCAAAGGCCCACAACTGTTGCCTTAGAGTTAGACTGCCTATCTCATTTAGATCCCCACTTATGCCCTTGATGGGGATGGGGGGTGGGGGGGGCATAAAGGATTTCATAAGGAGAGAACTCCATTTGCTTAGTGGGACACACCTGAATCTTACCAAGGCAGTTGGCAACACCTGGTTCAAATGTCAGTGGGTTTTCTGGCAGAGTTTACTTAATTGCAGCTTCAGGGTTTGGTTCATTCATTCCACATTCCTGGAGCTCTGGGGTCAGTATGCCATGTGTAGCTTCCAGGTGATCTTTAACCCCTTTGCCACCAGCTGCACCACCGTAGCCACAAATGCTGGCCAGTTATCTGATACCATAGTGATAGGGATCCCAAATTGAGAAATGATTTCTTTTAGAAGAAGTTGGGCCACTTCATGTGCCTTGTCTGTGTAAACAGGGAAGGCTTCCACCCAGCCTGAGAAAGTGAACACAAAGACCAAGATATTTACAGCCTGTGATCCAGGGAAGCTCAGTGAAGTCCACCATCATATTTTCAAATGGGGCTCCCCTAACACTCTGCACCCAAGAGGCAGCCTTTTGTTCCTGACGTCGGTTATTCCAGGCACATGTTTCACATTGCTCACATACTGCTCAGTCTATGCTGGAGAGCTAAGGGATGTAGAAATGTCGGCTCAACATAGTCTCAAGAGCTGGCCGGCCGGTATGGGTTTCCTGCTGGAACTGCTTGACAAAAGCTGGAGCCAAGACCTCAGGAATTGCTACTTGGCCGTCTTCAAATTTCTACCATCTATCTGGGAGGTAGCTTCCATTTTCAGTCTTAAACCAGGTACTCATGTTGTGAGTAATTAGGGTCCCCTTCTGCCCATGGACTAGGGAACAGTGTGTTGGTTAAAGCCGCTGATTCTGCTGTTCCTTTAGAGGCTGTAAGCTTTGCTTCTCAGTCTGCCTTATGGTTTCTCTGTGTAGCCATGGTGTCTCCCCTTTCATGTCCCCCACAATGCATGACTGTCACTCTTTTAGGGGCCCACACAGGATCTAAGAGGTCAAGGATTTCCTTACCATACTTTATGTCTTTTCCTCCTGAGTTTATTAGACCCTTCTCTTAATATAAAGCCCCATGTACATGGAGGGAGGTGAAGGCATACTTAGAGTCTATGTATATATTAACACATATCTCTGCCCCCAGTTGGAGGGCTCAAGTTAGCACAATGAGCTCTGCCTTCTGTGTCGAAGTCCCCTTTGGCAAGGGTTTAGCTCAGAATTCGGGGTCACCATGGAGTAAAGTGCAAGGTACTCTGCCTCTTTCACAAAACTGCTACTGTCAGTGAAATATTCAGCCTTAGGGTCCTTGAAGGGCCAGTCCTTTAAGTCTGGTCGGGTGTAGAATACCTTATCCATGACTTCAATACAGTCGTGATCTGGCTGGTTTGGCCCAACAGGCAGTAGGGTTGCAGGATTTAGGGTTCTCACTACTTCCAGGTCAATGTGCCGGTTCTCACATAGCATTGCCTGATATCTGACCATCCTGGCCTTGGTTAGCCAGTATTATCCCTTGCATTCCATTAATGTCAATACTAACTGTGATACTCAGACTGTCAATTCTTGTCCCATAGTTAACTTGTCAGCCTCAGATACTCAGAGGGCTATGGCTGCAAGTGCTCTGCTTGTAGGTAGGGCGGCCAGCCTTGGGCAAGAATCAAGCTGTTTGGAGAGATATACAACAGATGCTTGGGCGATGCCATGACCCCCAACATCTGGGTTAGGACTCCCACCACAATACCAGTGCGCTCATGGACATACAGAAAGAAGGGCTTGGTCATGTCTGGGAGCCCCAAACCAGGCACATTAGTGAGGGCTCGCTTTATTTCCTCAAAGGCCTTCTGCTGTATAGAGTCCCACATCAGGGGCTCCTGCCCTCCCCACTTTGTAGCTTCATAGAGGGGTTTCACCAGGACTGAAAAGTTAGGTTCCCAGACCAACAGAAATATGCATCCCTGAGAAATTACTGAACCTGATGTCAGGTCGATGGGACCAGGATCAAACAAATGGCCTGCTTCCTCTCTGGGTCGAGTTGGCACTGCCCCTGGGAGAGGTGAAAACCAAGGTACTTGAATTTCTTTTGACAGATTTGGGCCTTTTTCCTTGAGACCTTATAGCCAGTTTCCCATAGAAGACCAAGGAGCTGCCGAATTCCTTCCATGCAATCCTCCAAGACCTTCCAGGCAGCAGTAAGTCATCTACATGCTGAAGCAAGACACAGCCATGTTGATCTGCTGGGAAGGCTCTTAGGTGGAGCTAATACAGTGCCAAAAATAGTTGGGAAGTTTTTGAACTCCTGAGGCGATCTGGTCCAAGTCAACTGGCCCTTGTGACCATTTTCAGGATTCTCCCACTGGAAGGCGAAGATTGATTGGCTCTTTGGGGCCAGACAGATGCAGAAGAAGTCATCTCTGAGGTCTAGGCATGTGAAGAGGGCAGCTTTGGTGGGGATAAGATCCAAGAGAGCGTATGGGGTTGAGACAACCGGGTGCAGGGTAATGGCAGCCTGGTTTACTGTGTGCAGGTCTTAAACTAGTGACAGTCATTAATGCCCAGCTTCTGGACAGGTAGGAAGGGCGTGTTCCAAGATGACTGAGAGGGTCAAAGGATCTCATATTTTAGAAGTCTTGCCAAGTGCTTCTGTATCCCCATTTTGTGCCTTACAAGGGATGAAATATTGTTTTTGGTGGATAGGCTCTCTCCCTGGCTTTAGTTCTACAATTACTGGAGGTATGTTTTGGGTCAGTCCTGGTGGGTTGTCCTCAGCTCACAGCCCCAGTACTCTGAAGAGCAGCTCAGGTCCCTGTTGTGGATCCTCCATAAGGCTGTAGAGGCATCACTCTTCTCCTTGGGGAATTGTGAGTCATAATCTTTGCTTCTGGTTTCTGTAGGGTCAGGGCAGCTTGTCCCTGAGGCTTGAAAGTTATGTGAGCCTGCAGCTTTTCCAATAGGTCATGGCCCATTAAAGTCACAGGGTAGTCAGGGAGGTACAGGGATTCATGGATGACTTCATGGCTGCCTAAAATGTATCACCAAGGTAACAGGATGGGATGATATTTCTGATTGCCTGTGGCTCCCACAATGGTGGCTTATCTCTGTGAGAGGGGGCCCATGGATTTGGTCACCATTGAGTATTCTGTGCCAGTATCCACCATGAAGTCGATGGGTTGGACCCCCACATTCATCTGGACCATAGACTCTTGGGAGGGGCCTAACAAAATAGAGCCCGGTCTGTCCTGGTCCTCCTCAGAGTACTTCATGGTGGTAAGCCCCACAAAATCATCTTTGGGGACTCCATGTGGCCATGATGCTGGTTGGTACCAGTCCTGGACCACATGGCTTCTTTCTTTCTGCTTGGGGCCATGCTGAGAATTATCTTTCTTGGAGTATTTTGACTGCTTCACCAAGGTAGCACTAACAGATCTGCCTTTTTCTGCATCTTCCAGCCTTCTTCCCTCCAAGCTGTTGACAAATATCTTAGTTGCTACTTCCAGCAACAGACTGGCATTCATGCTGGTGAAACCCTCTAGCTTTTGCAGCTTGCACTGGATGTCCCCTTGGGCCTTACCTATGAAAGCCGCATTGACCATCCACTGGTTAACTGGCACTTCTGGATCAAAAGGGGTGTAGAGACAAAATGCCTCACATAGTTTCATAAAACTGGCTTGGGCTATCCTTGGGTCCTTGGGTCTGATGTTTTGCTCATATTTATGGTCTTTTTCCCCCTTCCTTCATGCCACTTAGAAGGGTTTCTTGATACCGTTCAGTCCTTGCGAGTCCTCCATCTACACTTGACTCATTTGGGTCCCATTTGGGGTCCTCCCCAGGGAAGTGAGCCCAAGCATAAGCCTGGGTGTCTAGTGTCCAGCTCGGGCTTCCTCCTCTAACCATTTGAGGGCCACCTGGGTAATTCAGCAATGCTCCTCCATGTCAAAGGGGGTCAGGAGAAGTTGGTGGCAGTCTTCAAGGTAGGCTTCTGGGTTTGGATTATGGACTGCATTATGATTAGTTCAATCACAGCCTGGGGCTTCTCTGTATCGGAAGGAGTATGGTGCTTCCAATTTGGGAGGTTCATAGTGGCAAAGGGTTGGTACACAGAAACACACTGGTCTCCTGGGATCTGGCCTTCCTGATCATAATATACGGGTTCCCTAGTTTCCCTCAGTGGCATCTGCAGAGCGCCACAGTGTTGCTGCAGGGAGGGACTGTCTCCGCTGACCTGACCTTCTAGTTGCCTTCTGGAAGGGGTGTATGGGGTTAGGACTGGTGGTCCAGGTGAGCTGGTCACATCCGGAGAGGTCAGTGGTGCTAGAGGTGGCAAGGGCTATGGGACCAGGGGCAGGCTCTGATGGGGTTTCAATAGCCCAGGCAGCTAGAGGTGCAGGTGGCAGTGAGGGGTACAGTGGGGCATGTGGCAGCAGGGTTTCCTCAGGCTTTCCCCACAGTATGGGTTTTTCAGTTTTTGGCTGACATTTGGAGGAAGCTGTGACATGAGCCATCATAACTTTATAGTTCTCTTCAATACAGATTTTTGGCCAAGCCGGCCGGGAAAGGACCAGGTCTTGCCAACAGTCAATGTAAGGAAATTGGTCAGGGTGGCCTGGGTCCCCCCAATGACCTTGAACCCTCAGGCCAACTAGTTCCTTATTGGAGGGCCAGTCCACCCCAAACAATGGCCAATCAATTTCACAGAATGTCCAGAGCTTTTCAGGAGTTAATATCACACAATAATCTCTTGAATATTCCTTTTTGAAATTCCTCAACATACACTCTAGGGGAGTCAGTTTACTCTGCTTTCCAAACTTTCTCCCTGTAACAGACAACTTTCATGCACAGGAGAGGGAAAAGGGGGAAAGGAGGGGATAATTTGGCAAAGACATATACTTGCTTCGTCCGTTTCCGGCTGCTTTCCTCTTGGAGATATTTCAGGTGCTTCTTAGCATTGGTGGGTTCAGTATCATACCCTGACCTGGATCAGACTCCTGAGGAAATCTCAAGCCACTTTATGCCATATGAGGTTACCACGGAACCTTGGATCGAAACCCAACATTTGCTTTGGCCCCTTGGTCAGGCTAGAACCTTTCCCCTGTCCATCTCAATCACACACTGTCTCACAGCAATTCCAACCCCTCAGGGCCCAGCACCTTGGAGTTGTGGTTTTGTTCCTTGCAGAACTACTCAGGCAACTCCAGGTGATCAGGCTCCCCTTTTGCCTCTTAAAGGGAGGTATACCAAAAAGAACCCTCATTCTAACCAGTCTGACCCTGTTCCTGGGCCTCACCTGGTTCCTTTGTGCATCTGGGGTCCTTGCCCCAGTGCACCAGGAGGGGCTAGTCTCCTACAGATCAAGGAGTCCCCTGGTGCCAGGTACGGTCATCTCTACTGGTGCCCTGAGGTTTGCACCTTGGCAACAAGGGAAGTAAAACATCATCTCCACCTCGTGGATGCAAACCCCAAGAAATGTAATGGGACCAAGATATGCACAGAGAGTCATGACACTGAGGCTTTCCTTTCCAGGAAGCAACTTTATTCACGCCGGCATGGGCTCAGTGGGTTCGTATCCTCAAGACTGAGCCCTGAATGAAGCAGGGTGTAGCTTTTTATATGATTTCTACTTCTTTGTCTCCCATACATGGTAACATACAGACATACAGTCTGATTGGGTGGTCTATGTTATAGGGTCATGAGGAAGGTCACGTACGTGCACATAGCTAGGTTGCCTTCCCTTTTCTTGAGGTTTTTATCATGTTCCTTAGGGAGGGGCTCTACCACACTGTAACTGCCATAACAAATTACGACAAACTGAGTGGCTTAAAACAACAGAAGTTTATTTTCTCACAGCTCTTGAGGCCAGGAAGACAAAAATCAAGGTTTTGGCTAGGTTCCCTCCCTAGTCTCCAGGTAAAGTGTGCCCCTCACTTCTTCCAAGCTTCTGATGGCTCCAGGCTTTCCTTGGCTTGCGGTCATGTCACTCCAATTTCTGATCTTGTGGTCACATTGTTAACTCCTCTTCTTTCTCAAAACTCCCACTACTTCTCTTTTATTAGGTTATCCATGATTGCATTTAGGGCCCATCCAAGCAATCTAGGATAAGTTCCGTCTCTCAGGATCATAAATTTTTAAGCTTTTTAAAAAATGTTTTACTTATTTTTGAGAGATAGAGACAGAGTGTGAGCAAGGGAGAGGCAGTGAGAGGCACACACACAGAATCTGAAGCAGGTTCCAGGCTCTGAGCTGTCAGCACAGAGCCTGACATGGGGCTAGAATTCATGAATGGTGAGATCATGACCTGAGCTGAAGTTGGATGCTTAACTGACTGAGCCACCCAGGTGCCCCTCAGGATCCTAATTTTTTTTAATTTTATTTTTTTATGTTTTATTTATTTCTGAGACAGAGAGACAGCATGAGCAGGGGAGGGTCAGAGACAGAGGGAGACACAGAATCCGAAGCAGGCTCCAGGCTTTGAGCTAGCTGTCAGCACAGAGACTAACGCGGGGCTCAAACCCGTGAACCGTGAGATCATGACCTGAGATGGAGTTGGATCCTTAACCAACTGAGCCACCCAGGCGCCCCTCAGGATCCTAAATTTAATCACATCTTATACCATATAATATGCTCAGGTTCTGGGGATCAGCACATGAACATATTTTTTGAACAGGCCACTAGTTAGTCCACAATAGCCCCCTATCATTCTCTGCCCTGCTCTGTGCCCCATGAAGCTGTTACTGTGATGATATGATCTCGACTCCACTGTGCACTGGCCCACTGTTGGGTTTGGCCAATGGGAGGCATCAGCAGGTATCAGAGAGTAGGGAGGGAAAGGGGTCGAGGTATTTCTTCTTCTTTCCTCCCTGCTTTAGCACCATGGTCTGGCAGCAGCTATGTCCCTTCACAGACTTCTGGACTCCTATAACACTGATTTGCTACCCTTCTCTCTCTCTCCCTTTTCTCTCCCTCTCCCTCTCTCTCTCTCTCCAAGTAGGCTCCACATCCAGCATGGAGCCCAATGTGGGGCATGAACTAACGACCCTAAGATCAAGACCTGAGCTGAGATTAAGAGTTGGATGCTTAACTGCCAGAGCCACTTGGGGAACCTCATGCTTCCCTTGTCTCTTTAGCCCTGGGTTTCCACTCTTGCTAGTCCTTGGGTACTTTAGTATTCCTCTTAAGTTCCCCAACCCTGCCTACTTCCTTGTAAGTAGTGTCTTCATCAAATTATTTTCAAAACCCCAGCTGAGTGTACCTTCAGTTTCCTGCCACGATCTTGCCGGACATAGATACAGAGAGGCAAAAATTAAATTCACAGAACAGACAGGCTCAGGTTGCCTCAATCTAAGTTTAAGTAATGACCAGTGGGAACTGGAAGGCAATTCAGCACACACTACAGCCATAGCAGCTGGGTTATCTCGTGGCTTCTTCTAGAGTAACTTATCTGTTGCTCTGTACTCTAATTATTCATTATTGGGACTCTCTGCTTTTGCTGCCCTTGCTACTAAGGACTTTCTATTCTTTTCTCTGTCTCACAGCTTTTATTGCCTCATGGTTTCTGCTGCCACGTGACTGCAGTTTTCTTCCTTCCTTCTGTGTATCTTTTAGTTTCTGCCCGTTGCTAACTGCTGACTCCCTCTCTGTATTTCATAGTCAACTCTCCCAAAGGACCTGATTGGTTTGGCTGCTCACCATCAAGTACAGACTATTGGGCAGAGCTTTCCTGGCAACCCGTCACATCATCATAGGTTTATTGCCCTAGTTAGATGCCTGCTCCTAGGACAAATGGTTTTGTTTGGGATGGCAGAGTAAGTTGGTAAACAATTTGGTTTCCTGTCTATTAGAAATGCTGAGGGGGTTGTGGATGTGGCAGGTATTCTGTTGCTTTCAGAGGTTATCAAAACCCAAAGGAGCCTCTGTTGCCCAGTTTAGGATTAAGCCCAGTTTTGAACTACTGGTTCAGTCTTTTTACCACCAAGGATCCTTTTAATTATTTTTATTTTCTTCCAGATAAACTGCACCTTTTTGTAGGCAATACACAAATTCTATCAATTATAGTGATAATACTGACAAAATTATTATCAGCTATGATCATCTTCTAGAATGTACTCTTGGCTTCTTGGCTTTGAGCCAAAAGAGTTTAGGAGGTTGTGGTCTCATTTAGAGAAACTGAGCCTGAAAATCTTAGCCTGTGTTTTATAGAAAATAGAACTCAAGGGGCGCCTGGGTGGCTCAGTTGGTTCAAAGTTTGACTTCAGCTCAGATCATGGTCTCACGGTCCCTAATTTTGAGCCCCGTGTCAGGCTCTGTGCTGACAACATGGAGTCTGAAGCCTGCTTCAGGTTCTGTGTTTCCCTCTCTTTCTGCCCCTCCCCTACTGTTCTTTGTCTCTCTCTCTCTCTCTCAAAAAAATGAATAAACATTAAAAATAAACTTTAAAAAATAAAATAAAACAGAACCCCAACCAAGAAATAATGTTAATGTTTTATTTAGGAGATGCAATCCCAGGGCAGCAAGAGTGAGAGGAAAAGGGAAGAAAGACAGAGAAAGATGGGAAACAGTGCAAGACGATGTTTGAACAATCTGCAGAGACAGGAGGTATGCCTGCATGTTCATGCAGAATACCTCCAGATGCTATGTGCTAGAGACACGCTCAGGTAAGTTCCTGGGAGGGAGAAAGGAAAAGGAATGCATCTTTGTCATTCCCTCCCATGTCCTAATTCCCATTGATCAAGATTTACCACAGCAGGAGTAACTTTCCTTATACTCCTAGTGATATAATATGTTCCCTGTGTTAGTCTCTCAGCAAGCCACATATTCTACAGCATGGCCTTTAATCCTGGTTGGGGAGCAGAGACAGAAGCCAGAAATTCATGGTGTGAAGCTGGCGAGCGTGGTCACTCAGTGGCAGTCAAGTAGGGACCAGGCGGGGAAAGTGGCCTTAGGTTGGGGGCCTACCTGAGCCCAAACAAAGCAAGTCAGTTGCAGCAGTGGCAGAGACAGAATAAGCAACAAAATGATGACAGGAGAATGACAAGATGCATACGATGCATCTGGTATACTCAACATTAGAAGGAAGGTGAAGGCTAAAAGTTGCAGTTATGTCCAAAAGGCAGTTGTGGAGGGGGGGTGCCTGGGTGGCTCAGTCAGTTAAGCGTCCGACTTTATGTCAAGTCATGACCTCACCACTGGTGAGTTCAAGCCCCATGCTGGGCTCTTCAAGCCCCACGTCGGGCTCTGTGCTGACAGCTCGGAGCCTGGAACCTGCTACAGATTCTGTGTCTTCCTCTCTCCCACTGTCCCTCCCCTGCTCATGCTCTCTCTCTCTCAAAAATGAATCAACATTAAAATAAAACAATACAAACAAACAAAAAAAAAAACAAAAAGGCAGTTGGAAATTCAGAACTGGAACTTCCTCCATAAAGACGTTATTTTGAGGGTTATAGAAGAAATAACCATGCAGAATTCTATTCCCAGACAGCATAGAATAAAGGAGTAGGAACATGGGCACTGGAGATAGGCAGAGCCATGCTTAAGTTGCAGCTGTATATGATCTTGAGCAATTTACTTAATCTCTTTAAGCCTTAGTTTCTTCATCCATCACTGGGGATGATGATACTACAGAACTCGTGCTTCTAAAGCATTTGGCACAATGCTGGGCATACAGTAAGTGCTAAATAAACTGTGGCAATTGTGATCATTAATATTTCTGGATGACTATAATCTTCCAGTGCTTTCTCTTCTCTAGACTGACTCTGCCAGTGTTGGTCTTACGTGCCCTGGAGCAGCATGAGTGGCTTGCACCTAAGTCCTTTAATTACTCTCTGTAATTAAAGGGCAGCTGCCTCTGGGTCATGCAACACTTGAGGTCATGGCACTCCAGTGCAGGTGGGTGGTCTCCTACAGGGTGCTGACACATTCAGCCCCAAGAAAGTAGCATTACAACCCCTCATTTTTGGTACATAGATAGGACATATCTTAAATAGTCTATTTGCCTCTATTTTTTCCCCTTCAACATAGGAGAATAGAGTTTATTGGTCAAAACTGTGCCTTGATGCCAAATATTTAAGTGTTGCTAGGTTCTAGCAATAAAGAAGCTCTTGGAAGACTTTAGAACAGAAGAGACTGCTCTTTACACAAATGGTATTTGATGGGATATCACCTCTGGATTACACATATCAAATTTTCTCTTTTCCCATAAATTGGAATTCTTTTGAATTTACATAAGCATATTAAGTACCAAGAGTAATGCATACTTAAAACATGTACATGATTTGGAAATTCTGAAACAACAAACACCTATCACTCTTCTGTTCAAAATTCATATCACTCAGAACAAAAACCCAAATCCTTACCAATGGCTTCTAAAGACCTATGGGATCTAGTCCCCAGTTACCAGACCTCATCTCTTACCTCTAAAAGGCACTACTACATCCTTTGGTGCAAATCTCTAGATACAGACTACTGAGGTCCACTCTCAGCTCCATCGCTTGACAGTTACATCATTTGGAGGCATTTTTTTTTTAGCCTTCTTGTGCTTTAGTTTCCTCATCTGGAAAAGGGAAAAACAGTATTCACTTCACATAGTTGTTGGGAAGATTAGTTACTTTTTTTTAATGTTTATTTTTGAGAGAGAGAGAGCAAGCAGAGAATACAGACACACACGAGTGGGGGATGGGCAGAGAGAGGGAGACAGGATCCAAAGCAGGCTCCAGGCTGACAGCAGAGAGCCTGATGCAGGGTTCAAACTCACAAACCAAACCAGTGGAGCTCATGACCTCAGCCTAAGTTGGGTACTCAACTGACTGAGCACCCAGGTGCCCCTGGTTTAGTTAATTTAAAAAAAAAAAATTATTTTTTTAAATTTTTACACTTATTTATTTTTGAGAGATAGAGTGAGAGAGATCGTGAGTGGGAGGGGCAAAGAGAGAAGGAGACACAGAAGCTGAAGCAGGCTCCAGGCTCTGAGCTAGCTGTAAGCACAGAGCCCGATGCGGGACTCGAACTCACGAACTATGAGATCATGACCTGAGCCAAAGTTGGATATTCAACCGACTGAGCCATCCAGGCACCCCTCAAAATATCACCTTTAAAATGATGACAAGCCTATTTAAAGTTGCAATCCCCTCCTGTACCCTCCTACTTTGTTTCTTTTTCTCACTAGCACTTAACTACTTCCAATATTGCATAGAACTTGCAAATTTATTTGTTTTTCACCTGTCTGCCCCAACTAGAAGGTAAACAAGGGCAGGAATATTTGTTTTATTCTTTGACATATCCCAAGTGCCTAGAACACTGCATGGGACAGAGTAGGTGCTCAATACTATTTGTGGAATGAATGAACGCATGGTTTTCAGATGAACAAATTGAGTTTGTTTTGAAGAATGATTTGTAAACAAACTTCCTAATATGCATGTAAAAGATCTCCCCAAAAGTTGTTCTCTTAAGCTGAATAGATATGATCTCCTTCCCACAATGTATTTTTTTTTAAATGTTTTTTATTTATTTCTAGGAGAGAGAGAGAGACAGCGTGAGCATGGGAGGGTCAGAGAGAGAGGGAGTCACAGACTGAAACAGGCTCCAGGCTCTGAGCTGGCAGTTAGCACAGAGCCTGACGCGGGGCTCGAACCCACGAACCGCGAGATCATGACCTAAGCGAAAGTCGGACGCTTAACCAACTAAGCCACCCAGGCGCCCCTCCTTCCCACAATATTATTGATTAGGAGTGCTCGCTTCAGCAGCACATATACTAATATTATTGATTAGGAAATCCCCCTCCCCCAAAGATATGTAAAGGTAAATTTTAGCTAAAACTTAGGTTGAGGTATCTCTAATTCCTAGCGAGCATACTCTGAATTAATGAAGTTGATGGACTACTAATTGCTAGTGGACTCTGTGACACTATTTATCCTACATGACCTAGTAGAAGTTCTCAGGATATGGACATAGCAAACTAGCAGACACCCACTCTATGTCAGGTAAACAGCTGGGCTCAGACCTGTGAGGCAAGTACCCTCCTCACTATAGTACAGATAAACAAACCTATACCTACAGCCGCCCTAGATCACTTACCTAAAAGGTCATAAAGCCAGGATTCAAACCATCAGTGTGCAAAAATCCATACCCTTTCCAGCATCTCACTTTTAAACCTCCAATTTCTCATTTGTAATATATAGTAACATATATATATATACACATATATATAGTATATATAAATATGCAGTAATTACCTAGGCACAGACTTATATGACATTTAAAATAATATATATAGGGGCACCTGGGTGGCTCAGTCATTTAAGCATCAGACTCTTGATTTCTGCTCAGGTCATAATCTAGCAGTTGGGATATTGAGCCCCAAGTGGGGTTTTGAGTTGGGTGTTGGGCCTGCTTGAAATTCTCTTTCTATATGTCCCTCTCCTCCACTCCCTTACTCTCTCTCCAAAAATAGAATAACATATGTAAAATAGCATACTCAATAAATGACAGGTTGGTTTTTTTTTTTAATGGCTGTACTTTAGGAATGGTGATGAGACCTTTCCCATGTGGAACAATCACATAGCCTCCCCAGGGAGAAAAATATAAGCCCTGACTTATTGGGACAGCAGAGGTAGGTCCTCTGGGATAGATTAGTGGGAGTAGTCACGTTACAATTTAATAAGAATTTTAGGGACACCTGAGTGGCTCAGTCAGTTAAGTGTCCAACTTTAGCTCAGGTCGTGATCTCTGGGTGTGTGAGTTCAAGCCCCGCATTGGGCTCTGTGCTGACATTTTGGAGCTTGCTTCAGATTCTCTCTCTCTCTCTCTCTGGCCCTCTCCTGCTTGCACTCTGTCTCTCTCAAAAATAAATAAACATTAAAAAAATTTAAAAAAAGAAATTTAAATTTGATAGAAGTTTAAATACTTATTGTGCTTTTTTCTCTAAGAGTTGACTTTATGGACTCTCACTAGCCAAATTGGAGACAATCAGATCACCAAAATTTTGTTTGTATGGCTATATAAAAATGATGGTGTATAAAAAGAAAAAGCCACACATTCAAAGGGATTTAAAAGGGGGAGGGAGGGGCGCCTGGGTGGTCAGTCAGTTGGGCTTCCAGCTTCAGCTCAGGTCATGATCTTATGGTTTGTGGGTTCAAGCCCAGTGTCGGGCTCTGTGCCGACAGCTCAGAGCCTGGAGCCTGCTTCAGATTCTGTGTCTCCCTCTCTCTCTGCTCCTCCCCCACTCATATTCTCATTCTCTCTCTCAAAAATAAACATTAAAAAAAGGGGAGGGGGGAGGAAAGAAGAGATGGGAAAGAAATAGGAAAATAAAGCCCTCTTCTTTACAGAAGAATGCCAGCTAATAAATGTTAAAGAAATGATGAGGCTTAAGAAAAACAGTTATGCAATCCCCAATGTAAGAACTCATTCAATCAAGGACTATGAGTGGATGATAAAACCTTTGGGTGAAGGGTTGATGGGTGTTATAGGTTGAATTATGTTTCCCAAGAAAGGTATGTTGAAGTCCTACCCCTAGGACCCTAGAATGTGATGTTATTTGGAAATAGGGTCATTGTATATGTAATTAGTTATGATGAGATCTCTAATCCAGTATGACTGGTGTCCTTATAGAAGACGGTCATGTGAAGACACAGAGACACAGGAAGAATGCCATGGGGATATGGTGGCTGAAGTAAAGTGTTGCAGTTGCAGACAAGTTCCCAGATAAGGAATGTCTGGGGCTACCAGAAGCTGGAAGAGGCAGGGAAGAATTCTCTCCTAAAGTTTCACAGGGAGCCCCTGCCGACACACTGTTTTTATACTTCTTTCCTTCAGAACTATGAGACAATAAATTTCTGTTGTTTTAGCCACCCAATTTGTGGGTACTTCCTTACAGCAGCCCTAGGAAACTAAAACAGTGGCTAACAGAACAGAGATAGGACAGCAGCAGTGCACCAAAGCATCACCCACATATACAAAAGATATCGTTTTCCAAACGAGAGCTGTCAGTTACCACTTAATCAAGTATCAAACTTAACATCGCTAATAGTGGACAAGCTGACATTATATACCTCCTGATATGATGCAATAAGAGGTAGACAATAACTTCGATCGATTGACTACAATAGACCCAGATTCTTTCCCCCACTGTCCACACCCCTTGCAGTGTCACTTTGCAGCAACTACCATCAAGAGGTAGAGTTTATTTCTCTACCACCTGAAATATAGGCTGGCCTTGTTATCTTAGTTGGCCCATATAATGCAATTGAAGTGACAGAGTGCCAGTTCTAAGCCTAGGCCTTGATAGACATTACATGCTTCCACTTTCCTTCAGATCCTTCTTCTTCCGTGAGAATAGGCAAGGGCTAGCCTGCTAAATGTGATAAATCAGTGGAGCCGAGCCCAGTCACCCTAGCTGATGTCATCCTAGACCAGCCAGCCCCCAGTCAATCTGCCAAATGACCGCAGACCCATGAATGAGTGCGGCCAAAATCAGTTGAGCCCAGCCCATATCAGCAAAACCACCTAGTCAATGGTCGTTAATAGAATGCCACTGAGTTTGGGGGTGGGCTGGTATGTAGTAATAGCTAACCGTTACAATGATCTAAGTAACATTCTTGCCAAATATGTTCAAATGGAAACGAATCACGAGGAAACCAGAAATCCTGGAGCATGGGACATTCTACATTACAACTGGCCTGGGTATTACAAGTCAGTGTCCTGAAAAACAACAACAAAAAAGTGAGTAGACTGTTCTAGATTAGACTAGAGAGGTTTTTTAATCTCAACACTAGTTGACATTTTGAATCATCTAATTCTTCAGTGTGTGTGTGTGGTGGTAGGGGATTGCCTGTGTATTATAGGATACTTAGCAGGTATCCATGGTCCCTATACACTAGATACCAGTAGTACCCCCAGTCACGACAATGAAAAGCTGGATGTTCACCTCAGTGCACTGGACTAGAGATAGAACAAAATGTAATGTCTGGACCTTGTTAAGATCTTAGATGAAACAAAAAAAGATGGCCATAAAAGACATTTAGGACAATTAGAGAAACTTCAATGTGGAATTAAAGATACTGAACCATTAATTTTCCTATGTCTGAAAATGGCATTGCAGTTATGTGGGATAAGGCCTTTATTTTTAGGAAATGTATACTGAATTATTTTAGTGAACCGTCATAAAGTATTCAACTTACTTTCAAATGCTTCAGTGCATAAAAATGTGTATTTATAGAAAGAGACAGCAGAGATGACAAAATGTTAACAATTGGTGAATCCAGGTGAAGAATATAAAGGCAGTCGTTGTCATTCTTTTAACCTTTGTGGGTCTGAAAATTTTCAAAGTAAAAAGTTGGGAATAAAAAATGAGTCCAACTCATCTCCATTCCCTAACTCCTTAACTAATGTGACACAGAGAGTAGGCTTGTTGTAAACGGATCTGGGTGCTCATTCGGCACTGCATGGACAGCAAGCTAGCACAAACCAGATATGGGGGGGATGGAGCCCGAGAGAAGCGGTTTCTCCCAGGCTGAGGAGCTGTCCACAAGCTCAGCTTCCCATGGGACCACTGGCTTTGCTTGTATAACATCCCATGGGCCCCAAAGCCTGGATGCTGGGCAGTTCTGTGTGTTTCCCAGGCAACTCTGGTAGAAAGCTGGCACTAACACCCTGGCTGCCTAATGCCAAGACAGTCTGATTCTTCCTTTCACTGATTAGGCTGACTCTCACACTTACCTGTTCTATACAAAAAAGAGATCAAAAGAGAGGCAGAGTTCCCTTCCCTGGAACACAAACCATTCCGGAAGGTCAGCAGGTCAGCCAGGGACAATAAGAGGATCCTCCCTTCTCTTAATGACCTTGACTTTGTAAGTTTCCTCTTTCTGTAGTAAAATCTAATTGTTTAACCTATACCATATGACATAGTGGAATTCAAACCAAGCCCTGGTGCATTAAAGTGGCAACCATATAAAGAGACCCATCAAGCAAGAGGGCTAATAATTAAAACACAGACACCAAAACAGGAAAATGTTGATAAATGCTTTGGTATAAAACATTTAAAACATTCATATGGTGGGGGTGCTTGGGTGGCTCACTCAGTTAAGCATCTGAGTTTTGATCTCAGCTCAGGTTTTGATCTCGGGGTTGTGAAGTTAAACCCCGCATTGGGCTCTGCGCTGGGCGTGAAGCCTACTTAAAAATAAAGTTAAATTAAAAAAAAAAAAACTTTTAGGGGCGCTTGGATGGCTCAGTCGGTTAAGTGTCCGACTTCAGCTCAGGCCATGATCTCACGGTCTGTGGGTACAAGCCCTGCATGGGGCTCTGTGCTGACAGCTCGGAGCCTGGAGCCTGCTTCAGATTCTGTGTCTCCCTCTCTCTTTCTGCCCCTCCCCTGCTCACTCTCTGTCTCAGTTTCTCAAAATAAAATGAAGACATAAAAAAAATTAAAAAAACTTTCATATGGTAAAAACTAATATGACAACAGTGACAAGAAAACTCTGTAAATAGAAAAATTATTTGAAACCCAAGAAAAGAAGTTCTTATTTATTATATAAAGAAAGCTTAACAGTTTTATAAGAAAAACAGAAGAATGGGCAAAGAATATGGCCAACTATTTCATAAAGTAAGAATGGCAAAAACTACTTGGTGGGGGGAGGGAACCCCCACAACTTCACTAGTGCTTAGAAGGTGCAAATCACAACAATGTGATACTATTTTACCTATAAGGCTGATAAAAAGTTGCAAGTTTGATAAAACTCAGTTTTGGGAAGGATATAAGTGAACTTGTACTATTGATGGAAATGTGTACTAAACAATTATTTTGGGGTTACAATATGGGAACATCTAATCCAATGTTAAATGTGCACATATTTTGACCTAGCAATTTCACTTAAGGGAATTTACAGATAGAGTCACACAAGTTCCCAATGATACATATAAGGATATTCATGGGAACATTTTTTATCATAACAATAAGTGAAAATTATTTAAAATGTTTTTAATGTTTTTTTATTTATTTCCAGGAGAGAGAGAGAGAGAGAGTGTGTGTGTGAGCAGGGGAGGGTCAGAGAGAGAGGGAGTCACAGACTCTGAAACAGGCTCCAGGCTCTGAGCTGGCAGTCAGCACAGAGCCCGATGCGGGGCTCGAACCCACGAACTGCGAGATCATGACCTAAGCGAAAGTTGGACGCTTAACCGACTAAGCCACCCAGGTGCCCCTAAGTGAAAATTATTTAAAAGTTCCTCAATGGAACAATGATTACATAAATTACAGTATATCCAGTGATTAAAAGATCTTGGAAAACCTATATGTGCTGACATGGAAATATTTCTGACATATTACTAAGTGAATGAAGCAAGGTATGGGTGTTTAGGAAAAACCCAGTCTTCTTCCTGGGTGTCCTTTGCTCTCACACTACTACCACACTCACAATACTCTGATACCAAATATGTGGGAGTTTTTCCCATACCAACCAATTATCTGTGACACCAGCTGGGTATCCTGCAATTTAATTCAATTCTGGCAGTATCTACCTAGAGATAGAGTAAGATCCCACAGGTGAGGCGCTCAGTTTCATCTGATTGCTCCTGACTTCAGATGCCAATCTCAAGTAGTAGGTCCTTAGGTTATCCACCTAAGCCAAACTTCTGTCTTGGCTGTAAATCAGAGGTTCCCATGACTTCGAATCCCTTTGGACTTGATTATTTGCTAGAACAGCTCACAGAACTCAGGGAAACACTATGTCTGCCAGTTTATTATATTATAAAGGATAATGTAAAGGATATAGAAGAGCAGCCAGATGAAGAGATATATAAAAAAAAATGTATAAAAAAAAAGAAGAGACATATAAAGGGAGGTCTGGGAGGGTCCCAAGTGCAGGATCTTCTGTCCCCTAATGAGTTGGGCTGTGTCAACCACCTGTTAACTGGGTTTGTTCACCAATCTGGGAGCTCTCTGAACTCCATACTATTGGGATTTCCATGGAGGCTTCAACATGAAGGCATCATCAATCATTAATTCCATTTCTAGCCCTTGTCCCCTTCTTTGGAGAGTGAGGGGTGGGGCTGAAAATTCCAAGCTTATAATCACGGCCTGGTCTTTCTGGGGATCAGCCCCCATTCAGGTGCCATCCAGGAGCCCACCTCACTACAACAAAAGACACTGACAGGAAATTCAAAGGGATTTCGGAATTTGTGTCAGGAAGTGGGATCAAAGACTGAATATAAGAACAAAAGATGCTACTGGTGCTCTTATCACTTAGAAATTTACAAGGGCTTTAGGAGCTCTGTGCAGGGAACTGAGGGTTAGAAACCAATGTGTATATTTGCTATTATCTCACAATAGGACATTGTATATTATATGATTTGCTTTGTGTAAAGATGGTGTATACATTATATACGCGCATGTAAAAAGAATACACAAATAGTTAACAGCGCTTATCTTGGGATAAGAGTGAGAAGATTTTTCTTTCCATTTTAAACTTTAAAAAATAATTTTTAAAGAGAGAGTGTATACAAGTGGGGGAGAGGCAGAGAATGATGGAGACAGGGGATCCCAGAGAGAGAGGGGGGCAGAGGATCCAAAGCGGGCTCTGTACTGACAGCAGAGAGCCCAATGCCAGGCTTGAACTCATAAACCATAAGATCATGACCTGAGCCGAAGTCAGCAGCTTAACCAACTGAGCTGCCCAGGTGCCCTTCCAATTTAAATTTTTTTGAAGTTTGAATTTATTTTTATGTTGGTGTCTTACTTTTACAATGAGGAAAAAAAATACACAGATTGTGCCTTGAAACGTCTTTGAAAATGTCAATCAGTACCCCTTCTGATACTTTTGTAGAAAAAAAATTTTAATTACTGAAACAGGATGAGACTGTGTGTAGCAAACATGATTTTAGTTGGGGATATGCAAATATGCAAATCATATTGACCCATTACAACTAGTTGTGTGATTTTTAGACCCTGAGAAGGCTGGTTCAGAGCAGTTACTATCTTTCTTAAGTACTGGTCATTCACCCTTCTTAAATTGCTCAGGCCAAGTCTTCTGCAAGAAGACTCCTCCTAGAACACAACAGCCCAGCAAGGAAAAAACAACGTGGCATGAAATTGTTTCTCCCTCTTCCTTTTTCCTTCACTCCTGAGTTTCTTCAGGGACATGGAATTAAAGACATAAACATGATCCCAAAGTACCAATGATATGGGGAAAAGTTGCCAAGATGCTTGGATAATTCTTGTTCTTTGTAAATGCACTGTATCTGTGTCTGGCTGATCCTCTTTAAAATACCCAAGGTACTAATCTGAGAGGACAGCCTCTATCAAGGGAACATTTTCTGTTCCCAGTGAAGTGGCACATTCAGTTCTTGGTGCAGGCTCACTTAATTCCTATTAGTCATTTTACAGCTGCATCTTGGGAAGAGAAAAATCTCAAATACTTTTGGCTGATTTCACTAAACTAAAAACAAGACCTTTCCTCTTTTCTCATAGCTCCCGTTTGTTTACAAGTTTCAAGTCAATCTTTGTCTGTCCTTGTGGATATTTCTCCTAAGTGTTTTAGTTGTCTGCTGGTCTGTCTACCCTGCTTCCACTCTACTTGTGTGCCTAGAATTGTTGCTCCCCCCCTCCTCCATTTGTCATTGAATTGGTGGTGCAATTTCTGTTTGGTGGCTTCTGATTCTAAGGTTGTTCAGGGACATTGCTTAAAAACATAGGTCAACTACCAAGTGAGACACTGGGTTTGATCAAGGTTTGTTTGTTATTTTTTAGGTTGTTTAAGGACATTGGATGAATGCACAAATTTGTTACTGTAGAGTTGCTATGAATACTGAGGATGCACATACAGGATTATTATTGTAGGTTGGTTTGTGACAGCTGGCCCTGATTTACTTAGTTCCTTGAGAAGATAGTTTGAACAATTATTTAAATGCCTCCTCTCTGCAATTACAATAATAATGATAATGATTTTGCAACTGAATATGCAATTCAGGGTGCATACACTCAACTACTGTTTTTAGTTTGTTTCTCTTTTTAAGGTGATGTTAGCTACGGTTGTCCGGATTGTGGAAGAACAAAGAACCATTTTTGTATTGAGGGTCACTGAACTACATGAAAAAAGTAATCTTAGGTCAATAAAGGAAGTTATCAGAAAAATAATTATTATAGTTAGTACTTAAAGAATGCTATGAGCAAGTTTTTTTTTTTCTTTCTCCTTGGAGAGACAAATACAGCATTTTCAGAACTTAATTGCTTTTATTTAAGTAATTTCTACGCCCGATGTGGGGCTCAAACTCACAACCTGGAGATCAAGGGTCACATGCTCTACTAGCTCAGCCAGCTAGGTGCCCCACGACTGACCTGCTTTTAAAGTTAACAACAAATATCTCATTCAGTAATTATAAATATCTGACAATGGCTTTGTTCTATAGTTTAGTCCGTTAAGGAGCAGCAAGTGGAAAAGATGATGAAACAGAGGAGAGAGGTGTGTGTTATGGGTAAGGGGGAGACAAGATAATAAAGAGTGAAAGGAGTCAAGTCAGATGCAGCAGGAACAGGGAGATGCAGAAGGTAATGAAAGATAAACAAGGCGTAAGAAGAACAGGAACAGAGAGACAGTGATAGTGCAGGACAGCAGTGAAGGAGATAGGTAGGAAGAGAGGGGAAGACAAAAATGGGTAAAGAAGGAGGAGAGGAAAAAGACTTAGTGTGGGAGATTTAAAGAAGCATTTCTGTTTGCTTTTAGGATGAATGTGAGGTCTCCAGAGCATGCCACTTACACTGGCATCACCTGTTATCAATTCTCTTTGAAATATAACTTTAGGAGCACCTGGATGGCTCAGTTGGTTAAGCGTCCGACTTTAGCTCGGGTCATGATCTTGAGGTTCATGGGTTCAAACCCCATGTCGGGCTCTGTGCTGACAGCCAGCTCAGAGCCTGGAGCCTGTTTCAGATTCTGTGTCTCCCTCTTTCTCTGACCCTCCCCTTCTCAAGCTATCTCTCTCTCTCAGAAATAAATAAAACATTAAAAAAAAAAGAAATACAATTTTAAGTACCAAATAATTTTCATTGTAGACCTGGTCGACAAGGTGGGGAAGTCAAAATGGGAATCTTAGGACTGAGTGGAGGTCCAAATGAGCTGCCACTGCAGCATCTGGTTTCCTGATGCTTACTGCTCAGGAGAAATTCCAAAGGGAGAAGAAGTAGCTGCCAGGTACCAACAGCTTCCTGCTGAGCAGAAGGGGGAAACATTCTCAACCGTGGCTGCACATAGAAATCTTTCGAGAAACTAAGCACCTGGCTGGCAGAACCAGCCCCCAGCCAGCGTCTTTGGTAAATAAATTGTAAGGGAATCCATAATTGTAAGGGAAAGGAAAAAAAGAGAAACCTTTTGAGGAACTTAAAATGAATAGATCAATGCCTAGGTCCCACCCCTAACATGTAACTGGGGATATGGTGTGGGAAGTTTTAAAAGTTCCCCATGTGATTCCAAAATGCAGCCAAGAATGAGAGCCACTGCTTAGAGGCATCTCTTTGAATGTGCTCACCAGAGAATCCTAATATAGTGCTGGTTATTTTTTGGGCTCTGAGAGCAGTGACCTGAACATTAAACTGCATAAAATTAGGCCAAAGGACAGAGGTTCTCAACCTTTGTGCTGTATACTTAGTAACCGGCATTGCCGGAAGTTGGTTGTAGAGGTGGAGGGACAGGAGGTAATTTTGAGCTTCCTTGGAAATATACATGAAGAAAATAAATGAAAATTATCACTGTAAGAAAGGTCTCTATAGAAATTTGCATTTGAGAAATGATTTGGCCTTATTCCAACATTATGAAGGCATCTGGTGTCTCTCTGAAGACAAGCTTCAGTTGACCTCCGATTGATCTGAGATGTTGGGGAACCCGGAGAACTGGTTTGCTTCCTTTGTGTTTGTTCGTTGTACTGTGTAGCTCAGCTGAGTTCCCTGTTCCCTTACTTTCTGACCTGCTCTGCATGCTGGATCTGGTTCTCTTTTCTAGTGTAGAGCCGTCTAGAACTCGCTGTCACTAGGCTCTTCTATTTCGGTCATTTTGTAGTTCTCTCTGTTTCAGTTAACACTGAAACTTCTTTACCCTGACCGTCACCTGTGCTGATGTTCTAATGCAGAAAACATAAAGAAGCTGTCCCCAGTCAGCCTGATCCTTTCATGTCAGGTGACATATACATATTTCCATTTAAAGTGGCTCTCTTTCACCCAGGGGGTGCCTGGGTGGCTCAGTTGGTTAAATGTCTGACTTTGGCTCAGGTCATGATCTCACGGTTCATGAGTTCAAGCCTTGCATTGGGCTCTGTGCTCTGCTTGGGATCCTCTGTCTCCCACACCCTGCCCCTCCCTTACTCATTCTCTCTCTCTCAAAAATAAACATAAAAAAAAAAATAAAGTGGCTTTCTGGATCCAGTTTCTTAACTCAGAAAGAAATTCTCATATGATGACTTTCATGTGAAAGGGGAAAGAGAAGTGGCCTTGACAGACTTGCAAGGGCCAACACCTGTAGGCCTACTCTAGATGAGTCTACTATTTTCTAGGTTTAGTAAAGATATTTGGCCTGTGTCCTTATGGAGATAAGGACTATTGCTACTTTGTATTTTATATTTCTATGCTGATCCTTTCTGGGTACTTTGTATGCTTAACCCATTTCATATCTGACTAGTTGACTGTGACCTCCTTAATAGCTAGGACACCTGGCACATAGTAGGGGACCAGTAAGTATTTACCAAATGAATGGATCCAAGTTGAAGCAGTCCAGCTGATGAAGGGTAGAACAAGGAGGATGAAGCAGGGAGGAAATGAGAGGGGTGAGTTCCATTTTCTCTTTCACAAAAACCATGCTGAGCTCCTGGTTGTAACAATAGGACAGAAGCACTGACAGATCATGACTTAAGAATTCTCTTAACCTCAAACATTTCTTTTATTTAAAAAATTTTTTTATTTACTTATTATTATTATTTTTTAATTTTAGAGAGACAGAGCATGAGTGGGGGAGAGGGGCACAAGGAGAGAGAGAATCTTAAGCAGGTTCCACACTCAGTGTGGACCCTGACATGGAGCTTGATTCCATGACCCTACGATCATGACTTGAGGCAAAATGAAGGGCCCAGCACTCAAATGACTGAGCCACCCAGGTGCCCCTTACCTCAAACATTTCTACCCAGAGGAGTGGGATAATTTTTTCTGAGCCTGTCTCACTTTTCCCAAAAGGACTTCTGGTTCCAAAAACACTAGGAATCGGTGTTAATTGCTTTTTGGAATATTATTTTGTCAGCCTCATTTAGACATGGTAATTTGCAAAGCAACCCCCAGCAGTTGACAGTTCATCCATGGCCGTGTGGTGTTCAGACATTTCCTGGGCCTCCTGCCCACCTCCCAGGCAGCTGGCAGTGCTCACCGAACCAGGATATGTGCTCACCTGGGATTAACTTGGGCCCTGTAGCACTTGCTGTGTCTGGGATTTTTAAAATTCTGAAAGGGTGAAGGCCCAACCTTACGGAATCCAGAAAATAAAAGTACAGTAACTCATAATTTAAGAATTAGCAGGCACTTTACATCACTGAGTCCACGCGAGGCTGATTGCTAGGAAATTGCAGCTCTGACAGAGTCAGTGACAAGGTCAGCTGGCTGGTAGCTGGGAGGCTGGGTTGAGAATCTATATTCTCTTTCTGGCACCAAGCTGTGAACTGGGGTTCTGCATTCACACCTGTGTGGATGTAAGTGTTTAAATTACTACAGGCTTTGAATGACACGGCTTTGAACTGCATGGGTCTACTGAGAAGCGGGTTTTTTTTTTTTATAAATATAATACAGTACTGTAAATGTATTTTCTCTTCCTTACGATTTTAATAATGTTTTCTTCTTTTCCTAGTTTACTTTATTGTAAGAATAGAGCATATAATATGCATAACATACAAAATACGTGTAAATTGACTGTTTACGTTATGGGTAAGGCTTCCAGTCAATGATAGGATATTTGTAGTTAAGTTTTTAGGGAGTCAAAAGTTTTACATGGATTTCAGACTGCAAGAGGGTGGAGAGGGAGGTTGGTGCCCCTAAACCCCTTCAAGGGTCAACTGTATTTGTTTCTTTTTGAAGCTCTTTTCCCTGGCCAGAGACTTCCTGGTCCTCCTTCGATACATGCTTCAAGGTCACAGTTCGGACCAAAGAGTTTACAAAAGAACCAGGCGCTTATGAGATGACGAATCATTGCCAGTTCCTGCATTCCCTGTGCCTCGGCTCCAACCAAGCTCAGCAAACCAAGGGAGGCATAAAGTGGTCTCTAATACCAAGAATTTTCTGGGCTTGGATGCCAAGAGGCATAAGGAGCAATCCTGTCTGTCATCTCCAGCAGGCCGAGGCTGTGGCGGCTGCTGCTGCCATCTCCTGGGAGCAGACAGACCTGAGCTTCACACCTGAAACTAGTCTTGGTGTTCACCTGTGACCTGAGGAGGGGGGCAGAGGTCCCACTGGGCCTGGCGGAAGTTCCTTGTCCTAAAAAATAAAGGGGATATCGCCTTACTTACAGAGTGCTTACTTACAAATTTGCTTTTCATCTGCTCCTTTTGGCAATGTTGTGCTCAGAGAAAGGATTCCAAACAACAATAGCAAAGTTGAAATGAGTTAATACGGAAACCATGAGAGAACGGAAGTAAGACTGAGACAGAACATTAGCTGCAGGAATACATCACGTATTTCTCTTGGCGTTCTGAATCCTGAATGCATACACTGAGAATTGGATAATAAGGGCACATATCAGTTTGGCAAATCCTGACCTCCAAGAATCTGAGTTTACTTGCAGGGTTGCTGTCAGGATTAATTGAGATAATGCTTGTGCATTTCTGGTATGCAAGAAATGCTTGATGGCAATTATTTTGGGGTAAATTCTAATTTTCATGATGATTTTCTTCATTTACTAACCAAAAATAGATAGGCAGCCCCCATTCCTTTAATTCTTTCCAGTCTTCTGATCTATAAATGATCTCTAAACAAACTCCTTTAATTTTTGAAAAATGTAATCATAATTAGTGCTATGGACTGAAAGTTTGTGTTCTCCTCAAATTCCTCTGTTGAAGCCCTAATCTCCAATGTGTTAGTTTTAGAAGGTGGGGCCTTTAGAAGGTGTGATTAGATTTCAATGAAGTCATGAAGGTGGAGCTTCCTAAGGGGATTTGGACCTTTATAAGGGGATGAGACCAAGGGGTGCCTGGGCCGCTCAATCAGATAAGTGATTCATGAGATCAAGCCCCACTAAGGGCTCTGTATTCTCTCTCCTTCTCTCTGTGTCCCTCACCCCAACCCCCCAAAGAAAAAAGTGAGGGATAAGACCAGAACTCTTCTCTCTCACCAATATAGCAAGAAGGCCACCATCTGCAAACTAGTAATAGGGCTGTAGACACCAAATCTACCAGTGCCTTGATTTTGGACTTTCCAGCCTGCAAGTGTGAGAAATAAATGTTTGTTGTATGAAAATTAACAAAGGAAAACCTCACTAAAGTAGATAGAGGACAGACACACCGCTCAATGTTAGTTATAGGAAGAATTGTCAATTATAGACTCCCAATAGAAGTGTCTATTACAGGCCCCAACAGAAGAATCATCTTCAGGAAAGAATCCTCAATTTCAGGCCCCAACAGGGAAAAGATGTATATTGTATCTTCTACAAGACATTGACTCCCTCTGCAACCAGCTAATGAGAAGTCATCACCCTGAACTCTTGGTTTTCTCCAATGGTCTTTCAAAACAATCCTTCTTGACTTTTTCTTTCTTCTTCCTAAAATAACATCCCTCTCCTTTGCTTGTTGGATATGTGTATGGTTTTGCTGTAGCTTGCATGTCCTGAATTGCAATTCTCTGCTATTTCTAAACTTATTTTAAATGTTTATTTTTTGAGAGAGAGAGAGAAAGAGAGAGAGAGAGAGAGAGAGAGAGGGAGGCAGGGGCAGAAAGAGACACACACAGAATCTGAAGCAGGCTCCTGGCTCTGAGCTGTTAGCACAGAGCCCAATGTGGGGCTCGAACTCACAAACCGTAAGATCATGACCTGAGCCAAAGTTAGACACTTAACCAACTGAGCCACCCAGGCATCCCTCTGCTATTTCTGAACAGACCCATTTTTTGGTAGCAAAATAACTTTTATTGTGAAGGTTAATAGTGTTTAAGCCAAGTAGTCTATTATATTTTTGTTACAGTAGTACAAGCTAACTAAGTCAAAAATTGGTACAGAGAAGTGGGCGTACTCCTATAACAAACACCTAAAAGTGTGGAAGCAGTTTTGGAAATGGGTAATGGGTGGGGGCTAGTATTGGGGGGGTGCATGCTGGAAAAACTCAATATTGCTGTGAAGGGATTGCTAAAGGTGATTTTGGCGAGGGCTCCGAAAGAAGAGAGCTGGAGAGAATGCCTTTTTTTTTTTTTTTTTAAGAGCATACATGAATAGAATGTTGCTAGAAATATGGATAGTAAAGGCCATTCTGGTTTCAGGCAGAAATGAGGAACAGGTTATTGGAAACAGGAGGAAAGGTGATCTTTATTATAAAGTAGCAAAGCAGTTGGCTGATTTGTAATCTTGTTCTTGAGCTCTGTGAAGGTTTACAAGCGACGAAATTGGTATCTAGCTGAGATTTCTAAGCCAAGTATTGAAGAAGTGCTTGGTTCCTCCTGACAGCTTATTGGTAAAATGAGAAGAGATATGAACTGAGGATAGAACTGTCAGGCAAAGAGGAACCAGAATTTAAAGATTTGGAAAATTCTAAGCCTGTCCACATTACAAAAAATGAGAAGGCATATTTAAAGAGAACACTAAAGGTACGGCTGGCTGACCATTTGATTAGGAGATTAGTGTGGATATGAACCAGAGAACTAATCGACCACCCCAGCAGGGATACTCCAGTTTGAACTTAAGGGGATGGAGATGGATGGAATGAAGAAAGGCTGTTGGACGTCTTGGATTTTATAGGACCAGGACCACAGAGCTGTTTGGCTGGAACAAAAGCTATTCTATAAGACAGGGAATGAATGACCCTGGAAACAATTTGAGATCATTAGGGGGTGCCATCAGGCTTTCAAAAGAGGAAGCTATTACCTGTTACAACAGGCCAGATGGCTTCTACCCACAGCTCTGGGGCGGGGCTACCCAAAGCCCAGGGGGGGGGTGGGGTGGGGTGGAGGGGTGGAGGGGTGGAGGGGTGGGGGGGTGGGGGGGGTGACCACCACCAGTTAGAGCCCAGAGGGTGTTTCTCAGGCAAGACAGTGCAGCAGTGGCAGCCCTCAACTGGACCCCCTTTTGAGGGCCCAAAAGGCTGTGCCAAAGGCAGTATAGAGCCAAAGGGGATTATTCTCAGGCTTTAAGCTCTCATTGAGTTTGTCCTCTTCTTTCCCATATCTTCCTTTTGGAATGTAAATGCCTATGTATGCCTGCCCTATCACTGTATTGTGGATGCACTCACTTGGTTTCACAGGTTTAGAGCTGGAAAGGAATTCTGCCCAAGGATGAGTCTCATCTGTATCTGATTTAGATGATATTCAGATAAGACTTCGCACTTTAGACTTTATGCTGGAATGAGCTATAAGAACTTTGGGACTGTTGGGATGAAATGAATGTATTTAGCAAGTGAGATGGACACACATTTTGGGGGACCAAGGGTGGATGCAAGAAGTGGATGTGTGCAGATCAGAAGGAAGGCTCTCATCAGATACTGAATCTACTAGCACCTTCATCGTGGACTTCCCAGCCTCCAGAACTGTGAAAAATAAGAGTTTGTCATTTAACCCAGCAATAGCACTGCTAGGAATTTACCCAAGGGATACAGAAATGCTGAGGCATAGGAGCACATGTACCCCAATGTTCATAGCAGCACTCTCCACAATAGCTAAAACATGGAAAGAGCCTAAGTGTCCATCAACAGATGAATGGATCAAGAAGATGTGGTTTATCTATACCATGGAATACTACATGGCAATGAGAAACAATGAAATCTGGCCATGTGTAGCAACATGGATGGACCTTGAGGGTGTTATGCTGAGCGAAATAAGTCAGGCAGAGAAGGACAAATACCATATGTTTGCATGTATAGGAGGATTAGGAGGAACTTGACGGAGGACCAAGGGGGAGAAGAAGGGCGGAAATGGTGGGGGAAAGGGAGAGAGGCAAACCATGAGAGACTCTTGAATGCTGACAAAAACTGAGGACTGATGGATGTGGGGGGGAGGGGGGGATGGGCATGAAGGAGGGCACTTTGGGGATGAGCACTGAGTGTTATGTAGAAACTAATTTGACAATAAACTATTTGTAAAAATAAATAAATAAATTAATTAATTAATTAAAAAAAAAAAGAGTTTGTCATTTAAGTCACAAAGTTTATGGTATTTTTGTTATAGCAGACTTAATTGCCTAAGACAATTAGTGAGAAGAAATTCAGGAGGAACTAAGCGATTCAGTTCAGGAAATATTTCTCAAGCATTTGCTATGTGTTAGTTATGGAGGACTTAAAAAGAAGAATAACATAGGTGTAGTCCTCAAAAGTTCCCATTAAATACATGAGAAAAAAGTGGACTGAGATTCAGGGTTCTGCAAAAGGCCAAATGTGTAGATGACCTTAGACATGATATCGAACATAATTGGGTATTAGTTTCTTCATCTGTATTGTAAAAGGAAGTTCTCCCATTTACAGAAGAGCTTGCCTAGGAGATAGCACACTGAATACTGTATTGTGCTCCTACCCTCCTAAACAGCTAAAGCTGTTAAAGAAACCATGAACTTTGCATGACCCTCATCAGCTAAAGCAAGAGGCTTACAGGACCTATCTGAAGATTTATTTTTTTCTAACCACTGAAGTGTGGGGGTTGTTTTAACCAATCATGTACAGAACTGTTGATTTATTCCAGCCCTTTTAGAGGGTTTATTTTAATCTTCAGTGAGCATAACAATGATGAAACCCCTTCCTTACAAACACCTCTTTTCCCCCTTAGTCTAGTGTGTTCCTTTGGCTGGAAATAAATCAGCCAAATTTGTTTTGCTTTTTAACTCTGGTGGTCTTTTCTGACAACATCTTATATCTGAACAGTACTTTACAGTTTACTAAGTCTCTTCACACTTGAGAAGAATGGGATGCTATCAAACAGGACTGGCTTTTGAACCAAAGAGATTCTGGCTGTCACTGACTAGCTATACCTCCTTGGATAAGTTATTATATCAGTGAAGGTCCCAGCTGGAAACAGATGGCATTCTCAAACTGGGCCATGTAAGAGGCTTAATAAAGGGACTATTTATAAAAGTGTGAGAACATACCAGGAAACTGCAGGAAGCAAGGAGCAGGGGTGGTTTACTGGAACCCAGAACCAGAGAGAGCTGTGTGGAAAGACCACTTGGGAGGAGGACTTGTGACCTCTGGTCCAAAGGGCCAGTCAGCCCAGAGTGACCTTACAGGCAGGGAGTCAGGAGAAGGAATACCCCTACCTCATTCTCTTCTGTCCTGCACATGTGAAGAAGTAAATCGAAGACAATTATTTAACCTTTCTAAGTCTTATTTTTCTCATTTGTGAAAGGGAAATATTTATATCTCAGAGTTTCTGTGAATTAAATGAGAACTTACATTATCTCATAGTAGACAAACGAGGCACTCAATAATCATTCTCTACCTTCACTTGATCTTCAAAGCCCCTGTGTGAAGTAGACAGGACAGGTTTGATTAACTTTACTTTTAGAGGTAGAAAATGAGACTCAGAGAAGTTATGTGAATTTCCCAAGGTCTCATAGTTAGAAAAGTAGCAGACCTAGGAACAAAACTAAGATTTTCAATACATTCTCTAGGTTTCCTTCCACGGATTATTCTTATACCCCTACTCCCCTACTGCTGAAGGCTGCCACAGATGGTTTCTTCTCTCTAGAGCTGCTATACCTGGAGCTCCAGTGACTCAGTTACTCAGAGAAAAAATTATTGATTCAGGAATCAGTGTCTGAACCAAAAGAAGCAACCACTAGGTTGGTTAGATAAAAAGGCCAGGAGTACCTGGGTGGCTCAGTTGGTTAAGCGTCCAGCTCTTTTTTTTTTTTTTTAATGTTTATTTATTTAAGAGAGAAAAAGGGAGTACAAGCCGGCGAGCAGCAGAGAGAAAGGGAGACACAGAATCTGAAGAAGGCTCCAGGCTCTGAGCTGTCAGCACAGAGCCTGAGGTAGAGCTCGAACTCACCAACCACGAGACCGTGACCTGAGCCGAAGTCAGCCACTCAACTGACTGTCACCCAGGTGCTCCAAGCATCCAACTCTTGATTTCAGCTCAGGTCACGATCTCAAGGTTTGTGAGTTGGTTTCTCCACTGACAATGCAGAGCCTGTTTGGGATTCTCTCCCTCTTTCTGCCCCTCTCTTCCTCATACTCACTTTGTCTCTCTCTCAAAATTTAAAAAAATAATAATAATAATAAAAAGAAGGCCAAATGTCTCTGAGGTGACTAGGTTTAATAAAACTTAGACCAAAATAGATTCTTCATGTTGCATACTTGGCGATCCCACATGGATGTCTATTAGATTTCCCCTCTATAGTACATTAACGTCAGAATTTTTTTTGTTTGTACCTCTTAATCTTCTTCATGCATTTCACCCATCCCTCCACCAGCCTCCCCTCTAGCAATCACCAGTTTGTTCTCTGTATTTAAGAGTGTTCATTATTTTTTAGATTCTTCATGTAAGTGAAGTCATATGGTTTGTCTTTCTCTGACTTTATTTCACTTAGCATAATACCCTCTAGGTCCACCAATGTTGTTGCAAATGGCAAGATTTCATTCTTTTATATAGGCAGATACCATATCTCCTCACTGTCAGGATAGACCCCAACACGGGGCTCAATACCACAAACCAGGAGATCATGACCTGAGCTAATGCTTAACCAACTGAGCCATCCAGGTGCCCTTCTTTTCATTTTTTAAAAAGTAAGCTCTACACCCAACATGGGGCTTTAACTCAACAACCCCGAGATCTAGAGTCATGTGCTCTATTGACTGAGCCCGCCAGGCACCCAATCTTTTCAAATTACTGTTTTCATTTTTCTTGGGTATATACCCAGTAGTGGAATTACTGGGTCATATAGTATTTCTATTTTTAATTTTCTGAGGAACCTCCATTCTGTTTCCCACAGTGGTTGCACCATTTCACATTCCCACCAACAGTGCAAGAGGGTTCTCTTTTCTCCACATCCTTGCCAACACCCGTTATTTCTTGTCTTTTTGTTACTAGACAAGTGTGAGGGGACAGTTCATTGTGGTTTTGATTTGCATTTCCCTGACGATTAGCGGTGTTGAGCATCTTTTCATGTGTCTCTTGGTCATTTGAATGTCTGAATTCAGAATTCTTGTTTCCTTCTATCTTGAAACTGTGTCTAACTGTCCCCTCTCAGTAAAAGTGTCAATATTTAGCCTATGATGCAAACCCCAAACCCAGGATTATCCTTGATTCTTTCCTGTTCTGCTGCCTTCTCTCCCTCACCAGAGTGTCTAGCTGGCTTTAATTCCAAAATATGTCCCAATTCAACCACTATTCTCCATCTCCTCTGCTAGTCCAAGCCACCATCATCTCTCGCCTAGCTACTGAAATAACCACCTGTCAAGTCTTCTCACTTTAACTCTTGCCTTTCTCAAACCCACTCTCTGTTTTGCAGAGTGACCTTTAGAAAGTGTAAAGTGGATCATGCCACTCCTTGCTGTGAGTCCTTACACGGGCCTCTTCTTCACACTTCCATATTATGGCTCCTTACCGTGGCTGTTGGGGCCCAACTTTTCCAACTCTGCTCTCCCCCATCACTAGGCTGCAGCCACACTTTAAAAAATTTTTTAAATATTTTTTAGGTTTATTAATTTTTTGAGAGAGAGAGAGAGAGAGAGAGAGAATGAGCAGGGGAGGGGCAGAGAGAGACGAAGAGAGAGAATCCCAAGCAGGCTCCAAACTGTCAACACAGAGCCCAATGTGGGGTTCAAATCCACGAACCATGAGATGAGATCATGACCTGAGCCGAAACCAACAGTCAGGCGCTTAACTGACTGAGTAACCCAGGCGCTCCTTCAGCCATACTTTCTATTCTTTCAACACACCAATTACGTTCCTGTCTCAGGCCCATTGCACTTGCTTATTCTTTCTGGCTAGAATGTTTTTTTATCCAGCCTTTGTGTGCCTGGTACTTCCTTACTATAGCTTAACTTTTACCTTCTTAGAGAAGTTTCCTTTACTATCCAATCTAAATATTACTCCAGTGTAGTCTTTTCTTAGCACTCAAAACACACAGACTAAAATTATCTAGTTGACTTATTTATTGTATGTTATCGTATCAGAATGTAAGCTCCATGAAAGCAGGGCCCTTGTCTGGCTTGTTTCTTTATCCCTGTCACCTTGACACCTAGACCAAGCCTGGCACATCACAGCCTCTTAATAATTTTTTTTTTTTTTTTACAGGAAAAGATAGTGAGTGGTGACAAATCAAATATAATCAGTTTCGTTCTCTGGCAAGCATTTACTATGAGAAGCATACTGAGAAGGCATCAGAGAATAAAAGATGATTGCTTTTAAGGGATAAGATGACTGGGTCACTGGAGCTGTTGATTTCTGAATAATAACGATCCATTAGCCAGTTCTCTGTGAAGCTATCAAAATGTCCCAATCTGTGAAGCATTGGGGCACCAGAGGGACTAAATGGCAGTTGACAGTTTCCAGGCCTTCTCCACGTATCCTTACAATGAACTCCATCACCTAAGGCACCGCTCCAAACGCAGAGGAGGATATAAGGATATATCTCTAAGAGATCTGAGCTAGTAGCAGACTCCTGCAGATTTTGAAATTTCTTTAGTCTTCTATTTTATCTTAACATTTACATACATCTTGGGTTCAGTATCATAATATATCCATATTTATGTTAACATATGAATACTTTAAATTATTCCACTGCTTGTAAAGCCTTTGCTGCAGGGAAGCCAAGCTATCCTGAGTCTTTACACTCTCCGTGGCAATCGCACCTCAGGGATATATGTTTGCGGTCTGAGAAGTTCCAGCATTCTCTTTCCTCTTCAACCCAAGTTCTCTTTTAGCATAATTTATTTATTTGTCAATAAATATTTATTGAGCATCTACTATGTACTGGACATTCTAACAGGACTGAGGATGTCACTCGTAACAAGATATGCACAACTCCTACTTGCATGAGAGTTATTGTTTAGGGAGAAAGAAGAGGGGAAAAAAGAGGAAATTAAAATACATTGTGGTAGCTGCTAAAATAAGGAGGAAAACTCAGGGTGCCAATGGACACATAAAAACTGGCAG
The DNA here is from genome assembly GCF_003009895.1 of Hyaena hyaena. Lineage (NCBI taxonomy): Eukaryota > Metazoa > Chordata > Mammalia > Carnivora > Hyaenidae > Hyaena > Hyaena hyaena. The sequence continues at coordinate 4,233,476 of NW_024080640.1, forward strand.
CTAACTTCAAAATTGGTGATGAGGAGTGCTGCCTAGGTGGCTCAGTTGGTTAAGCGTCAGACTCTTGGTTTTGGTTCAGGTCATGATCTCACAGTTCATGAGTTTGGGCCCCATGTTGGGCTCTGTGCTGACAGCTCAGAGCCTGCTTGGGATTCCTTCTCTTTCCTCCTCTCTCTACCTCTCCCCTGCTCACTCTGTTTCTCTCAATAATAAATACATAAACTTAAACAAAACAAAACAAAACACAACAGTGGTGATGAGGAACGATTTTCCAGAATGAAATAATCTGAAAAATGAGCAGGAGTTAGCTAGATGAAGAATGATGGAGAGTGTTCCTGGCTTGGCATAGACTGAGCTCTGGAAGCCTGAGAGCACAGAATTTAAATGAGCCAATTCAGTGTGTTAGTTTAGTGTGGCAGGAGTAAAGCTTGCAAAGGAGAAAGAAGAGAGAAGGCTGGAGAGGTAATCAAGGCAGGATATGAGAGGCCTCTGCTAAAGGATTTCCACATTACTTAACTGGAATAGAAAGTCACTGAGAATCATCTCAGGAAGAACTGACTTATCTCTATTTTTTATTTTTATTAAAGAAAAATTTTTAATGTTTATTTCATTAAAAATTTTAAAAAATATTTTATTTATTTTTGAGAGACACAAATAGAGACAGCGTGAGCAGGGGAGGGTCATAGAGAGAGGGAGACACAGAATCCGAAGCAGGCTCCAGGCTCTGAGCCAGCTGTCAGCACAGAGCCCAACGTGGGGCTCGAACCATGAGATCATGATCTGAGCAGAAGTCCACGCTTAACCAACTGAGTCACCCAGGTGCCCCTCTATTTTTAAAAGGATCACTCAGAAACCACATCTCTGTATCTGGAAAAGAACAAAGACTCGACTTACATTAGGGTAAGAGGTGTAATTAGCAAATCCAGTGCCCCAAACTAACTGAACTGAGTCACCGTCTTAATCTTCTCCCTTCAGAAACCTCTCTTTCCCCCCAAAGTTTACCACTAAGCCTCTTTGAGACTAACCTTCTCTGGCCTCTCCCCCGTGTCTGGACTCCCAACTCGAATCCCGGGGGTCATGGCATTCCCTCAGGGAACAAATACTTTTCCAACCTGCTACCCCACCCAAAGACCATGTGATTTTTAGACGTGAACATAGTGGCCTTCTTTTGGGCATTCTTGATCGGATATGCTAGCGAGGGTCACTAGTAAGTTTTGCCCGATTGGAAACGGGGAGTCAGGGAAAGATGTGAGGAGGTCCGGGGCAGTTTAAGGATTAACATTAGAGGAAGAAAATACAGTTACTGAGGTTTTCTTTTTTTTTTTTTTTAATTTTGTTAAATGTTTTTATTTCTGAGAGAGAGACAGCCTGAGCAGGGGAGGGTCAGAGAGAGGGAGACACAGAATCTGAAACAGGCTCCAGGCTCTGAGCTGTCAGCACAGAGCCCGACGCGGGGCTCAAACCCACGAACCGCGAGATCATGACCTGAGCTGAAGTCGGACACTCAACCGACTGAGCCACCCAGGCGCCCCAGTTGAAAACTGAGGTTTTCAACTCACTGGGTCATTCACTGAGAAACGCTTTGCAGGAGTTTTTCCATCGGTCAGGTGGAGATGAAGATACTGTCAAGGCTCTTAGGGGATAGAGCTTTTAGGGCTTTTCTAGCAAGTGCCGAGCACTTTGGTAACCGCAGGGGCCAAGCCAGGAACTAAACCTGCATCCCCCTCAACACACAGGTACTTGATGGGAGCGTTATCTAAAGCTGCCAGATACTTGCGGCGAATGCTCCTTTTTTTGAGAAGAAGCTGGCTTGCCGCCCATATGGCGCTGAGAGCACACGGGCTGTTTTTCCCTCTCGGCTCTTTTTCTTTTTTCTTAATTTTTTTTTTTTATGTTGTATTTATTTCTGAGAGAGACAGACAGCGTGAGCAGGGGAGGGTCAGAGAGAGAGGGAGACACAGAATCCGAAACAGGCTCCAGGCTCTGAGCTGGCAGTCAGCACAGAGCCCGACGCGGGGCTCGAACCCAGGAACCGCGAGATCCTGACCTGAGCCGAAGTCGGACGCTTAACGGACTGAGCCACCCAGGGGCCCCTCTCGGCTCTTTTTCTTACAACGCCGTCTGCCTCTCGCTCTTCCTGAACTTTTGGGCTACACGTCTGTCGGAGCTACAAGTGGGCAGAAAAAAACAACAACCCAACAACGATGACACACCGCTTCCCAACTCCTTAAGGTGTTTTCCGATCTGGGGGTGAATGTCCTTACGGAGCAAGCCGAGGGCACGCACGGCCCGCGGTGAGAGGGTTGGCCACGAATGTTTACAGGGACGGGCATCGCCGAGGTGAGAGAACGCGCGAGCATTTCCTGTTCCTGTCTCCATGTGACTCGGGAACGCGGGCCAAGACGTTTAAAACCAGGACCACGGCAGAGGGAGAGGGTGTTAGCTCTTCCGCGCCAGCTCCCTTCAGCTGCCTTGAAGGATATGTCAACGGGAGAGGGCCGCGGCTTCCAAAGTCGCTAAGGCGTCCCTTCTCCAAGTTCGTCCTCTCAGTTTCCCGCCCCGGCTCCCAAACCACAATTTTTTCTTTTCGTAACATTCTTGGCTTTTTCCTTACCTCGGCTTGTAAGAAAAGTCCTTTGCGCCCCTCCCCTCCGAGCGCCACAGGAAAGCCCTCAGGTGCTCACAGTCCAGTCCCACTTTTGGTGGGTCATTAAGGAGTCTTGGCAGGTGGAAACTCTGGGAGAGAACCGAGGACCCGCGCTCGCCTCAGCCCTCCACACGGTGGGCAACATGCCAGTCCCGGAGTGTGGATGGCGCGGCGCGGCGCGGCGCGGCCCCTTTAAGAGCAGGCCACGCCCCTCCCCTCCTCCCGGCGCGGCAGGCGGTCGGTGGCGGCCGCTACGGTGCTGACAAGATGGCGGCTGGCGGGGCTGTCGCTGCGGCGCCCGAGTGCCGGCTTCTGCCCTACGCGCTACACAAGTGGAGCTCCTTCTCCTCCACCTACCTTCCCGAGTAAGTGCCGACCTTTGGGCTCGTGTTGCCCTGCTCTTCGGCATAAGCACGGCGGGGCCAGGGGGGCAGTGGAGGGCAGCCGAGCCGAGAGGCCCAGGCCGGGCCTGGTGAGGGGGACGCTTGGCCTCCCGAGTCTCGGTCCGGCCGCTGAGCTTTGCCCTCCCTCCCCCCCTTCCCCCTGTCTCAAGGAGGGGTTAGGGTCTGGAGAGCTGGGTCGGGGGGGAAGTTGGGGAAGGGGCGACGTGTGCCCCGCGCGGATCTGGAGCGCGTAAGACAACCGGCAACCCGGTGATGTTTTGCCCGTGATTTGGGGGTTCAGGAGGGCTTGAGGGGCGGCTGGCTCAGGGAGTTGGGGCAGGAACCGGAGATTTCGGGGTCCCGACGGGTAGCAAAGATGATGTCTGTGGTCGTCGGAGCTGGCCGGAGAACGGGGGAGGGGGTCGGGGTGGGGGGGGGGGGAAGGCTTAGCCGGTTGCTGCCGGGACAAAGTGTAAAGCTGAGAAGAGGAGTGATTGATTGTTCCTGAGGGGGGTCATTAAAAGTGATTAGCTCCAGAGGAGTGAGTGGGAGAAGTCACGGAAGGTTGAAAAGTTGGGGGATCCATCTGAATCCTTGCAAAGTGGGGAGGGTTTGTAGGATTTGCAGACGGTTGTCTTTTCTGGCTGGTATTTTCTGAAAAAGGGTAGGGAAAAAAGTACAGAAGAGTTCCATTATATGATGGCTCAGAACTTGGGTTTATACAAACACAGACCAATTTCCCAGCCCAGAAACTCGAATATAGACAGAAAAGTCTGGCTTTAATGAATGTGACTTCCAACACTGGCTTGGTCTGTCTGAGTCGCGGGTTCAGGGTTAAAAAGAGTTCCATTGGGTTACTCAGAGTTTAAAGATAAAGTACTTTTCAGTCTTTTGGTAGCACATTCCTTCGGAAATGCTGAAAGTACTTTCATACAGTATTTATTTATCTTTAGCTTATCTTTGAGAGAAGGACGTGTAAGTCCAATTTTACATGCAGATGGAGAGACTTCCTTAGTAAAGTTTTAAGATCTGTGTGCAGACAGCGGAGAAAAGTACTAGTCCCCTGGAACATCATTTCACACACGAGTCCAGGAATGATTTGATAAACAAAACAAGTTACAAATAATTTATCGTTTATGTTGCTGAACTAAAGAAGGTAACTAGATCGGTGAAGCGTACTCAGAGTTTTTTCAACTGTATTTAAAAAATTCTTCAGGGGCGCCTGGGTGGCTCAGTCGGTTGGGCGACCGACTTCAGCTCAGGTCATGATCTCACGGTTCTTGGGTTCGAGCCCCGCGTCGGGTTCTGTGGTGACAGTCAGCTCAGGAGCCTGGAGCCTGTTTCGGATTCTGTGTCTCCCTCTCTCTCTGACCCTCCCCCGCTCACGCTCTCTTTCTCAGAAAGAAATAAAAACATTCAAAAATTTTTTTTAAAAAATCATTCACATGTTCTCAAATTTGAGTTTTCTAGTCAAGAATCTCAAAATGGATCTGTGACTGGAAGAATGTCACTCTCTTGACTGCCGGCCCATTGTCCCAGTCCCCAGGTCAAGGGTTGGCAGTCAGGCCTTCAGTAGGGTTTGCTTCAGTGAAGGGTGCCAAGTGACTTGTGGTCAGATCTGGCCTGTGTGGCCTATCGATGGCTACTGCATGGCCGTGTCCCTGATTGATGTTGGACTCCCAGCTTTTCATTTGAGAATGAGCCAGGTAAACAGCCCTCAGCTGGAGTTGAAATGTGGCCCTCGGTACTTGACTTCTGATTTTTGAGGCCCACAGATTCTTGAATCTGAAGAAAATTAGCATTTTTCTCTGCCCCAGCTCAGGAACACAGGCAGTAGGGAATTGGGGTGGCATCGTTTCATTTAATAACTTCGGAGAAGTTTTCTAATAACAGAAATTTTCCTGGCCAGGGGTTAGGCAGCTTCCAAGATTTCACTCCTTAAGTTTCTGGTATAGGAGCAGGGCTTGCATATCACCAGTCCCATCTGAGTTCTGAATAAAAAAGGAAGAGTACAGTTCTAGCAGGAAATGGTTTAGAGGGATTGCAACTTTACTCTGACTTCTGTCTCATTATCCTGGCACAAGACTTGAGCTGGACAGAATACTAGTTTTGGTTAGAAGGCAGCTGTTTGAAATCGGAGAAATCTATTGTTACAATTTTCTCAAATATGTTCATATAGTACTAAATGCATATTTAACTTTAAAGACACTTTCATTTACAATGTCTTAGTTAATTCTTAAGATATTCTGCTATCTTATGCAAAGCGGTTTTTATTTTAAAGCACTAAACTATTAAAATAGATGACCAATTGGAACTTTTTTCTTTGAAAGACTATGATTGAGTATTACGGAGCTTGAGTTTGAGAATTTTGTGTCTGCTGGATTGGTGTCTGCCATGCCTAAATTGTAAAACTCTTTCAGTACTGACTTATCAGCAAGTAAGGATGTTATAGCTTTGTATAACATGAAGTGCAAGAAAGAGAATTGACTTTCCTTACCTTTGCCCTAAAATCCTCTTTAACAGCAGTTGCTGTATCTTTCTTGGCAGTGACAGTCATGTTGGGTACTTCCTAAACATGTCTAATTTTAAGTAAAGCCATTAGTTGTAGACAGTAGACAAACAATATTTGGGTGGCAGACATTTACTGATTACAAGTCGTAGACCTAGTCATTTGGCAGGGAGAATAATAAAACAATAATAACAATGGGAAACACTTGATCTGTGTGCCTTTTATTTGCTAGGCTTCCTTATGAACACTTTAATGTATTAACTCATTTAATTCTCACACAGCTGCATGAAGAATTTCCATTTTCCAGATGAGGAACCAGACATGGAGAGGTTAAAAGTTGCCTCAGGTCACCCAGCTAGCTGAAGTCTTGCTTCACATTCCATAGTCTTAGTAGTGCTGTTCTGTTTGTGCACAAAGGTAGAGACAGGAATCCAGAGATTGGAAAGAGTTCTTATATTAAAAGCACTTAAATTTTAGTTGTATAAAAACATGTGAAGTCATGGGGAAAAAAGGGAAAGTTCAGATATCCATTTTCTTCCTAAGGGCTTAGAATTTTTTTTCCTTCTCCTAAAGGCAGAAAAAAACCGCATTTCTCCTCATAACCCTTTTAGATTATTCAGACTTTAAAAATATTAAAGTGGATTTAGTTATAGATGTACATTTTTATTTTGAAACTGACGAAGTGGCCCTTTGTTTTGCAAAAACTCTTGAAGAGTTTGAGTATAAGAATTTTTGCAAAACTCTTAAAAAGTTTGCCATATTTTACATGTTTCTGAAATTTATATTTGGATATTAAGAGAAACACATTTTAATGATTAATTTTTAGAATTATATGAAGGTTTATATGTAAAAATATTTTTGAGAGAGAGAGTAAGTAGGAGAGGGGCAGAGTAAGGGAGAGAGAGAATCCCAAGCAGGCTTCATGCTTGTCAGCACAGACAGAGCGTGACACAGGGCTCTATCTCATGAACCATGAGATCATGACCTGAGCCAAAAGCAAGAGTTGGACGCTTAACCAACTGAATCACCCAGGTGTCCCATATACTCAACTATTTCTTGACGTAGCTAATAAAGTGATACCAACTACACTTTATTGAGCACCTATTATATACAAGATGATTTTTCTATGTAGTTTTACTTAATCCTTAGAACAAACCAGCAAGATGAGTTTTGTTGTCTTTACAGGTGAGGAAACTGAGGTCCATACAAGTTAAGTAACTTGTCATGTTGATCATATAGTTTTCAAAAGGCTTATTAGCAAGTTCTCTGACTTAAAAGTTAATGCATGTGCTTCTAGTAACAACTGTCACTTGCTAAGTACCTTTTCTATTTGGGCACTTTGCTTAGCACTTAGTGTCTTTTTTGATTTAGTCTTCACAGACACTTTACAATAAACATTCTGTTTTACAGAATAGGGAAACTGAAGTTCAGACAGGTAAATTAACTTGCCCAGGTCCAAGAGTTGAAAGGGTAGTATTCTGATCTTGGGCTTTCTGATTTCTGTTACCAAAGCTGCTTCAATATTTTGCAGGACTATAGTATGTGCCTAATTGTGAATACACTTAGGAAGTGCTATAAGGTTAGAGAAAGAGAACAATATTTAGGTATATCTTGACCTTTAAAGTTTTAATGTATTAATATAAAAACTGGGAGAGGACCTTTACAAGTTTTTTACACATTAGGTAATTTCATTGATCTGGAATTATTCTAGTTTACATGTTATTGAAAGACTTGAATAGTTGAAGTAATAAAATTTGATACATTTTTAAACGTGTTCACCTTTTTTCCCCATTAGTCTTCTTTATTAATTTCAAACAAAGATCATTGTGAATGTGAACTTGAGAATTTGTTACAATCCCATAGGCTCCTCCAAACCCACAAATGTAAATCACTAGTTTGGAGATATTCTGCTTCTTGGAGACTGGAAACTGTCATGTTCTTCCTTTCTTTCCCTAAACTGAAATTAGACACTGGCCTGGCTTAAGAACTTTATTGGCCACTGAAAGTTCTGATATTTTCAGTCTGATAATCTTAGAACTTTGGAAAAATAAAGATAAGCCAGGATAGAGGAAAGGAACCTGAGGTGGATAAAGGACTAGAGATTCAATCTGCAGTGCTGACTCCTAGAACTGGATCTTTGTGACTTATAGAAAGTTATGATTCTTCTCTGAGCATCATCAATTTCCTCTTATATAGAAATGGTTTTTATTTTAATCAAATTCTAAGGAGGTTCTTATTTTTTTCCATGTTAGTAGATGTCTCTAGCATTTGCATTAACTTCTAGGTAAATATAGTAGGTTTTGAATAAATGACTTTGGAGCCTGATACAGGGACTTTGTGATATTTTATATATAGATAAGATACGTTTCAGCTGTTTATGGCGATCTGACTGCTATATTTCAGTTGTTCTAAACTCATCTTTCGGGAGCACTAGGCTGGTTCAGTTGGTGGAGCATGTGACTATTGATCTCGGGGTTGTGAGTTCCAGCTTTGGGTGTAGAGATTACTTTAAAATATCAGAGGCACCTGGGTGGCTCAGTCGGTTAAGTGTCTGAATTCAGCTCAGGTCATGATCTCATGTCGCATGGGTTCAAGCCCGGCATCGGGCTCTGTGCTGACAGCTCAGAGCCTGGAGCCTGCTTCTCGCATTCTGTGTCTGCCTCTCTCTGCTCCTCCCCCACTCGCACTGTGTCTGTCTCTCTCTGTCTCTCAAAAGTAAATGAACATTAACAAAATAAAGTAAAATCTAAAATCACCTTTGGAACTAAGAGGGATTTCTAGGTTTTAATTTTATTTTTTATTAAAAAAATTTTTTTAATGTTTTTATTATTTCTGAGAGAGAGAGAGCGTGAGCAGGGTGGGGTCAGAGAGAGAGAGGGAGACACAGAATCTGAAACAGTCTCCAGGCTCTGAGCTAGCTGTCAGCACAGAGTCCAACGCAGGGCTCAAACCCATGAACTACGAGATCATGACCTGAGCCGAAGTCAGACGCTTAACCGACTGAGCCACCCAGGCGCCCCTAGATTTTAATTTTAGAGATATAAATATTAATATCTAAGAATGGCTCTTTGTATTTACCCTGGTTTTTGGTACCTCATGAATCTGTAGCATAACTGTTTCATCAGTTCTGAAAAAACTTTTGATATTCTTCAAATATTGTTTCTGCCCTATTCTTTTTATCCTTCCCTCTGTGACTCCAGTGAAACCTATATTCTACCTTTTGTCATGTTCCCTATGTCTCTAATGCTTTTCTCTGTCTTCTCTCTCTCTCTCTCTCTCTATATATATATATATATATATTTTTTTTTTTTTGGGGTCTCCTTATTCCATTCTAGATAGGTTTTACTTGCCTGTGTTCCTGTTTACGAATTCTCTATTCAGCTATGCCCAGTTCGCTTTTAACCCCATCTATATATTTCTTGATTTCAGATATAATACATTTTAGTGCTAGAATTTTTTTCTGATGTTTATTTTTGAGAGAAAGAGAGAAAGCTGCTCATGCACTAATGAGTTGGGAAGGGGCAGAGAGAGAGGGAGACCAGAATCTGAAGCAGACTCCAGGCTGTCAGTGCAAAGCCTGGCGTGGAACTCAATCCCACAAACTATGAGATCATAACCTGAGTTCAAGTTGGACCCTCAACCGACTGAGCCACCCAGGTGCCACAGTGCTAGATGTTTTTATTTGATTCTCTCTTTCTCTCTTCTTAATGTATCCTATGTTTTTTTTTGGTAGAAATATTGTCACCTATTTTCTTGAACATATCAATCAAGTTGCTTTAAAGTCTGTGTCTGAAGACTCTAATATCTGGATCATCTGTACATCAACTTCTGTTTTTTTCCTTTTTGGTTAAGTATCTTGGTGTATTTTTTTTTTTAATATTTTTATTTATTTCTAGGAGAGAGAGAGAGACAGCGTGAGCAGGGGAGGGTCAGAGAGAGAGGGAGACACAGACTCTGAAATAGGCTCCAGGCTCTGAGCTGGCAGTCAGCACAGAGCCTGACGCGGGGCTCAAACCCACGAACCGCGAGATCATGACCTAAGCGAAAGTCGGACGCTCAACCGACTAAGCCACCCAGGCACCCCAAGTATCTTGGTGTATTTGGTAATAAGCTAATTATTATTATCTGTAACTATATATAGTCTTACGTTATATGTTATATAATTATTGTTATTACTGTTACAGTTATCACCACTATTTTGGGGGGTAATTTTTGGTTAAATGCCAGACATTATATGCAGAATTTTAGATACAGATAGAAGTTACAGTTGTGTAACTAATGATATATCTCTCTAGAGAAGATTCACCTATCTTATGGCAAGCAGATGGAATAGAGGCAGATCATCTCAATTTGACCTTCAATCAAAAGAACTGAACAGACTTGGGCACCTGGGTGGCTCATTTGGTTAAGTGTCGACTTCAGCTTGGGTCATGATCTCACTGCTCGTGAGTTTGAGCCCCATGTTGGGCTCTGTACTGACATTGCAGAACCTGGAGCCCACTTCGAGTTCTGTGTCTCCCTCTCTCTCCACCCCTCCTCCACTCACACTCTACCTCCGTCTCTCTCTCAAAAATAAACATTAAAATTAAAAAAAAAGCAGAAAAGGGCTGAATGAACTTGAAGCTGGGGTTTTGGTTTTGTAAACCTCTACAACTTTGGTAGTCCTCCAGGGAACCCATCTGAGAGACTGGTTGTTTCTAGGAGTTCTGCTTTTGTCTCTGCAGCAGCATGAGAATCCTAAAAGTCCCTCTTTGCTTTTCAGTTGCTTTCTGTGGGCTTTCTAGCCTCTGCTCTGTGTAGTTCAAGACTTGACAGGTGCCCAAGGGGAAAATCAGTACCCAGGGTCGGACTTGTCCTTGTATGCCTCCTTTCACCATAGGATCTTGACCCCTTAAGTCCTGATATAATGGCAAGACCCAATTTCCTAGTTTTGTCCTCCTGACCACATGAAAATTACCAGAAGTTCTGCTGACAGAAAAGTCAATATAACATAGCCTGTTAGTGGCTGTCCTTTCCCAGCTCCTTTCCTTGTGCTGTTAAAGAAATAGATGGAATGCCCTGTGTAGAATGTGACATTCCCTTTCATGAATTCTGTGGAATCTCAAGTCCTAGCTGCCTCAGAAAGTCTCTGATACCTTAAGAATGTTTTTTCTATTTCGTACAGCTTTTCTAGTTTTAAGAAGGAATGTTGATCTGCTACAGGCTATTCTGTCATATGCAGAAGCAGAAATCTTTCTGTGTTTAGTTCTTAAGGAATAGATTGTTGGATCTTATAGGCTTCTGAGTTCCTCATGATTCTATGAATGTATTAACTAAACCTTTGAGCTCCAGAATTTTTTTTGCCAAGTATCATCCTTCACTTTGCCTTTTGACATCTTAACTGCTTATTCCTAATACCTGATGCGGAGAATTATGAAATATAAATAACATTATTTGTTAGCAATTGTTTTAAGTTCTTATTGACTAAGACTTAAAATGATATTTTATTTTTGGTTTTGTTGATGGTTTATAAGTCTTTTTATGAGATTTAATTGCTCATGAAGTCCAGAAACTGAGTTGTTTTTTTAACAATGTTAATAAATGTTTTATTTATTTTTGAGAGCGCAAGCAAGGGAAGGGCAGAGAGAGGAGGACAGAGGCTGACAGCACAGAGACTGATGTGGGGCTTGAACTCATGAACCGTGAGATCATGACCTTAGCCGGAGTTAGACATTCAACCGACTGAGCCACCCTGTGCCCCCAGAAATTGAGAGTTTAATCTTTGTCATAAGCATATAGTTATTTCCTTTCCTATAATCTGCTTTTTATATTATCTACCTTTTTATTAGAACTTGAATGACAAAGAACTTGGGAATCTTATTATTTATGTGAAGACATTGTTTAGAAGGAAGATACTATGGTCTAATGTAAATTTTTTGGTTTATAAATATTGGTAGTATTTAATAGTTTTTAAATATCCTTGTTACTTTAGTATGACTGTTACTTATTGTTGTCATCACCTATATATTTGTTTTTAAGGCCTGTTTTTTTGTGTAAACAGAAATGCTAACTTATTTTCTGGCATCCTTGGATAATGTCCCCTTTCCCATTCCTCTGATTATCCCCTTTCTTCCCTTTTCCCTTTTGATTTAAGTAGTTTGATCAGAAGAGCCATAACCTAACTCCTACTTATTCTTCATCTGTCAGCTAAAATGTCACTTTCTCAGGAAACTATCTCCCCTCTATTCCCCCCAGTAGGTCTGGCACCCCTTCCTTTGCCCCAGCAATTAAATGCTTTTATACAAATGTGCGCCTTTCTCAGAAATCACTTTATATGGTTTATAACTATGCATTCATTTGTATGATTTCTTGATTAATAGGCTATCCCCCAAGTAGACCACAATGTCATAGGGACAATGGAATTTTTCCCCCTCATCATTTTAGTCCAACATAATGTTTATTAAATGAATAAATGACTGAAATAACTAGGCACTTTGGCTACTTTTCTCTTTTTTTTTTTTTTAAACTTTTTTTAATGTGTATTTATTTTTGAGAGAGAGACAGAGGAAGGGAGGGAGCAGGGGAGGGGCAGTGAGAGAAAGAGACAGAATCCTAAGCAGGCTCTGGGCTCCAAGCTGTCAGCACAGAGGCTGACATGGGGCTTGCACCCACGAACTGTGAGAGCATGACTTGATTTCACATGACCACACATGACCTGATCTGGTTGGACACTTAACCAACTGAGCCACCAGGTGCCTATACTTTTCTCTCTTTAATGCAATTAAAAAAAATTTTTTTTAAGTTTATTTATTTACTTTGAGAGTGAGCGCAAACTGAGATGGAGTAGATAGAAGGAGACAGAATCCCAAGCAAGCTCCGTGCCATCAGCACACAGCCCCATGCAGGGCTTGAACTCACGAACCGTGCAGTCACGACTGAGCAGAGATCGAGAGTCCAATGCCTAACTGACTGAGCCACCCAGGAGCCCCACTTTAATGCAGTTTTAATCTGGGGCTAGAAGGCGTCATATACTGGCTATGTTCAAAATCCTAAATAATTAGTAATGTTTAAGTCCATGCTATAAATTCTCATGGTTCCCATTGCTTTTGATAATTTCTGAGAATATTTTAAGTGAAATTGGTTATCTTGAGTAAAAGGTGTTATATTTGGAAGGACTTGAATAATAGAAAACGTCTTATCTTGGAGTTTTAAAAAGTTTGTATTGTTATTTATAATTCTTATAGCCAGTATTTCTAATGAGACCTTGAGAACTTTAAAGCCAAGTTTATTACAACCAATAATAAAGCAACAGAAAGAGAAATCAAGGAATTGTCCCCATTTACAATTGCACCAAAAACCGTAAAATACCTAGGAATAAACCTAACCAAAGAGGTGAAAAATCTATACACTGAAAACCATAAAAAGCTTATGAAGGAAACTGAAGATCCAAAAAAAAAAGGAAAAATATTTTATGCTCCTGGATTGGAAGAACAAATATTGTTAAAATGTCAATACTACCCAAAGCAATCTGCATATTCAGTGCAATCCCTATCAAAATAACACCAGCATTCTTCACTGAGCAGGAACAACAGTCCTAAAGTTTGTATGGAATCAGAAAAGACCCCGTATAGCCAAAGCAGTTCTGAAAAAGAAAACCAAAGCTAGAGGCATCACAGTCCCGGACTTCAAGCTGTATTGCATAGTTGTAATCATCAAGAGAATGTGGTACTGGCACAAAAACATAGACTTAGATCAGTGGAACAGAATAGAGAACCCAGAAATGGACCACAAACTTATGGCCAGTTAATCTTTGACAAAGCAGGAAAGAATTATCCAATGGAATAAAGACAGTCACTTTAGCAAATCATGTTGGGAAAACTGGACAGCCATGTGCAGAAAAATGAACCTGGACTACTTTCTTACACCATACACAAAAATAAACTCAAGTGGATAAAATATCTAGACATAAGACAGGAACCCATCAAAACCCTAGAGGGGAAAACAGACAAAACGTCTCTGACCTCAGGCGCAGCAACTTCTTACTTAGCATGGCTCCGGAGGCAAGGGAAACAAAAGCAAAAGTGAACTAACTGGGACCTCACCAAAATAAAAAACCCTCTGCATGGCAAAAGAAACAGCAAAAGTAAAAGGCAACCAACAGAATGGGAGAGGATATTTGCAAATGACATATTAGATAAGGGTTAGTATGCAAAATCCATAAAGAACTTACCAAACTCAACACCCAAAACACAAATAATCCAGTGAAGAAATGGGCAAGAGACACGAATAGACACTTTTCCAAGGAAGACATCCAGATGGCTAACAGACACATGAAAAAATGCTCAATATTGCCCATGATCAGGGAAATACAAATTAAAACCACAATAAGATACCACCTCACATGAATAACAGATGTTGGTGAGGATGTGGAGAAAGAGGATCTCTTTTGCACTGCTGGTGGGAATGCAAACTGGTGCAGCCTCTCTGGAAAACAGTATGAAGTTTCCTCAAAAAGTTAAAAATAGAACTACCCTGCGACCCAGCAATTGCACTACTTGGTTTGTATCCCTATCCAAGTGTGCTGTTTCAAAGGGACACATGCACTCCAGTGTTTATAGAAGCACTATAGACAATAGCCAAAGTATGGAAAGAGCCCAAATGTCCATCAGTAGATGAATAGATAAAGAAGATGTGGTATACACACACACACACACACACACACACACTTGAGTATTAGCGATCAAAAAGAATGAAATCTTGCCATCTGCAACAATGTGGTTGGAACTAGAGGGTATTGTGCTAACCGAAATTAGTCTATTGGAGAAGGACAAATATCATATGACTTGACTCATATAGAATTTAAGATACAAAACAGATGAACATAAGGGAAGGGAAGCAAAAATAATATAAAAACAGGAAGGGGGCAATATATAATTGACTGTTAAATATAGAAACAAACTGAGGGTTGCTGGAGGGGTTGTGGGAGGGCAGATGGGCTAAATGGGTAAGGGGCATTAAGGAAGACCCTTGTTGGGATGAGCATTGGGTGTTATACATAGGGGATGAATCACTGGATTCTAATCCTGAAATCATTATTGCAAAATATTTTAACTAACTTGGATGTAAATTAAAAGATAAAAATAAATAAAAATAAAATGTTAATAAGAGAGGAAACAGTATGTGGGATAAGGGAAATTGGTTACAGATTTTCTCTGTAAATCTAAATATACTGTGAATTAAAAGGCTATTAAAAGCAAAAAAGAAAAAGCTGAGTTTATTACAGAATTTGATTTGCCTAATAGTTTTTAATAGTTTTAGAGTATATTATATATATTTTGATTAATTTTAGGATGGGGTCATTTCCTTTAATTCCTTGAATATAGGTATTTGTTAGTTGACTTTTCTATATAACAATGTTTTTGGTTTGGAAGTTCACATTCCATATAGTTTGACTATTTAAACTGTATAATTTAATGATTTTTACTACGTTCACAGATATACATGACTATTACTGTAGTCAATTTTAGAACATTTCTATAGTCTCAAAAAGAAAACTGTACCCGTTAGCCATTATCTGTTTACTCTACCATTTCTAGGCACTAAATTAATTTCTGTATCTATAGGTTTGCCTATTCCAGGCATTTCATATAAATGAAATCATATCATAATGTAGTCTTTTGTGATTGGCTTTTCTGCACTTACATTGTTTTAAGGCTCATCCATTTTGTAGCATGTATCAGTACTACATTCTTTTTATGGCTGATAATATTCTGTTTATATACCACATTTTGTTTATCCATTCATTAGTAGATGGACATTTGGGTTGTATTTCACTTTTTAGCTATTATGAATAATACTGCCATGAGCCTTTGTTTACAAGTTTTTATATAGTATGTTTTTATTTCTTTTGGGTAGATGCCTAAGACTAGAGTTTCCAGGTTATAATATGGTAAGTAGGTTTAACTGTTTGAACAACTACCAGCTGTTGGTTGATTTTGTTTCCTTTATTAAATTAGTTCCAAGAAACTGATTAATGCGCATGAATTGAATCCCTGTAAGGAAAATGGCCATCTGAAATTAGATAGCAAATTGCTTGACTTCAGGTTCATTGCTCTGAGAACTTTCCGTGACAGTTTAGCTACTCATTTATCTTCCTTTATTTTTTTATTGGTTTTATTTAAAAAAATTTAATTCCAGTATAATTAACATACAGTGTTAAATTCTCTTCAGGTGTACAATATAGTGATTAAACAATTCCATCTATTACTGAGTGCCCATGAAGATAAGTGTATTCTTAATCCCCTTATTTTTTTTCACCCATTCCCTCATTCACCTCCCATATGGTAACAATCAGTTTTTCTCTATAATTAAGAGTCTGTTTCTTGACTTGTCTCCTTTTTTCCCGTGTTCATTTGTTTTGTTTCTTAAATTCCACATATGAGTGAAATCCTATGGTATTTGTGTTTGACTGATTTACTTCACCTTGCATTTTATTCTCTGTAGATCCATCCGTGTTATTGCAAATGGCAAGATTTCATTCTTATTTATAGCTGAATAATATTCCATTGTATACATATAACACACCTTCTTTATCTGTTTATCTATGGATGGACAGTTGGGCTGCTTTCATAATTTGGCTGTTGTAAATAATGCTGCAGTAAACATAGGGGTACCGGTATCTCTTTGAATTAGTGTTTTCACAGTCTTTGGATGAATACCCAATAGTGCGATTACTGGATTGTAGAGTAGGTCTGTTTTGAATTTTTTGAGGAATGTTCATATTGTTTTCCACAGTGGCTACACCAGTTTACATTTCTACCAACAGAACAGGAATGTTCCTGTTTCACCGTATCCACATCAACACTTGTTTCTTGTGTTTTTGATTTTAGTCATTCTGACAGGTATGAGGTAATACCTCATTGTAGTTTTGATTTGCATTTTCCTGATGACGAGTGATGTTGAGCATCTTTTCATGTGTCTGCTGGCCATCTGGATGTCTTTAGAGAAATGTCTATATATGTCTTCTGCCTATTTTTAAATTGGGTTATTTGTTTTTTGGATGTTGAGTTGTATCACTTTATACATTTTGAGTACTAACCCTTTGTGGGATATGTCATTTGCAAATATATTCTCACATTCAGCAGTTGTCTTTTAGTTTTGTTGGATGTTTCCTTTGCTGTGCAGAAGCTTTTTATTTTGATGTAGTCCCAATACTTTATTTTTGCTTTAGCTTCCCTTGCCTCAGGATAAACATAACCTAGATAAATGTTGCTGTGGCTGATGCCAGAGAAATTACTGCCTATGCTCTCTCCTAGGATTTTTATGGTTTCAGGTCTTATATTTAATCCAGTTTGAGGTTTTGTTTGTTTGGTTTTTTGAGAGAGAGAGAGAGCGCATTAGCCAGGGAGGGGCTGAGAGAGAGGGAGACAGAAGATATGAAGCAGGTTCCACACTGTTAGCGCAGAGCCTGATGCTGGGCTTGATCTCATGAGCCATGAGATCATGACCTGAGCCAAAGTCAGACACTTAACCAACTGAGCCATCCAGGTGCCCCATTTTGAGTTTATTTTTGTATATGGTTGTAAAAAAGTGGTTTAGTTTCATTCTTTTGTATGTAGCTGTCCAATTTTCCTGGCACCATTTGTTGAAGATACTGTCTTTTTCCTATTGCATATTCTTGCCTCTATGTTGAACATTAATGACCATGTAATCGTAGGTCAATTTCTGGGCTTTCTAGTCTGTTCCTTTGATTATCTTCCTTTATTATTGATTGTAATATATGTTATGGATTGGCTCCATATCTTTATTTCTTTTTTTTTGTTTTTTAATTTTTTTTAATGTTTTATTTCTAGGAGAGAGAGAGAGAGAGAGACAGCGTGAGCAGGGGAGGGTCAGAGATTGAGGGAGTCACAGACTGAAATAGGCTCCAGGCCCTGAGCTGGCAGTCAGCACAGAGCCCGACGCGGGGCTCGAACCCACGAACCGCGAGATCGTGACCCAAGCGAAAGTCGGACGCTTAACCGACTAAGCCACCCAGACGCCCCTCCATATCTTTATTTCTTAAGATACTTACCCATCTGTCACAGTATATATACATCGAGATATACATACATATACTTCGCTGAGCAGTTAGTGGTAGGGATGTGAGTTGAAAGTTGGTGTATGTTTTTCTAAAATTTGTATGATTTGCTTACATTCGAAATATTGAATGGAAGATATTTATGAAACTTGTTTATGAAATCTTTCTTTAAACAAATGGAGGCATAGGTTTTAAAAGAGTTGAAAATAACTTTTATTGACAGAATGGTTTCTTGCATAACATAGAGGGAATTTCAGATAATTGGAAAATTCACACATCTAGGTCTGAAGGTTTAAACTTTGACATCTATCACAATCTCCATTTTATATAATCTAAAATGCCACTCTAGGTTACAGGCTAAAGAAAGAACTTTGGCTATTATTTACACATATATATATATATATGTATATATTTGCTGCATTGTCGTATTCAGGTTGCTATTATGGCTTTTCACAGTTTTGGCTGTCTTATCATAAATAAATTATTGGTGCCTATTAACACCTGGGTAATAACCAGACCTATTTGAAGGTATAAGAGAAGAATCTTTGGTGATGAGCTATCTATACATACAGTACTACAAAAGACACATATTGAAGATAACAGAAGTTGAGTTAGGGTGGAGATAAAAGCAGTAAATGTTACAGAAATCAGAAGTGAAATTCAGGGGATGGAGCTGTTATTATTGGCCAAGGGCTTGAAGAGAGACTTCTTGGAAGAGGTAAATGAGCTGTGCCTGCCTTTGTCTACAGATATAACTTATTATCCTTCAAATTTCTTGAATGCAATGATTTATCCTTGCTCGCATGCATATTCAAGAACTTCTATTTGGGAAATTGAGTTAACATTTGGAATTTGTCTGGTTACTGAGACTTTTCTCAAATAGTTGTGCCTTACAGGATCCTTTATACAGGCCGGGTCATTGGTCAGGTACTTCTTCCTTAGACATTACATATGTGGACTGGTATCCTTGCCCAATTTTTGTCCAAAGCCACCACTTTTTAATGCATTAAGTAAGTCTTTTTATTTTTTGTTCAGATTTATTTCATAGTTACAGTATTACAAAAGAGTCTATTTACTGAAGGTAGCTTAGCTAATAGTATTACAAATTCATTTGTCATCTTCCCCTCTTCACAATTAACATTTATTTTATCTATATTTGTCAGTGAACTCTCCTTTATTTACTTATACTTCCTTTATGACTCCGCGTATTAGGAGATATAAGCATGCATTTTTTTGCAGATGCACTTAGGAGACTATGAAAAAAAATTAGTGTAATGAAAACAAAACTCTTTGAATATTATTTCATTCTTTGAGCATATTAAGATAATTTGTTTTTTTTTATGGTTCTCTAACCTGCATTTCCAGGGCATTTAGGGCAGTGCTTATTTTTAATATTTATCTAACATATAACATATAATTATCTAACATAACATATAGTGGCTTGCAAATTAATCCTCTAACAAATACGTAATGATACTGATAGCAATGTGTTGCTCTGAGATTTACTGAGTTGAATAGAACAGTTTTTTGAGATGTCCTTGAATTAGGATGAGTTCTTAGGATGCCATTATAAATTCTAGACTATTTTTTAATTCTGTAGACAAAACACTTCAGATATAATGACATATTAAAAAACACAGGCCAAAAAACTCCTGTTTTTTTCTGTGTGTGTGTGCATGCACGTACACACGTGCATGCACACACACACACATTTTATGCTTATTCATATGGAAAAACTGCAAGGACGTTTACAAGAGTCTTAATAGTGATTATGTCTGGATTGTAATAATTGGGTTTATTTTTTAATAACTTTTTTTAGGTGTTTTGCAAAGTTTCAAAATTTATTTCACTTTATCAAATAAATATTACTTTAAAACAAGAAAAACATAGAGGTTGTATGTATGTATGATTTGTTTGATTATAAACACCAGTTACAAAGGATCCTATATCCTGTGTTATGAGTTGGAATTTTAGTTTTTGGAAAGTTAGGGGCTGTCAAAGGATTTTAAGTAGAGAACTGATGTGAATAAAGTCTGTGGTTTATAATTTAAAACTTTAAACACTTTAAAAAAAATTTTTTTTAATGTTTTATTTATTTCTGAGAGAGAGACAGACAGACAGCGTGAGCAGGGGAGGGTCAGAGAGAGAGGGAGATGCAGAATCCGAAACAGGCTCCAGGCTCTAGGCTGGCAGTCAGCACAGAGCCCTACATGGGACTCAAACCCACGAACCATGAGATCATGACCTGAGCCGAAGTTGGACGCTTAACCCACTGAGTCACCCAGGTGCCCTAAAACTTGAAACACTCTTAAGACCTGGCAGTTTTAAGTGTAGTAGCTAATTTGAACAGCAGTCTTCAAAGTGTGGCATGCTTATCCCTGGGAGTACATGTAGACTTTCCAGAGGGTAGGTAGGAAATAGCTCTAAGGGATTCAGTTTCCTGACTCTTACTATTCTTGTGTATTCACTCTTAAAAATTGAACTGCCAGAGAACTTGCCTGTGGGTTAGGGCTTTGCTACTCAAAAGCATGGTCCATTCACCAGTAGCATTGTCATGACCAAGTGCTTGTTAGAAATGCAGACTCTCAGACCTTACCCTAGACCTACAGTCCTAGTCTACATTAAAAAAATTTTTGGGGGGGCACCTGGGTGGCTCAGTCGGTTAAGCGTCCGACTTCAGCTCAGGTCATGATCTCACGATTCGTGGGTTTGAGCCCCGTGTCGGGCTCTGTGCTGATGGCTAGCTCAGAGCCTGGAGCCTGTCTTTGGATTCTGTGTCTCCCTCTCTCTCTGACCCTCCCCTGCTCATGCTGTCTCTCTCTCTCTCTCTCTCTCTCAAAAATAAATAAAACATTAAAAAAAAAGTCTGTTTAAAAAAAATTTTTTTTGTGTTTATTCATTTTGAGAGAGAGAGTGAGTGGGGGAGGGGCAGAGAGAGCAGAAGACCGAGAGTCCCAAGTAGGCTCTGTGCTGTTACCTTGGAGCCTGATGCAGGGCTCTACCTCATCAACTGAGATCATGAACTGAACTGAAACCACGAGTCCGACACTTAACCAACTGAGCCATCCAGGTGTCCCCATAGTCTATAGTTTTTGATAGGAACCTCAGGTGATTTGCCTGCACTTTGAATGCTTCTGGCTTTCCTACCTCCTATTTCATGATTGCAAAGGAGGCACTCCTCTTACCTATGTGTAAAAGTCTCAAGGTGCCAAACAAAGGGATAGTCCTAAGAGTTGGTACTGAAGTTGAGAAAGTGAATGGTTTAAAAAATGAAAAAATCCTCTTGAAAAATTGTGGTTTTCAATTCTTCCTTTTAAATGAAATAAAAAAGAGGACCTAATTTGTCTGCTAGTAGGTCATAAGAAATGATTTAAAAAATTTTTTAATGTTTATTTAATTTTTTTATGCTTATTTATTTTTGAGAGAGACAGAGTGCAAACAAGGGAGGGGCAGAGAGAAGGAGACACAGAATCTCAAGCAGGCTCCAGGCTCTGAGCTCTTAGCACAGAGCCTAATAAAGAACTCGAACCCACGGAACCGAGATCATGATTTGAGCTGAAGCTGGACACTTAACCGATTGAGCCCATGTTTATTTATATTAGAGAGAGACAGAGAGAGAGAGCGCGAGAGAGAGAGTGCAGAGAGACCAAGACAGCCTTTGGAGCAGGCTCCAGGCTCGGAGCTGTCAGCACAGAGCCTGATGTGCTCATACTCTTGAGCAGTGAGATCATGACCTGAGCTAAGTTGGATGTTCAACTGACTGAGGCACCCAGTTGCCCCAGAAGTGATTTTAATGATAGCTCATTATGTGATTATTAGCATAAAATTTAAGAAGAGGTCAAAGAAATTAATAGTACTAACAGAAATTCCTTCTGTTCTTTTTTTTTTAAATTTTTTTTTAATGTTTTATTTATTTCTAGGAGAGAGAGAGAGAGAGAGAGACAGCGTGAGCAGGGGAGGGTCAGAGAGAGAGGGAGACACAGACTCTGAAATAGGCTCCAGGCTCTGAGCTGGCAGTCAGCACAGAGCCCGACGCAGGGCTCAAACCCACGAACCGCGAGATCATGACCCAAGCGAAAGTCGGATGCTTAACCGACTAAGCCACCCAGGCGCCCCAATTCCTTCTGTTCTTATGTATTTATGTGAGCAAGGTTTTTAATGCATGTACCTATAAAAATGAAAATAGGTATAGACTTGATGCTCAGTTCCATCTTATTCCAGCAGTGATATTCATTCATATACACATGAATAATTGTTAAAAAATTTTGCCTGCATCTTTGAGAATCATTTCTAAAGCATTTTACCTGATATTTAATCATTATCTGTTTAAATCTGTAATATATTTACATTGTTTTGGTCAGTAGTGTACTTATAATATTGATAATAGTATCCAGGATAAATTTTTAAAATTACTTAGAGACTCATGTTCAAAAACCAGAAAAAGTTTAATTTTAATTTATATTCTCTTTTTCCACAGAAGTCATAAAGACCCACCAGCATAAAAGAATATTACATTATTTAAAATTCTGTGGGGTTGGGGCACCTGGGTGGCTCAGCGGCTTAAACATCCAACTCTTGATTTCATCTCAGGGTTGTGAGTTCAAGCCCTGCGTTGTGCTCCATGCACAAAAACATCCTGTGGGGGAAATTTAAGGAAAAACAGGAATAATATAAATTTTAGACTATGTAGGAAGAGTCTGTATGTTTAAAAAAATAGATGATGGTATTTTTATTCTATTGATGTTTTTGGAAACAAATATAACAGCTTTATTAAAAATGAAAATATTTAGAGTACATTAGAGTCACAACTTCTGTAGTCATTATAAGCTATGAAAAATTTTGTTTGCCAATTTAAAAATGGTGAAGATATGCATAGATTGTCACAATTATTTTAGGGAGTACTTGGGGAAAAAAACTTGAGCACTGTTAATGTATAGCAGTAGAGCTCGGTCTTGTTTGCACATTTAAATTACTTGGTGAGCTTTTAAAAATCCGGATGCCTCCATATCTTAAAATCTATTCTTTTGGGCCCGGGTCCAAAATACTACAGTTACCATGAAGCTCCCACAAAAATGATAATTCTTTTATGTACATACACATCTATTTTTTCTATAGTTACATAAATACATATAAAAAGGATTTGAAATCTAGAACAAAAATAAAATGATAAGGAAAATATTAGTAAAAAATTGATCCAGAAGTTCACTTTCTCATTTTCATGTCACATAGCTTAATGTGCAGATGATGTTTTTTGACCAGGGTGCAGAATTTGGTAAGTGGGACATAGGTTGGATTTCAGCTTT
The DNA here is from genome assembly GCF_003009895.1 of Hyaena hyaena. Taxonomy (NCBI): domain Eukaryota; kingdom Metazoa; phylum Chordata; class Mammalia; order Carnivora; family Hyaenidae; genus Hyaena; species Hyaena hyaena. The sequence goes on from NW_024080640.1 coordinate 4,256,376, forward strand.
TACTCCTCAGTGGGATTTTCTTGTGCAAAGTACACCTGTACGACAATATCTAGCAGCCCCGCAATTTCTACTTAGTAGTAGATGTAGAAAGGTGTCAGAAAAAATAGAGAAAAAGAAATTTTTAAAAAAGAAAATTTTGAGCCAAAGTAAGATTTATGTTATTAGTTTGAAAAGGCCTGCTAAATGTCAAGACAGAAAAAAGTACACACAAGTAGTATATGTTCTGATGTAGAAGGTTGGTGCTGGAGAAGTCAGTCACGTCTCTTGTGAGCTGGGCTCTTGGTAAGCCACGTACGCTGCAGGAGGAGGACGCTGGAGAAGCATCTGAACGGCTAGGCAAGTCTGAGCAATCAAACTTGAAGGAGGAGGCAGAAATACCCCTTATTCCTGAAGAGGAAGCAAAACACCACTTTCTGAGATGACTCTCCTGCCTCCTCTGCTGAGAAAGCTTAACATTGTACCTGCTAAAGAGCCCAAATTCATTTTAGAGAGTAGGCAAAAAGGGTGAATTGGGGGGGGGGGGAGTCGGTAAATCTATATTTGGCAAACCTGTGCTTTAGCATTTGCTGTGATCATTAGACTGTTTTATCAGCATCTCATTTATGTTTAAGCTGGTTAAGCCTACCTAGTATTTGAAGTTTTATTCTTTTGGATTACCTGATGATCTCATTATTATTCAGTTGAAATAATACTGCTAGTAGGCTTTTGTGTTTTCATTTTCCATTCATAATAAAACAATAGGAGAGAAACAAATGTCTTAAAAATTGTAAAAATGGGCACTGAACTATAAAAACGATAACAGAGCTTGGGAAACAAATGTTGGCTGGTATATGGGCCATGTTAGGATGTGGCATGTTGGCTGGCACAGTAAACTTTGGCTTATCAGCTGATGAACATTCTGAATTTGATAAAGGAAAGGCTGAGAGCTCTCAGTGTATAGGATATATAAGTATGAGTTGTCTGGAAAGTTGAATGGGAAAAGTTGATTGTCTGTAATAAACTTGTTTTTTAAATTATATCATTAAACTGCTCACATTCTGTATAATTAAAAGGTCAGAAAAGCACTTCAGATTTATTTTCTATACTACAGTGATCTATAATGTGACCTGCCACATGACGTATCTTAAATCTTTGAGGAGAGCATTAAAACCAAACAGTCCAGAGGCTTGTCCAGCTGTTAAATACGTTATTAGCTGTGAATTTGTTTTTGAATTTTACATGAAAAGACATAAGTAGAACTGAACTTTTGAAAGACTAGCATACAATTACAGTCTTATTAATCAGTGACACATTTTGAAAAGTTCATCCGGGTATAGAGGTGTTGGTAGAAATTTTACTCTGAAAGTGATACAAAAATAAACAGATTTTATGGAGAGTGGTATCCATTCTGGTAGTATTTGGTCTAAAATGCTTTTGAATTTTTTAGTTTTAAGAGTAAATACATATTTTTAATATTTGTATATCCTCTGGAGTACATCTGAGGAATAGAATTTGAAAAATACTGTGCTTTAGTTAAAGATACCTGTTAATGTGGATAAGGGGAGAATTCTGATAAAATGAACAGATTTAGATTAATTAGTATTGGGGCGCTCAGTTGGTTAAGTATCCGACTTCGGCTCAGGTCATGATCTCGCAGTTTGTGAGTTCGAGCCCCGCATCAGGCTCTGGGCTAACAGCTCAGAGCCTGGAGCCTGCCTCAGATTCTGTCTACCCCTCTCTCTTTGCGCCCCCCCTCAATAAACATTAAAAAATTTAAAAAAATAAATTAGGTTAATATTGGTTTATTCACCTTTAGTACAATTTTTTTTTAATGTTTGTTTATTTTTGAGAGGGAGAGATAGCACGCAAGCAGAGGAGGAGCAGAGAGAGAGGCAGACACAGAATCTGAAGCAGGATCCAGGCTCTGAGCTGTCAGCGCAGAGTCCCACAGGGGGCTCAAACCCATGAACTGTGAGATCATTACCTAAGCCGAGGTTGGATGCTTAACTGAGCCACTCAGGTGCCCCAACCATTAGTACAATTTAAATTACTTCATTAAGCTAGGAAAAAGTTAAATCTAATACAAAGGAAAAACATGAAAAAATCGAAACAGTATAGTGTAAAGGGAACACTGAACAAGGACAGCAGACTTGGGCTCTCATTTCAGTTTTGCCACCTAATTAATTAGGAAATTTGTATCAATTAGTTTCTCCAGCTTTTTACTTATTTTCATAGAAAATGAGAGGATTAGGTGCTTAAAGGTCTTTTTGGCCCAGGATAGGAAAGAGTTTATAGTACATAATGTTTTTTTAAATAAGTGCTCCCCTCACACATATAGTAACTCAAAGCAAGCAAGCTAAATTATTGCCCAGCAAGATATTTTGAGAACTTGATTTAATCAGGAGATAGTAGTGATTGTTTCTGTAAAATTATTTTCATATGATGAAGCCTTTGAAGGTGCTTGGAAACCGTTTGGTATCTTAAATCTTTTCCCTCTGTGGATGTAGTTATTTTGCGTGAGGTTTGAAGAATGTGCATATTAAACAGCAGTATATTTTTCCTAGATCATGTCTAACTTAAATGGTCTTTGCTCTAGGTAGAAAGGGGCATTCTTAATTGTAAAATATGTTCTGAAGGACCAATTGTTTAATTTTGTAAAAGATTGTTGATTCAAGCATTCTGAGATATTCAGCAAATGGGGACTATTTTTATGTGAATATTTCAGTAGGTTTTTTTGGATTTTTTGTTGTTTTTTTGGAAACACCAAACCACTAACTTTCCAGCTTGATTTTTGGCAAATGAGTTTCCTGTTTTGCCATTCTTCTATGTGAGAATGTTTATTTTGTTGTCATTCTGTTTCCCCAGTGGTTGCTATGCTTCATTTGTGTGGAGTGTGTTAAGTAGGTATGTGTTCCCAAAGTGCTTTGAGTCCTTAGAAATAATTGCTACAGGTTCAAACATTTTGAAGTGCTTGGTAATAATAAGCTGACTTGGGTTTTGTTCTGGATGATGGTAAGCAGATGACCTACTATTTGCTGGGCCATTGACATCCTGTAATTCTCAACAATAACTCTTCAAAGTGTAGGTATTAGTTTACAAATGCAAAAACTGAGGCCAATAAGAGTATAATAGGTTAAAGTTATTTATGAAGAAGTAGGCATTGGAGCTAAGTTTTGAATCTACCTCTTTATAAATCCAGTAATATTTTCTGCATGATTAGAAATACATTAACAATGTGAAACAATTTTAGATTTCATTTAAACTTAATATAAATTTTTTGTTAATGGAAGTGATATTGTTATATGTACATTTTACACTTAAGCATTATGAAATTCATCTGCATGTAATTTCCTTTTTTGTCTCTAAATGGGAGAGATCATTTTAGATTTGTTCTTTCACGTATAGTTTGCATCCTATTCTGATTCTGTTCATTCAGTTATCTTTTCTTTCTTGGTTATGAACCACTTAGTTCCTTCTCCTGCCTCCCATTCAGAGCCCATCAGACCAACTTGCACAAGTCTTTAAAAATCTTTGCTTTTACCTTACATCTTGTATTTATCTGCTTCTCAGCAGCTAAAATTCCTGAGGGTTTTGTGTGTTTGCTGTCACACTCATGCATTCTTTCAAAAAAACCTTTCAGTGAACATTTCCCAAACACCCAGCAATACAGTAAAATGAATATAGATGTTTTGCCACCTTCAACAACATCAAAGTTTTGCCAGATTTTTTTTTCTTAAATTTATTGCACCCACTTCTTTTTCTTCTGCTTGCTATATTTAAGATAAACATAATTAAGTCATTTCATTCTTAAATATCTCTTTTAATTTGCATCAAGGACATTGTGTAAGTTATTGATCCATATCAAATTACTACCAATTAGCAGCTTCAAACAATACATATTTATTATTTCACAGCTATTACAAGGGTCAAGATTTTAGACATAGTTTTAGATGTAGCCTCTGCTTAAGGTCAAGGTGTTTGCCAGGATTGGGGTTTCATGTGTAGTATTTAGTGGAAATGAATCTATTTCCAAACTCATGTGTGAGTTGGTAGGATTTAGTTTCTTGAAAGCTGTTGGTCAAGGCTGCCCTCGGTTCATTGCTCTGTAGGCCTCTCTAACATGGTATTTTGCTTCATCAAAGCCAGTCTCTTACAATTGGTGTTCCCAATTTCATTGTTGGAGGATATTCGTGTCCCTCATCCCCCAACACCAAGCAGTTCTCAGACACCAGCAGGGCGTTCCAGAAGTCAGCTCAATCACACTGTCTGTCTGGATATGGTATTGGACTCCATAGGCTAATGGTTCAGTCCTATAAGACTGCCCTCCAGCCTCCACTTCAGAGGCCAAACACTGCAGGCTGTGCTTCATTACCCAGCTGCAGACATCGGAGGTTCCAGTGACCTCCTCCTTAGGTTCAATTAATTTTCTTTAGAGTGCCTTGTGTAATTTAGGAATACACTTGCATTTACCAGTTTTTTTAAAGGAGATGTAAAGGACATAAATCAACAGCCAGATAAAGATACATCAGGCAAGGTTTGGGGAAAGGGCAGATGAGCCATCTTCCCCAGTCTCCAGGTGTTTGCCAGGCTGGAAGCTCTCTGTACTCCACCCTTTAGGGTTTTTATGGAGGCATCTTTGTGCAGTCTCAATGGATGAAGTCTGTGGCCTTTGGCTGACTTAATCTCCAGCCCCTCTCCCCTAGAAGTAGAGGTACAGTAGGACTGAAAGGTCCAACCCTGTAATCACATAGTTGGTCCTCCTGGCAACCAGCCACATCCCTTGGATAGGGTCCCAGAGTCACCTTTAGTAATATAACAAAAGACACATTTTGCTCTCATCTCTGAAATTCTTAATTTTAGGAGCTCTGAATGAAGATCAGATAACTTTTGGGAATATATTTTCATCATCTGAATGTCTAAATGTGTATTTCTTATAAATCACAATATCACAGCCAGTAGAGAGAGAGAGTAGGGAAAGAATATGCTAGCAGACAGAAGTCACGGTTTTATGTAGTCTAGTTCCAGAAATGATATTCGATTACCTTTACTGTATACTGTGGGTAGATGTAAGTTACTAGAGATTACTAACTAGGGAGTAGGGATTATTTGGGAGCATCTTTGAATTTCTTTGCCAGAGACTATAAATACCATACTGCTATTATTTTTTTAAAAATTTTTAATGTTTTATTTATTTCTGAAAGAGAGAGACAGCGTGAATAGGGGACGGTCAGAGAGAGAGGGAGATACAGAATCTGAAGCAGGCTCCAGGCTCTGAGCTAGCTGTCAGCACAGAGCCCGACGCGGGGCTCAAACCCACGAACCGTGAGATCATGACCTGAGTTGAAGTCAGAAGCTTACCTGACTAAGCCACCCAGACGCCCCCCCCCCCATACTGCTATTATTTTACCTAGCAAATTTATCAGTAATTCTTTAATATCTAATATCTAGTCTATATTCCATTTTCTGTTTCTTAAAAAATGTCTTTCTATAGTTTGATTTAAAATTTTTTTAATGTTTATTTTTGAGAGAGAGACAGAGTATGAGTGGGGAAGGGGCAGAGAGAGAGGGAGACACAGAATCTGAAACAGTCTCCAGGCTCTGATCTGTCAGCACAGAGCCCGATGTGGGGCTCAAACTCAGGAATGGCCAAGATCATGACCTAGATGGAAGTTGGACACTTAACTGATTGAGCCACCCACACACCCCTATTTCTATAGCTTGAATAAGGATATAAAAACTCATTGTATATGGGGGCGCCTGGGTGGCTTAGTTGGTTAAGCGTCCGACTTTCGCTTGGGTCATGATCTCGCAGTTCGTGGGTTTGAGCCCCGCGTCGGGCTCTGTGCTGACTGCCAGCTCAGAGCCTGGAGCCTATTTCAGAGTCTGTGTCTCCCTCTCTCTCTGACCCTCCCCTGCTACGCTGTCTCTCTCTCTCCTAGAAATAAATAAAAATATTTAAAAAAAAACATTGTATATGTTATGTTTCTTTAAAATTCTTTTCATCAAGAATAGTCTTCCATCCTATGGACACCTGGGTAGCCGGTTGGTTGAGCATCTGACTCTTAATTTTGACTCAGGTCATGATCTCAAACCCTGCAGTGGGCTCTGTGCTAAGCGTGAAGTCTAAGATTCTGTCTCCCTTTGCCTCTCTTCCCTGCTTGTGTGCGCACGTTCTCTCTCTCTCTCTCTCTCTCTCTCTCTCTCTCTCTCTCAAAGAAGAATAGTCTTCCATCCTTCTGCCACTTTTCTTTCATCCACTGACTTGCTGAATAAATTAAGTCATTTGCCCTTAAGAGGCTACCACATTCTGGCAGTGTCCATTTCCTTTTTTTGTAGTGGCATTTGACTGATTCCTCTGTCATTACTTTGTATAGATTTGAAGTTAGTTGGAAAGACTTATTTAGATTTTGTATCGATTTTTTTTAATGTTTATTTTTGAGAGAGCGAGAATGAGAGCCAGCACCAGAGTGTGAGCAGGGAGGGGCAGAGAGGGAGACCTAATCCAAAGCAGGCTCCAGGCTCCCAGCTGTTAGCACAGAGCCGAGCAGGGCTCAAACTCATGAACTGTGCTATCATGACTGGAACCGAAGTTGGACGCTTAACCAGCTGAGGCACCCAGGTGCTCCTGAATCAATTTTTGTAAATTTTTTAAAAATGTTTTATTTATTTGTGTGAGAGAGAGAGCATGACAGAGTGTGAGTGGGGGAGGGGCAGAGAGCCGGGGAGACACAGAATCTGAAGCAGGCTCCAGGCTCTCAGCCGTCAGCACAGAGCCAGACATGGGGCTGGAACTCATGAACTGTGAAATCATGACTAGAGCTGAAGTGGGACACTTACCCAACCAAGTGGGGAGCCACCCAGGTGCCCCTGGATCAATTTTTTAATAAAGACTACTCCCTAGGAGATGCCATGTACTTTGTAGTGTTTCACTTCAGGAGATACAAAGTCAGGGACTGACAACTTGATTCCTTAATTGTAAAATTTCCCATCCACCTTTCATTAATGGTTTCAATATTCCAAGGTAACCATTGTTAGAATAAGTTATTTCATTAAAGTTATCAAAATGGATTTTTAAAAAATCCTGTTACTTTTTTGGAGCACCTGGGTGGCTCAGTCGACTGGGCGTCCAACTTCGGCTCAGGTCATGATCTCATGGTTCTAGGGTTCAAGCCCTGCATCAGGCTCTGTGCTGACAGCTAGCTCAGAGCCTGGAGCCTGCTTCAGATTCTGTGTCGCCCTCTCTCTCTGACCCTCCCCTGCTCATGCTGTTTCTCTCTCTCTCAAAAATAAATTAAAAAAACATTTTTTAAAAATCCTGTTACTTTTTAAATATTCATTAGCTGGAATTTTGTATAGAATTCTCTCATCCATTATAGTTTTTTAGTTACTCTGAAATACAGTTTTACTGGAAATGTAAGATAAATATTTCAAATGACTAAGTTTCAGAGTAATGAGTTGTTTTTAAAAAGAAATTTTTGGTTTTAAAAAGAAAAGCATTTTTTAACTTTAGGCTTTTTATATATTCATTGTGTTTTTGAAAATGTCCATAGTCCTTTTTGATGCCAGATTGTTCCATATTTGGCAAGTGGGAACCCCTTCAGGCTTGCTCCTGTGTTCCTCTGACTTGACCTCAACAGTCCTTACTTATTTTCTTTCTTTGTTTTGGCACTGCATGATGTCCTTTATCTATCAGGTCTTGATGAAGAAATGGAAGTTTGTTGTTACAGTTGGAAACTAGGAATGACAATTGCTACTGGATTGTCACTTCTTTTAGATCTTTTAGGGGACACAGCTAGGAAATATATATATTTAAAGAAAAAACTATCTTGAGTTCATACTGCTATTTCCAGTTCAAATTTGATTTATGGGATTGTAACTCCTATATGACCTTACAATTCTATTTTTTCCCCCCTCAGGGCATCTCTTGTGAGTCTTTCGATGTATGAATATATGTCTTTCCATTTATTTAAGTTTTCATTGACTTTTTTTTCACCAGCATTTTGTAATTTCTTTTAAAGTTTATTTATTTACTTTGAGAGAGAGAGAGCGAGCATGGGAGGGACACAGAGAGGGAGAGAGAGAGAATCCCAAGCAGGGCTTGAACCCCTGAACCATGAGATCATGATCTGAGCTGAAATCAAGAATTGGAAACTTAACTGACTGAACCACCCAGATGCCCCCAAGGTCTTGTAATTTTCAGGATAGAAATCCTCCTGTACGTGTTTTGTTATGTTTATATTTATTTCATTTCTTTCGAAGCATTTATAAATGGCTTTGTGTTTTTAATTTTGGCATCCACTTATTCATTGTTGGTATATAGAAATGTGGTTGACTGTTGTCTGTTAGTACTGGATCTTGTAACGCTGCTGAACTCATGAGTTCTAGGAGATTTGGGGTGGGGGGCCGCGGATAGGGGTTGGTTTCCATGTAGACAAATCATGTGTCTGCAAACAGGGAAAATTTCATTTTCTTTTTTGAAAATCATATTTTTATTAGGGTGAAGGTATTAGGTTTTCCTTTTTTTCTCTGGATTTTGAATTCTATTTAGGGAGTGAATTCTCGTCTAGTTGTAAAGCATTTGACATATGTTTTCTTTTAATACTTCTATGTTTTTATATTTTCTGTTCCAGTTGGTATTTAATGTGTAAACAATGTGAGGTACAAATCTAATTAATTATGTTTTTTCTGAATAGCTATGCTATTTATTGTTGCAACATCACTTATATATTTCATGGTTTTCCCTACTGATTTGTGATGCTACCTTGATCATTTATTAAATTTTATAAATTTCTGTTTATAAAAATAGTACTTTCTATTTTGTTTCCAAATATCTGTTCATTTGTAAATCCCCCACTCATTTAACCATAGACACTTCATAGTATGCTTTAACTCTGGTAGGGTCAAGTTCTCCCTTATTGCTCTTATGCTTTTTTTTTTTCAGAGTTTTTGACCTAGTTTAATTTTTTTTATAGACAGTTTATTATCTAAGTGAATTATATCACCTTTAGAGTCTAGTTTTAAGAAAATACTTGTTCTTATTTTCTAGAGTAATTAACTTTTAAATATAGAGAGTATTGACATCTTAATGATGAGTCTCTCTATGTAGAGACATGGTATGACCGCATTTTTTTCAGGCTTACTTTATATACCTTTTACAGTTGTTTTAAATTTTTTCTCTTAGGGTTTGCACATTTCTTTTTAAAGCTTGTGCCAAATATTTTATTTTGCTCTGTTGCTGTTGTAATTAGGATCTTTTCTTCCATTATGTCTTCTACTGCTTTTTGCTTTAATGTGTGAAGGCTTTTTCTGTATTTTAACTTGATATTTTTTTTCAAAAAATTTTCAAATTCTCTTTGTAGTATGTTTTTCCATCAGTTCTTTGGAGCTTTTTTACATATCATCTTATCATCTGCAAAGAGTTTTTCATTTTCCTTTCTAATATGTGTGCTAAATTCCTTTCTCTTTTTTTAAATTATAGACTTTATTTTTTAGAGGAGTGTTAGATTTACAGAAATGTTGAGCAGACAGTACAGACAGTTCACATGCATTCCTCAACAGTTTCTCCTATTATTTTCATATTAGTATATTTGGTACATTTAATGAGCATTAATACATTATTAATGGCTGTAGTCTATAGTTTATGCAGATTTCCTTAGTTTTTACCTAATGTCCTTTTTCTGTTCCAGCATCTCATCCAGGATACCACATTACATTTAATTGTCATGTCTCCTAGGCTCCTCTTAGTGGTTATAATTTCTCAGACTTTGTTTTTGATGCTTTGATAATTTGAGGACTACAGGGCCAGGTATATTGTAAGGTGTCCCTCTGTTGGAATTTGTATGATTTTCCCCCCTCATGATTATAAGACAGGGATTTGGGGGTTTGGGGAGGAAGATCAGAGAGAGAAAGTGTCATTTTCATCACATTCGGTCAAGGGTACATAGTATCACTGTGATTTTTCATTGTTTTGTCCTGGATCACTTGGCTGAGGCAGTGTTTGTCAGGTTTCTCTACTGTCAAGTAACTCATTTTCCCTCTTTCCATACTGTACTCTTGGGAGAAAGTTATTATGCACAGTGCACACACAGAACCCACACAGAGAGTAAGGAGTTATACTCTTTTCTTTTAGAGTAAGATAGCTGCATAATCTATTCAAAATTATTCTGCATGAGATTTTTCTCCCCATCTGTGGTTTGTTGTTTATTTCTCTTAATGGTGTCTTTTGCGAGCAGAAGTTTTTGATTTTAACTTTAGTCCTAACCACATATAAAATTCCTTTTCAAAGATTTCCCTTATTGCCGTCAGTCTAAATTACATTTAGCAAAATTTTATATGCTTAGACTCCTTAGTCTCCAGTAAAAACTAAGTTTTTGATTTTAATAAAATCTGACTTAACCAGTTTTTTCTTTCATGGGTTTGCTTTTGGTGTTATATTTAAAAAGCCACTGTCATATCCAAGTCACCTAAATTTTTCTCCTGTGTTATCTTCTAAGAGTTTGATAGTTTTGTGTTTCACTGATTTTTGCTTTTAATTACTTAGCTTCTCTGTTCGCTTTATGCTTAAATTGCTCTTTCTGTAGTTGCTAAGGGTTGAAGCTTCAGAGCTTGATTTTAGATCTTTCCTAATAAGTACTTTCAGTGTTCTAACTTTACTTCTAAGCTTTGCTTTGGCTGCATCACAGAAACTTTGATGTTTTATTTTAATTTTTATTTACTTCAATATATTTAAAAATCAATATTGAGACTTGACCCATGCATTATTTAGAAGTTTGTTGTTTCCTCCAGATATTTGGGATTTTCCACCTGTCTTTCTGTTTACTGATTTCTAGTTTAATTCCTTTGTGGTCTGAAAGCATTCTTTGTATGCTTTTCTGTTCTTTTACATTTATTAACATGTGTTTTATGGTTTTATGGAGAATGTGTATCCTGCTGTGTTGAATAAAATATTCTATAAATGTTAATTAGATCCAGTTGATTGATGGTGCTGTTTAATTCAACTGTATCCTTACTGAGTTTCTGCCTGCTGGATCTGTCAATTACTGATAGAGGGATATTGATGTCTTAAGTCATAATAGTGGATTTGTCTATTTCTTTTTGCCATTCTGTCAGTTTTTCCCTCAAGTATTTTGACACTCTTTTTTGGGTGCAGACACATTAAAGATTGTTATGTCTTCTTGGAGAATTGACAGTTTGTTCATTATGTAATGCCATCCCTTATCCGTGATAATTTTCCTTGTTCTTTAGTCTTTTGCCTGATATTAATATAGTGACTCCAGATTTCTTTTGTAAGCATGGCATATCTTTCTCTATTTTTTTACTTTTCATCTGTGTCCTTAGATTTATGCTGGATTTCTTATAGACAGTATATTTGAATCTTGTTTTTTCTTTTTAACACTATTGAGTCTGTGGCTTACAGTTGGTTTATTTAGACCATTTATATTTATTTATTTATTTATTTTTTATTGCTTATTTATTTATTTTTGAGAGAGAGAGCAGGGAAGGGGCAGAGAGAGACTCTTAACCAGGCTGTCAGTGCAGAGCCCAGTGCAGGGCTCAATCCCATGACCCTGAGATCATGACCTGAGCTGGAATCAAGAGTCGGAGCCACCCAGGTGCCCCTAGACCATTTATATTTAATTGATTATTCATACAGTTAGATTGATATCTACCATATTTGAATTTTTTTAATGTTTTATTTATTTCTGAAAGAGAGAGAGACAGCGTGAGCAGGGGAGGATCAGAGACAGAGGGAGACACAGAATCTGAAGCAGGCTCCAAGTCTCTGAGCTGTCAGAACAGAGCCCGACTCAGGGCTCAAACCCACGAACCATGAGATCGTGACCTGAGCCGAAGTTGGACGCTTAACCGACTTTGCCACCCAGGAGCCCCTACCGTATTTGTATCTGTTTTATACTTATTGCATGTGCTCTTGGTTTTCTTAATTTCAGCTGTTTTTCTGCTTTCTCTGATTCGAAATGAATATTCAGTGTGATTTCATCTTCTCTTAGCATGTCATTATACTTCTTTTAAATATGTTTTTAGTGGTTGTCCCAGAATTTGCAGTACACATTTACAACTAATTAAATCTAGCTTTAAATGACAGTATACTGTTTCACGGGTAGTTCAGGTATTTTATACCAGAGTATTTTCAGTTCCTCCTTCTCATCCCTTATAACATTGTTCTCATTCATTTCTTTTCCATATGTTAAATCACCCAATAGTTTGTTGTCATTATTACTTCAAACAGTTTGTCTATTAGCTCAAATAAGAATAAAAAGTAGAACTTTTTACTTTATCTTAATTTAATCATTCTTAGGCTCTCTTTATTTGGATCTATGTTTCTGACCTGTGTCATTTTACTTCAAAGAACTTCTTTTCACTTTTATGTAAGGCAGGTCTCCTAGTGACAAATTTCCTCAGATTTTGTTTTAGAAAACTTTTATAGGACAGTTTTTCTGGATATAGAATTTTGGGTTGGTGATTTTAATCTTTCAATGCTTAGAAGCATTTCATTCTGTTCTTTTTTTGATTGTATGGTTTTTGGTGACTAGTTCAAAGTAATTATCCTTATTCTTGCCTAGGTAAGGAGTTTTTCCCACTGCCTTCATTCAAGAGGATTTTCTCTTTTTCTTTGGTTTATGGCAGTTTGAATACAATAATGCATCCATGTAGTTTTGGGGTTTTGTTTGTTTTTTTTCTCTTTTTTCCTTTTATTTTTCTTTTTTCTTTCTTTCCTTCTTTCTCTCTTTCTTTCTTTTTTTAATGTATCCAGCTTGGTTTTCTCTGAGATCCCTGGATATGTAGTTTGGTGTTTGTCATTAATTTTGGAAAATTTTCAGTCATTATTACCTGAAATATTTTTTCTGCTCTACTCTTTTTCTTCTCCTTTTGTTATTGCATTTAAGCATATGTTAAACCTTTTGTAATTTTCTCACAGTTTTGTATTCTTTTCCTTAACATTTTTTTTTCCTCTTTCAGCTGGAAACTTTTTGCTGACATATCTTCAGGCTTACTGATTCTTTCTTTCATACATTACCATCTATCTTGCAGGCTCCAGGCTCTCAGCTGTCAGCAGAGAGCCAGATGTGGGGCTCAAACTCACTAACAGAGAGATCATGACCTGAGCCAAAGTCAGTCAGTCGCTCAACCAACTGATCTACCGAGGTGCCCGTACTTTTTTCTTAAAACAATTTTTTTTTTTAAATTTTTTTTTTAATGTTTTATTTATTTCTAGGAGAGAGAGAGAGAGAGAGAGAGACAGCGTGAGCAGGGGAGGGTCAGAGAGAGGGAGTCACAGACTGAAACAGGCGCCAGGCTCTGAGCTGGCAGTCAGCACAGAGCCAGACGCGGGGCTCGAACCCACGAACCGCGAGATCATGACCTAAGCGAAAGTCGGACGCTTAACCGACTAAGCCACCCAGGCGCCCCTTAAAACAATTTTTTTTAATGTTTATTTTTGAGAGAGAATGAGTGCGCGTGGGGATGGGGCAGAGTGAGAGGGAGACTGAGAATCCAAAGCAAGCTCTGCACTATGAGTGCAAAGCCCAGCATGGGGCTGAAACTCAGGAACTGTGAGATCATGAACTGAGTGGAAGTCGGACAGTCAACCTTTTGAGCCACCCGGGTGCCTCTACTTTTTCCATTAATGCCCTTAAAGTATTAATTGTAGCTCATTTATATATATATGTATTTATTTTTAATCATAGTTATTTTAAGTTCCCTCTTCAATAATTCCAAAATCTGTGTCATGTTTGAATCTGATTCTAATGCTTGCTTTCTCTCGTAAGACTGTTTATTCTTGCCTTTCTGCATTGCATACTTATCAGTTTTTTGTTGGCAGCCATCAAGGATGTATGGGAACTGAGGTAATCAGGCTTTTTAGTTAGAGGTTTTGTGTTCCTCAGGTTATAAGTTGGGCTATTTAATGTTTAATGTAACCCTAGGTGCCAGAAGCATCATTTTCTTTTACTACCCTTCCCCTCCCCCCACCTTTTTTTCCTTAGGTGTTTTGTTTTGTTTCGTTTTTGAGTTCTCTAAGAAAAACAAGGTTGTGTCCTGTACCTCTTTCACTTGTAATGTACTGCTATTATACATTACTTCTGTTGTGGTAGTTAGCTGTGAGGTTGGGGAAGAATTTTCTAATCTTATTATTAAATCCCATTTTAATAATAAGGTTTTAACTTATTTAACTGAGATTAAATCCCTGGACTCTTATTTCTAAAATATTATTTAGCCTTTCCCCTGCCTCCCTTATATGAGAAAGGAAGGCTATAGGGGGCCAGGGTTGTCTAATTGCTCTTCCCTATGTAGGGTAAGGCTATGGTAATGCAGTTGCCTTCAGAAGGCTGGCTTTCATTATAAAGAATGGAGAGTATTTAAAGAATGGTAGTAATTTAAAAAGTTGCTTTTTTCTACTTTGATCCAGGCGGGTTTTTTTTTTTTCCTCTTCTTTTACTGGAAGTAAAAGCACGCAAAAGTGTGAGGGATCCCTAAAACTGCCTCCACAAGTTTCTCTCAATGTAGTCCACATTCAGTCTTCCAAGATTTGCCAAAATAACATTTTAATTATTCCTATTAATTACTGTCTCCAGTGGCTTTTGCTCTGGGTAAAGTGATCTCAGCTGTGATTCTGTCTTTACCTATCTGTCCAGATTACAGGATCATGGTTTCCTTAGTAACCTCAGCTCTTTGAAAGACCTAAGAAAAGTTCTTGAATTTTAATTTTAGTCCAGCTTTTGTGTTGTCTAGATGTGAGTAATAGACAACTCTTAAAAGCGCTTTCATTTTGGAATCTGGAAATCCCTTTGCTTTCTCTGTTAAAATTACATTGGCTAGGGGTGCCTGGGTGCTCAGTCAGTTGGGTATCCAACTTCAGCTCGGGTCATGATCTCACGGTTCATGGGTTCGAGCCCTGAGTCGGGCTCTGTGCTGACAGCTAGCTCAGAGCCTTGGAGCCTGCTTTAGATTCTGTGTCTCCCTCTCTCTCTGACCCTCCCCTGCTCACGCTGTCTCTCTCTCTCTCAGAATTAAAAAAAAAAATTAAAAAAATTTTTAATTCCGTTGACTAAACTTCATTATCAGGTTAATAGTAGTGGTGATAATGGGCATCTTTGTCCTTCATTTTGGCAGTTATAGTGTTTAACTTGTTTAAGTTGCTGGCTTTTGGTTATATGTTTCATACGTATATAAAATCAAGTTAAAGATGTAGCCATCGTATTTTAAATTTGAGTGCTTTTGTCATAATTGTGAGTTGAACTTTGTCAAGTGCTTTTTTGAGGCATCTATTGAAATGACCAAATAATCTTTCTGTATAGATCTCTTACTATGACATTGTATCAAAGGAGGACTTAATAATGAAACACCCTTGCATTTTTGGAATAACATACTGGGATTAGATTTTTAATGCTGTATCTTTTTGCTATCACTTTTTATAGGCTTTTCATAAGAGATTTTTTTTAATGAGTATAACTGAAATTGATTTGTAATTTTCTGTATGCTTCTGTTAGTATTCTTTTTTTAGTTAGTAGTCTTTATCAGTGTTTATGCTAACTTGATTAAAACATGCTTTTATCTTTTTACTGTTTTCTTGAATAGTTTATGTTATATTGGGTCTATCCTTTTTAAATGTTTTGATAGATTTCCTTACTGGAACCATCTCTGTTTGGTGTTGTTTGCTGGTAGAATTCTGGTAACTCTTTCTTATATGGAAATTCTCATTTAACTTTCTTTGTCTACTGGGCTCAATTGGTACATTTTCACCCCACTGAGAGTTATACAATTCATCTAAGTTTTCAAATTTATCTCCATAGACTTGCGCAAAGTAGCCATATAATTCCTAAGACAGTCTCTACTTAGCAGCTTTTTTTTTTTTTTTTTTTTAAGATTTTGTTCAAGCCCCAGTGCAGGGCTTGAACCCACAACTCAGGGATAAAGAGTCACATGCTCCACAGACTGAGCCAGCCAGATGCCCCAGTAACTTTATTCTTAATATTTGTATTTTGCTACTTGTTCCTTTTTCACTTTAATTTTTTTCATATATTACTAGTTTATATTGACATAATTACTAAATTTTATGAGTGTGAGTATACCATATCTTCTGTATCCATTCACTTGTTGGTGAACATTTGGGCTGTTCCCGTAATATGGCTATTATAAATAATGCTGCAGTAAATATAGAGGTTACAGGTATCCCTTTGAATTAGTGTTTTCATAATCTTTTGTGAATACCCAGTAGTGTGATTACTGGATTATAGGGTAGGTCTGTTTTGAATTTTTTGAGGACCTCCATACTGTTTTCCACAGTGGCTACAACCAGTTTGCATTTCTACCAACAGTGCACAAGTGTCTCTGTTTCTCCATTTCTTTGTCACTGCTTGTTTCTTTTTCTTTTTTTTTAATTTTTTAAGTGTATTTATTTATTTTGAGAGAGACAGAGAGTGAGTTGGGGGAGGGGAGATGACACCAAGACAGGGAGAGAGAGAGAATCCCAAGCAGGCTCTGCACTGTCAGCACAGAGTCTGATGCGGGGCTTGAACTCACAAACCATGAGACCATGAGCCGAGGTGAAACCAAGAGTCAGACTCTTAACGGACTGAGCCACCCAGGTGTCCTAGCACTTGTTGTTTCTTGTGTTTTAGATTTTAGCCATTCTGACAGGTGTGAGGTGATATCTCATTGTAGTTTTGATTTGCATTTCCCTGATGATGAGTGATTTTTTTTTTAATGTTTTTTATTTATTTCTGAGAGAGAGAGAGAGCGAGAGCATGAACAGGGGAGGGTCAAAGAGAGAGGGAGTCATAGAATCTGAAGGAAGCTCCAGGCTCTGAGCTACCTATCAGCACAGAGCCCTACGCAGGGCTCGAACCCACGAACCGTGTAATCATGACCTGAGCTGAAGTCAGACGCTTAACCGACTGAGCCACCCAGGCGCCCCTGATGATGAGTGATTTTTGAGGACCTTTTCAATGTGTCTGTTGGCCATCTGGATGTCTTTGGAGAAATGTCTGTTCTTGTCTTTTGCTCATTTTAATTGGATTATTTGTTTTTTTAGTGTTGAGTTGTATCAGTTCTATATAGGTTTTGGGATATAGATTTTGGGATATTCATGGGATATGTCATTACGCATATCTTTTCACATTCAGCAGGTTGTCTTTTAGTTTTGTTGGATGTTTCCTTTGCTGTGCAGAAGCTTTTTATTTTGATGCAGTCCCAGTACTTTATTTTTGCTTTTCTTTCCCTTGTCCCAGGATAGACATACGTAGATAGATGCTGCTGTGGCCAATGTCAGAGAAATTACTTGCCTATCCTTTCTTCAAGGATTTTTATGATTTCAGGTTTCACATTTAGGTCTTTAATTCCATTTTGAGTTTATTTTTGAGTATGGTTGTAAGAAAGTGGTTCGGTTTCATTCTTTTGCATGTAGCTGTCTAGTTTTCCCAGCACCATTTGTTGAAGAGACTTTTTCCTATTGTATATTCTTGCCTCTATGTTGAAGATTAATTGACCATATAATCATGAGTTTGTTCCTGGGCTTTCTATTCTCTTGATTTATGTGTCTTTTTTTGGTGCCCCTACCATACTGTTTTGATTCCTATAGCTTTGTAATATAGCTTGGAACCTGGAATTGTGATACCTCCAGCTTTATTTTTTTTTTCTTTAAGATTGTTTTGGCTGTGTGGGGTCTTTTGTGGTTCCATACAAATTTTAGGATTATTTGTACTAGTTCTGTGAAAATGTCGTTGGTATTTTGATAGGATTGCATTAAATTTGTGGATTGCTGTGGATAGTATGGACATTGAACGATATTCTTGCAATCCATGAGCATGGAATATTTTTGCATTTGTGTCCAATTTCTTTGATCAGTGTTTTATAGTTTTCAGAATATAAGTCTTGCACTTCCTTGGTTAAGTTTATTCTTAGGTACTTCTACCTATATGTTTGGTGCAATTGTAAATGAGATTTTCTTAATTTCTGTTTCTACTGCTTTACTATTACTGTATTGAAATTCAGTGGATTTCTATAAGTTGATTATGTGTCCTGCGACTTCATTATCAGTTCTAGTACTGTTTTGGTGGAATCTTTTCTATGTAGAATATCATGTCATCTGTAAATAGGGAAAGTTTTACTTCTTCTTTACCAGTTCCCTTCTTTCTATTCCTTTCTCTTGTCTGATTGCTGTGGTTAGCACTTCTGTTACTGTGTTGACTGTAGGTCGGGAGAGTGGGCATCCTTGTCTCGCTCCTCGTCGTAGGAGCAAAGCTTTCAGTTTCCCCCCTTGCGTATGACGTTAGCGGTGGATTGTTCATGTAGGGTCTTTAGTATGCTGACGTATGTTGCCACTACACCCACTTTGTTGAGGGTTTTTATTTCAAATGTTGTTGTATTTTGTTACATGCTTTTTCTGTATCTATTGAAATAATCTTGTGGTTCTTATACCTTTTCTTATTGATGTGATATATCACATTGATTGATTTATAAACAATGAACCACCTTGCATCCTGGGAATAAATCCCACTTGAATATGGTGAATAGTTTTTTTTAATGTATTGTTAGCTTCAGTTTGCTAATATGTTGTTGAGGATTTTTGCTTCTGTGTTTCTCAGAGATGTTGGCCTATAGTCCTCTCTTTTTGTGGGTTTTTTTTTTTAATTTTTAAACATTTGATTTTATTTTTTGAGACAGAGAGAGACAGAGTGCGAGCAGGGGAGGGGCAGAGAGAGGGAGACACAGAATCTGAAACAGGACCCAGGCTCTGAGCTGTCAGCACAGAGCCCAACTCAGGGCTCCAGCCCACGAATGCGAGGGATCGTGACCTGAGCCAAAGTCAGACGCTCAGCCAACTGAGCCACCCAGGTACCCCTGTGAGGTCTTTATCTGGTTTTGGTATCAGGGTAATGCAGGCCTCATAGAATTAATTTGGAAGTTTTCTTTCCTCTTCTATTTTTTAGAGCAATTTTTTTTTTTTTTTTTTTTATTTCTAGGAGAGAGAGAGAGAGAGAGACAGCGTGAGCAGGGGAGGGTCAGAGAGAGAGAGAGTCACAGACTGAAACAGGCTCCAGGCTCTGAGCTGGCAGTCAGCACAGAGCCCGATGCGGGGCTCGAACCCACGAATCGCGAGATCATGACCTAAGCGAAAGTCGGACGCTTAGCCGACTAAGCCACCCAGGCGCCCCTGATGTTTATTTATTTTGAGAGAGAGAGAGTACCTTTGGGTGAGGAGGGGGCAGAGGTAGAGGGGAGAGAATCCCAGAGCCCAAATCAGGGCTCAGACTCACAAACCATAAGATCATGACTTAAGCTGAAAACAAAAACACTTAACACTCTGAGCCACGAGGCACCCTATTGTTTCTTTTATAACACTTTTTATAGTCTATAATTCTCTTGTTTACAACTCTACTTGTTTTCTGCTGCTTCTCATTTGAACATAAACATCATAAGTGGGAATCCTGTCTGCACCTGGGTGGTTCAGTTGGTTAAGCATCAGACTCTTGGTTTTGGCCCAGGTCATGATCTTATGGCTTTTGAGTTTGAGCCTCTCATTGGGCTCTATGATGACAGCGCAGAGCCTGCTTGGGATTCTCTCTCTCTCCCTCTCTCTCTGCCCCTCCCCTGCTTGTTCCTGCGTTCTCTCTCAAAATAAATAAATAAACTTAAAAAAAGTTTTTAGAAACAAACAAGTGGGAATCTTGTCTGTCTTATATACTACTATATTCTTAGAGCCCAACACAATGTCTGGCATATAGGACTCAGTAAATATTTGTTGAATTAAGTAACTTCAGCTTATAGTAGGCCTCCTCCCCACCATGCTTCTGGGTGAAAATTGGGAAATATTTGGAAAGGAGTCTAAGCCTCTATAGTATGTACAAGTGTAAGTGAATTTTGGAGAAGCTATTATTTTTATAGTATACTCTTTACCACTCTATAGCTATGGATATTCAAAATTGATTTGAGTTGATTTCTGTTTTTACAATCTGAATTACTTATTATTGTATAACTTTTTCTTTCTGCTAAGTTTTATGTTATTTCCATTTACTATTTATTAAAAAATAGATCATAGGGCGCCTGGGTGGCTCAGTTAAGCACTAGACTTCTGCTCAGGTCGTGATCTCACTGTTTATGAGTCTGAGCCCTGCGTTGGGCTCTGTGCTGACAGTTCACTCTGGAGCCTGCTTTGGATTCTGTCTCCCTCTCTCTCTGTTTCTCCCCCACTCACTCTCTGTCTCTCTCTCAAAAATAAATAAACATTAAAAAAAATTTTTTAAATAGGTAATAACCTTTTTGGCCACAGGTACCCATTCTTGTGCTGTCATGCTGGTACCCCAGCAGTGTTCACACATAATGGAACTCCATTTATCATGGGGTTGTATGTTATTGACTGCTATGTAGGAGGAGGATTATACACAATACTTTGAGTAAAGGATGTAAAATTTCACAGAATTGTAGAATGTTAACATGGCTTCATGAGTGGTGTTTTGTAGAATTGTACAGTGCTGCTGCTCTGATTAGAGCTGGAAGAAACTTGAGACCAAGGAATTCAGCCTTTCCCTTTGTACTTCAGATAAAGGAATTAAAACCCTGAGCGATTATGTGATGTACTTAAGGCCATCCAAACAGTTAGTGGTCACCTCTGTAATCTTATGATTCCTGGTCAAAGTTTGAATCCTCATTCAACAAAAAGGGCACAGGTTTTAATACGGTCTTTTTAAGCTACTCAAAGGAAAATATTTTGGACTTGAATCCTTAAATACTCTTCTGAACTGACTTCCTCGCATCAGAGTACCTTTTGAGTATCTAAAACTCTGAATTTAAAATCGACTGGATTTACTGATAAGTATTCTGAGCGTCCATTCATAGAATAAAAATGTTAAATGCTCCATTTTTTTTTGCCCAAGTGCTGCTTTTTATATTTAAAGTATTCTTAGGAGCAGTAATTTAAAAGGTATTGCCAAGTAGGCTTATGGTTTGAGCATGTTTAACCAAAAAAAGATTTTTAATTTGCTGACTTGAACTCAAAATGTCCAATAAATTATCTTCTCATGATGAATTTTAATAGTTTGTTTCTGATGTTTAATTGATAGTATATATTTAGTACATTTAAAAATATGCAAAATAGAGACATAACTTGGAAAAAGTTAACACTGTATTACATATTTCACTTGCCCATTTGTTTCACTGTAAATTTTTATAGTCCTAATTGAAGACTTTAATTACTCATAGCTTTGTCTTTGTATTCTGTGTCTGAAGACTTGATGTGGTTGATTTTTATTGCCTCAGCTTTCATTCTGCATTGGTAGGAATGAAATAGTACATTTTAATTTTAAAATATACTTTGGGATGCCTGGGTGGCTAGGTTGGTTAAGTATCTGCCTTTTGATTTCAGCTCAGGTCATGATCTCACAGTTCGTGAGTTCAAGTGCTGACAGTGCAGAGCCTGCTTGGAATTTTCTCTCCCTCCCTCTCTCTTTCTCTCTCTGCTGCTCTCTTTCTCTCTCAAAATAAATTAATAAACGTTTTTTAAAATAAGTAAAATTAAATTAAAACCTTTGTTTTAGAAACCCTGGTGAAAATGGTCATTTTACTCCTCAACCCATCTTCCTTATCAGTTTCTCTTGACCATTTCTCAGTTATTATTTGCATTTTGTATTTCAAGTATATTTTAGTTTATTTTATTATTTTATTTTATTATTTTTAGAGAAAGAAAGAGAGAGAGCGCAAGCGAGTGAGCACAAGTAGGGGAGGGGCAGAGAGAGAGGGAGACAAAGAATCCGGGGCAGGTTCCAGGCTCTGAGCTTTCAGCACACAAGCTGATGTGGGGCTTGAACTCACAAGAGCCGTGAGATCGTGACCTGAACCGAAGTTAGATGCTTAACTGACTGAACCACCCAGGTGCCCCAAGTATATTTTAGAATGGCAGATATTTAACCTTAGTAGGTGAATCATTATTTGAATCACATAGTTTCTATACTGAATTTTGTCTTCTATAACTTTTTTCTTTGTCATTTATTTACTTTTTCAGGCAGTAGTAAAACTTTTTTTTTTCTTAGTTTATTTATTTATTTGAGAGGGGGAGTAGAGGCAGACAGAGAGGATGAGAGAATCCCAAGCAGACTCCGTGCTATCAGTGTAGAGCCCAATGTGGGGCTCTATCCCATGAACCACAAGAACACTACCTGAGCTGAAACCAAGAGTTGGCTGCTCAGCTGTGTGAGCCATCCAGGTGCCCCAGTAGTAAAAATGTTAAAATCAGTCATTAAGTACCTAGAAGAGTATTGAGTCACATTCCTTTGGTTGCCAGAAACAGAGCCTCATGGCAACTGGTACTTAAGCCATCAATTTCTCTCCTTTGTTACCTGGAGTATTTCTATTTTATGTCTGCCACATTCTTTTTTTATTTTTGTCTGCTGCATTCTTTTTTTTTAATTTTTTTAATTGAAAAATTTTTTAAAACATTTATTCAGTATTGAGAGATAGACAGAGTCGGAGTGGGGGAGGGGCAGAGAGAGAGAGAGGGAGACACAGAATCCGAAGGAGGCTTCAGGCTCTGAGCTGTCAGCACATGGGCTCAAACTCACAAACCATAAAATGACCGGAACCAAAGTCAGACACTTAAGAGACTGGGCTGCTGCATTCTTATCTTACTACTCACTGGCTCCTTTCTGTTCTATCTCTTATTCTTACTGCTGTGTATATCTTTTTGCTGTTTCAGTGGTTCTGTTTACTTATACTTTTTTTTTTTTTTTGGTCTTATGCTTTTCATCATTGGTCACTAGCCAGTCTAGATTAGCTGTCCTTCAGATAGTTGTTAAGGAAAGTCACAGGTATAAAAACATCACTGTCTATGGGGCGCCTGGGTGGCTCAGTTGGTTAGGCATCCGACTTTGGCTCAGGTCATGATCTCACGGTTTGTGGGTTCAAGCCCACGTTGGGCTTTGTGCTGACAGCCAGCTCAGAGCCTGGAGCCTGCTTCGGATTCTGTGTCTCCCTCTCTCTCTGACCCTCCCTTGCTCCCTCTCTCACTCTCACTCTCTCTCTCTCTCTCTCTCAGAAATAAATAAAACAATGGAAACCAACTTGACAATAAACTATTTGTAAAAAACAACAATAATAAATAAATTTTAAGTTTTAACTATTTCATGTAAATAGCAAACTAATAATACTTTCCCATTTACTCTTATATGCAAATAAATTCTTTGTCAAATAAAAAAAAGAAATAAACATTAAAAAAATTAAAAAAAAAACACATCACTGTCTAGGATTACTCCTTTAGTAGAGGCTGTAGATGGGATATTTCTCCTTTTAGAAACCAGAGATTGTAGGGGCACCTGGGTGGCTCAGTCGGTTAAGCGTCCGACTTCAGCTCAGGTCAAGATCTCACGGTTCGTGGGTTCAAGCCCTGCATCGGGCTCTGTGCTGAGGAATAGCTCAGAGCCTGGAGTCTGTTTCAGATTCTGTGTCCCCCTCTCTCTCTGACCCTCCCCTGCTCACGCTGTCTCTATCTCAAAAATAAATAAAATATTAAAAAAAAAAAAAAAAAAGAAACCAGAGATTGTAAACTGTTACTGTCATTGACATGTTTAGTATTAGAGGTTTAGGTCTCTTGCTTATTCCTCAGAATTAAAAAAAGGAAAAGCTATTAAATTATGCCAGTAGTAGTAGTGGGTTTTACAAGGTCTTTGAGAAGTATACCAGGAAGGATGATTAAAAGAAGAACATGTTTTATTTATTTAAAAAATTTTTTTTAATGTTTTATTCTTAAGAGACAGAGACAGCATGAGTGGCTGAGGGGTAGAGCGAGAGGGACACCAAATCCTCAGCAGGCTTCAGACTCTGAGCTGTCAACACAGAGCCTGACGCGGCTCGAACTCGCAAGCCGTGACGTCGTGATCTGAGCCAAAGTCAGACGCTTAACCAACTGAGCCACCCAGGAGCCCCAAGAAGAATGTATTTTATAGAATGCTTCCATAGTGCCTCTCTTTCTGTTGGTGAAGGACTGATGTTAATAGCCACGGCCTTGAACTGCTTTCTCATTTGCCTTGCAGAAGAGCGAAAATGGATTGAGGAAAGGAACAATCAGGAGGGAGAATTAGAAACAATCTACAATTGGGGCACCTGGGTGGCTTAGTTGGTTAAGCGTCCGACTTTCGCTTAGGTTATGATCTTGCGGTTCATGGGTTCGAGCCCCGCGTCAGGCTCTGTGCTGACTGCCAGCTCAGAGCCTGGAGCCTGTTTCAGTCTGTGACTCCCTCTCTCTCTGACCCTCCCCTGCTCACGCTGTCTCTCTCTCTCTCTCCCAATAAATAAAACATTAAAAAAAAAAAAAAACCAATCTACAATTGACTTTAAGCTTTGGGAGATGATTTGTCCCTTAAAAATTTTAAAAGCCAATACGCCCTTATTACTTGTTTCTGCATCTCCTATGTCTTTAGAAAGAAAGAAAAGTTGAGTCTGACTTGATTATCTGATCTTAGTTTAGTCCGTTTGCCAGAAATACGGAAAGTTTATTGCCATCTCAACTGTCATATTTTTACAATAATTATTTTTAATGTTTATATAAATAATGTTTATTATAAAAACCTGAGCAATATGACAAATAGAAGAAAATTAGTAAAATCCCTTAATAGTACTTATGTTCCGTTTTAGGCTTATTATTTTGTGCTTGCTTTATATAATTTGATATAAATTAGGTCATACCATTCTTGTTAATTGAATTGTTTACAAATATATAAATAATAGGTTTTTTTTTTTTTTTTTTTTTTTTTACAACAGTAGGATTATACATGCTGCTTTGTATCTTATATTGCAAAAATTTCTCCCAGGTTAGCTGACATAGAACTGAAATACTCTTTAAAAATATTTTTTTAATGTTTATTTATTTTTGAGAGAGAGAGAGAGAGAGAGTCAGTGCATGAGCAAGGGAGGGGCAGAGAGAGGGGGAGACACAGAATCTGAAGCAGGCTCCAGGCTCTGCACTGTCAGCACAGAGCCCGATGGGGCTGCAAGATCATGACCTGAGCCAATGTTGGACTGAGCCAATCAGGTGCTTCTGAAATACTCTTTAATATTCCATGGTTTATATGTTCTATAATTTATTTTCTCTGGTATAATGTATAATGTTCCATGGTTTATTTTCTCTGGTACTATAAAAAATTCTGCATTAAACAGACTCAGTGTACAAGTCTCTATACATATGTCCTTATGTACTAATGATTTTATTTTTATGAGATAGATTCTGAGATGAGAGTGTTAAGGAAAAGAACGTGTACATTGAAAGTTTTAATAGATGCTGCACATTAACTTTCCATAAAGGCTGAGGTAATGGACATGTCCACCTTTTCTACCTGATTTCCTGATAGTAGGGCTCTAATTTAATCAATTTGATGGATGAAAAAGAGTATCTTATGTTAATTTTTGTTGCTGGTTATTGGTTATTTTAATGATTTTAGTAACATTCTGCTTATTTTCAATTGTGTTCATCTTATCCTCAATGTGAAATAATATTTTTCATATTTTAAATAATAATACCTTATTAGTCCTATGAGTTGCAAACATTTTTTTCTATTGCTGGTTTCTGGTTTTTATTTATGGTGTTTTTCATACTACAAAATTCAGAAGTTTTTTTTATAATCAAGTAGTTATTTTTTCTTTTACATCTTCTGTGTTTCTTGGCAAAAAGATCTCTCACTTTTGGTTGCATATAATGGCTTCTAAATACTTTTCCTAAGATTTTTATATATATATGTATGTTAAAATTGTTAATTGGGATTAATTTTGTATTAGGTAGGAGTTATTTTCTCCCTTCAGTTGTGTAAGCATCATTTAACTATGAACTACCATTTCCCAATGATATAAAATATTACCTTAATCAAATAGTTTTTTATAGTTTATTGTCAAGTTGGTTTACATATGTCACCCAGTGCTCATCCCAACAGGTGCCCTCCTTCACGCCCATCACCCCCCTTCCCCTCTCCCCTACCTCCCCTCAGCCCTCAGTTTGTTTTCAGCATTCAAGAGTCTCTCATGGTTTGCCTCCCTCCCTCTCCCCTTACCTTAATCAAATATTAAGTTCTAGTCTACACTGGGCTCAGTTTCTGGGTTTTTGTTTCTCTGAGCTACGTCTGTTTCTGCACCATTCCCTACTGTTTTTAATTCTAGGGATTTGAAGTGTATTTAAAAGCTGGTAACATGACTTCCTCTCACTAGTCTTTCTGATAAGTTTTCTTGGCTCTTTGCATTTATTCTTCTATGCAAACTTTCTTGTATTATGTGCTCTTTGGGTAAAGCTTCCCATGCTTGAGATAGTAGGTAGACCAGCAGTCTTTTTCTATGTTGTTAGTTCTTTGTAGGTTACCGGTATCTGGATATCCTCAGCTAAGAGGGGAAGTACTTTCAACTCCAGTGATAAAAGGAACCAAATTGGTTAGCTTGCTTCTGAAGCTCTTTGTGGGCCAGGGAGAATAGCAGATTGTCCCAGAAATGCTCATGCAGTTGATCCCTTTCTATTGAGGAGAGAGCTGTCCATGGGTCTTTTGATTTTCCTCTGACCAAGCCTTTGTTATGGTTCTTAAAGTTCTGATTCTGGCCTCTGTCACCTGCTGAGCTCAGGAGATGTACTTAGTAGTTGACCCAATGTTGCCACTGAGATTATCAGGAATATCTTCAAGCCTCCATCTTTCCAAACCATAAAGTATTCTCTACACCCAGTGTGGACCTCAAACTCACAATTCCAAGATGAAGAGCTGCATGCTCTACCAATGGAGCCAGCCAGGTGCCCCATTTATCATTTATATTTAGTTAGTACTAGCTTTAAGTTGCAGGTAATAAGTATTATTAATATATTTTATGCTTTGATGGTTCTACTTTAATTTTTCTTTGTAGTGCTACTTATTTGTTCATATCATTATCAAATATTTATTACGCACTTTGTATGTAGCAGCGTTCAGCCTTGAAGTTAGACATATGAGGGTAAATACATCCAGTCCCTATCTTCTCAGCAGCATTTTATGTAATTTTTCACTTCTTGCCTTAAAATATTTTCATTTGGCATCCATACTTTCTGAGTTTCTGTTTTCTTCATCTTTGTCCCTTTTTAGTCTCCTTTGCTTGACCTTTCTCATCTAGACCCCTGAAATGATGGACCCCCATAGCTTAATGAGTCTTTTGGTTTCTCTAGCTTCATGTCAGGCCTTAGGTCATCCCATTCAGTATTATGGCTTTAAATATTTTAGCTATGATGTACTGATGTCCCTGCAGATACATATATTTATCCCTGAATTTCAGCCTCAGATATCCAACTGCTGAATCGACAAATCGCTGTATAATAGGCATTTCAAAGTTCACAAGACCACAACATATTGCAACTGTTTGGCCCCCTTGACTTTGTATTTAGTTGTCCATCTGCTCATCTTTCAGATTATGATTGGTTAAGCTCCCTCATGCCATTCATTAACATGAATGATTTTTTTTGCGGTCCCATTTTATCATAGTTATAATATGTTAGATTTTCTTACATGCTTTATAACATTCATATCAGTGATTTTTTTTAATCCTGGGTTTTTAGCTTCAGCTTTTAACCATAGTACAATTTTTTCTGTGTAGGGTTATCTTCATTTTGTGTTTTGTAACTCATTTTTGTTAAAAAAATTTTTTTATGAAAGTAACGTGTTAATTTTAGAAAGCTTGAATAATACAGAAAAGAGGGAAAGTCCATGTAATCTCATCATTGAAAGCAACATTGACGATTCAGTGTATGTTCTTTGTCTTTTCTCTCCATGCATGAATATTGTTACTTAAGATACTTTATTTATCATATATATGCTATAAACTACTTTTTCTCTTCACTTACTGTGTAGTGAACGTTTTCCAGTGACATTAAAGTTAGCCTGTAGATCATGAGTACATGGCATTGTATAACACAGTTGTGTCATAATGTGTCTAATTAATTCCTTATTATTACATGGTTAAGCTGCATACAGTTTGCTATTATAAACTGTGCTGTAATGAATGTGGGTGATTTACATCACCTGGATTATTTTTTAGGTTATTCTTTAAGTTCTAAGAAGTGGAATAGTTCTCAAGCTGTGTAGTATAATTAAGAGCATTGACTTTGGAGTCAGACAGCCTTGGATTCAAATCCTTACTACTTAGGTGTTTGCATATTTAGGCAAATTAGTTTGTCTCTCTCAGTTTCATAATCTGTACATTGAAGATCAATAAATATATACTTATGTTTATATTTGTATTTATACTTATTATTTTGGGGCACCTGGCTGGCTGAGATGGAAGAGCATGTGACTCTTGATCTTGGGGTCATGAGTTCGAGCCCCACATTGGGTGTAGAGATTACTAAGAAAAGATAAATTAACTATCATTAATATTACTTATCATGTCTCCTTACTTCCCTCTGGTGTGTGACAAGTCTTCAGTCTTTCCTTGTTTTTCATTATATTCAGGGTTTTGAGAGGTATTAGTCATATATTTTATTGAATGTTCTTCAATTTGAGTTTGTTAGATGATTAGAGTGGGATTATTTATATCAGTATGGACTCATGGATATTTATTTATTCTTTGGTTATAATCCAGTACTATACTATTTATTTTGTTTAAATTATTTCAGCTTTGGTCATTCATTCTTTCATTCTTTTATGTTGTCTTCTCTGTGTCTTTTTGATATGTCTCCAACCTTTATTTTTTAAATTTTTTGAGTGCTACAAGATGCTCCAGGTTTATTTTTTGAATTCCCTGCTCCAATCCTAGAACTAGGCATTTCCCCTAGAATTCCTATTTTCTTTTATTGGGGAATATTATGTAGAAACCAAGATCTTTGTGCTGGGTGTGCTCATTGCTACTGGGGTGTCACTACTTCCAGTCCCTTTTAGTGAACAGAACTAGGAAAAACTGTGGTGTGTGTGCATATATGCACACATATATCTGTAATTGCTTTCATATCTATTTATCTGTGTCTGTATTAAACTAAACATGAGTTCACAGTGATGTCTCTGGCTCTAATCCAGTTAAGTACCACAGGGTCCATTCTAACCATCTTCCCTTTGCTTTTCTGTAACTTTCATTCCAAAGTGAGAAGCTTGGCTGCCACCATATGCTGTCCATTTACTTATTTATTCAACCCCAGTATATATGTAAACTATTTCAGAATTAAGTCATATATCTTGAAAAACAACTTTACCAAATACAGTTTTTATATATGGTTCCATTTGTCTTTAGCCTTATAGTTTCCAGTGAAAGCACCATCTTCCAAGTTACTTATATCATTTCCTTTTTTTCACCCAGTGCTTTAAAGACTTCTTAATCTAAAGATTGATTGTATGTGTATACATATGCATATATGATGTATATGCATTCTTATTATATAATATCTAATATAACAATGTAATTGTATAATATAGTGATATATATAATATGTACATATGGTAACTTATTTATTCTTAGGTGTTTTATTTTTTTACCTTAAGTATATGTACTGTTGTTCACTTTGTCACTTAGTATGAAGTAGAAGTATTTATTATTTTTTATTGCTTTTTCCATTGTTTGAAATGCTACCTTTATCATATTTTAAAAATCTCATATATACTAGAGCTTTTCTGTTTCTTATTTTATTTTCTCTTTCTGTTCAAGCTCCAAACATTATATAACTATGATAATTTCAGCATCTGGTAGATTATTCCTCATTTTGCATATTCACATTCTCTTGTAATTTATTTTTTTAAGTTTAGTTTGAGAGAGAGAGAGAGAGAGAGACACACACACTAGGGAGAGGCAGAGAGAATCCCAAGCAGGCTTCATGCTGCCAGCTCAGAGAGCCTGATGCAGGGCTCAAACTTACAAACTGAGATCATGACCTGAACTGAAATCAAGATTCGGACCCTTAACTGACTGAGCCACCCAGGCACCCCCAAATTCACCTATAATTTTAATTATTTGCTATAATTTTCTTTATTTCAGGAACATTTTAGTGGATAAACCAAATGACCAATCTTCAAGGTGGTCTTCAGAGAGCAACTATCCTCCCCAGGTAAGATGAAGCTCCTGATACCATTTAGAAGTCAAAATTTAAATAGTCATTTAATTGACATCAGTTATCTGGAATTCACTAGTAATTTATTCAGTCTTTGAAATTGTGAGGTAGATTTTTATTTTGATTTTTGGTTTGTTAAAAGTTTTGAAAGAATTTTTATTTCATAGGTAAATGCAGTGTGGAATTTGGTGAAACATAGACTTTTACTTCTGCCTATTGGAGCAGTTTAAATCTAATATGTGTTTTTACCAGATTACTAATGATGCAAAATTAAGTTT
Organism: Hyaena hyaena; assembly: GCF_003009895.1. Taxonomy (NCBI): domain Eukaryota; kingdom Metazoa; phylum Chordata; class Mammalia; order Carnivora; family Hyaenidae; genus Hyaena; species Hyaena hyaena. Next base: position 4,286,664 of record NW_024080640.1, read on the forward strand.
CTTGATAGCTTTTGAGGAAAATGTTAATGAAAAAAACCGGTTAAGGTACTGTTACTGTTTTGAGCAGTAACTGATCTGAGTGCTGATCTGAGCAGAGGTTGTGACTTCTGTTGTACCAAACTCAAGTCGTTCTATAAATGTTTAAGGAAATGTTAGTAAGTTGAACTTTGACTCAGTGACTCAATGACTGCCTTCTAGGGAAAGTAAACTTAATATAGTTTGTTATTTTACTAAAGTGGTGTATTAGATGATGTCAAGACCATGAACTAAATTCTTTCCTTGAGAAATGTTGTCTGAGGTCATTTGAATTTAAAAAGTCATTCTTTCAGTTATATTCTTTAAGTTAATGTTTATTATGTCCATATCCTTGAAGAAACTAATGCTCTGATAGGTAAAGCAGATGGGTAAGTAAATTCTAGTGTAATTTCTAGTGTAATTTTTGGAAACCTAATGTTTATACTTATTTTTCCTTTTATATATATTTTTAACTATTTGCATATCTTTTTGTGTCACCTGGTGCTTAAATGTTTAATTGCAAAATATATATCCAAAGACTATATATTCATAGTTTTTAATATATAGTATAAAGAATAATATAACAATTATCTATTTATTCAACTGTCTTCACAAAACAACCACAACCTATTGAAGCTTCTTGTGAGTCCTATCATATTTTTCTCTAACCCCACCTCAGTAACTAATATTTCATGCTTTGTTAAGCATATTCTCACAAGATTATATATGTATATGTTTATACATGTCCTATATTAGGGCGCATGGGTGGCTCAGTTAGGTAAATGTCAGACTGTTGATTTCAGCTCAGGTCATGATCTCACAGTCATGAGATGGAGCCCTGCCTAGGGCTCTGCACTAGGGATGGAGACTGCATAAGATTCTCTTTCTCCCTCTCCCCATCCCCAGCCTTTATGCAAGCACACACGTCCTCTCTCACAAAAACCAATATATAAATGTCCTTTTATCTGGCTTTGACTTTATATAAATATAATATAAATTGAATAACTCATAAATCCTGATCTGCTTTTCTTTTGCTTTATTATTTATATATTTATTAATGTTGAATATAATTGTAGTTTCTTAATTTTCACTACTGTGTAGTAGTCCAATGTAATAGAAGTATGCCAAAATGTATTTATCCATTTTGCAATTGATAGGCTTTTCGGTTTTTTATAGTTGTTTGCTATTATAAACAGGCTGCTTATGAACATTTTTGTATGTTATCTCCTGGTGCACATGTACAAAATTTTCTTTTGGGTGTATACCGTGGAGCACAATTGGTGGATCATAGGGTATATGTATGTTCAGCTTTTATCAGATAATGTAAAACTATTTTCCAGAATGCCTGTATAATTTGTTTTCTCACTGATATTATACAAAAGTTGCTATGCATTTCATTCTCCCTATCACTTCTATATGGCTGATTTTTAAATTTTGCCAATCTGTTAGATCTTTCATTATAACTCACTGTGACTTTAATTTGCATTTTCCTGCATTTTCAGTCCTTGTTGCATTTGTTTGAGGGATTATATTGTGTGTTATTGATACATACCCCACTCCCATGCACATTGAGGTTGAATACATTGTCTTTTTCAGTCATGTTTTTGTTATTCACCTTTTCATTTTACTTGAGCCCTCAAATTTGGTGTGTTTGTGTTTTTATTCAGTTGTTTTTATGTCTTACTAATGAATATAATCTTTTTCATGATCACTGAAACATTGGTAACCTCTTTACTGTGAAATTTCCTTTATTTGTTAGAGAACTGTATTTTGAAGGCAGTAGTACTTAATGTCTTTTTACTTATTCATTTGCTTATTTATTCAAAAATTATTTAGTAAGCACCCATGGGGTGCCAAACTTTATAGCAGTGAATTAACTATCGTCTTTCCTCCTAATGAGCCAAGAAATACCGTGATTCAATTAATACTCAATGTGGTAAGTCTGAGAGTAGAAATTACTTAAAATTTTTGTGATTTAAAAGAGACTAACTTGGGGTGCCTGGGTGGCTCAGTCAGTTAAGTGTCTGACTCTTGATCTCCGCTCCAGTTTTGATCTCAGGGTTGTGAGCTCAGGCCCCATGTTGGGCTCCATGCTGGACGTGGAGCCTACTTTAAAAAATAAATAAATAAAAACGAATAAATAAAAGAGACTAACTTACCGTGGAAATGGATAACATGAATCTGTTTTCCTCATTGTAATTACAAATGAGACATAACTGGGGTTCCATGTGGCCAATCTCAAAGAACAGCAGTCTTGTCAGAAAAAATATAATTGAAAGTAATTTCAGATTTTACTTAGTTTTGTGAGAAACTGTCATATGGGATAGAATGGGTATAGTTTTAATGTATAGATATGTAGCAAGTAGTCTTATACTCCTAGTGGATGTGAGCTAGGTCTATAATATTAATTCCAACCCTTATATTTTTCCCCCAAACCATATTCTGAAAATTGCTAAAAGGGCTGAATTTTTGAAATTTTTGTAATGTTTATTTATTTTTGAGAGAAACAGAGAGAGACAGAGCATGAGTGGGGGAGGGACAGAGAGGGGGAGAATCTGAAGCAGGCTCCAGGCTCTGAGCTGTCAGCAGAACTACAAGATCATGACCTGAGCTGAAGTTGGATGCTTAACCGACTGAGCCACCCAGGCGCCCCTAAAATGGCTAAATTTTTAAAAGATGCACACATACATAAAGGTTATGAAAGCTGGGACCCTATTTGATGAATTCTCAGAATATGTATAAAACAGCAGAAATCTCCACGCCTGGGGGGACTATGGCAGGAGTCTCATTGGCACTGAGTAGAGAAGGAGAAAACCCACCCCTGAGAGATTTCAGCTGTGTTTTTTGTTTTTTGTATATATTTGGTAATCAAATTCTTTTTTTTTTTTTTTAATTTTTTTAATGTTTTATTTATTTCTAGGAGAGAGAGAGAGAGAGCATGAGCAGGGGAGGGTCAGAGAGAGAGGGAGTCACAGACTGAAACAAGCTCCAGGCTCTGAGCTGGCAGTCAGCACAGAGCCCGACGCGGGGCTTGAACCCACGAACTGTGAGATCATGACCTAAGCGAAAGTCGGACACTTAAGTGACTAAGCCACCCAGGCGCCCCGGTAATCAAATTCTTAATACTTGGCAATTCAGGAAATCTTCTGGTATGATTTTGATTTTAAGTTATTCTGGATGTATAGTGCTCCTAAAGTTCTCAATAAAAGCAAGTGCAGATCCTCTCTGGAGATAGTTACCATTTCTCCAGTCTTCAGGTAGTCTCCATAGATCATCATCTTTCCATTCAAGGAAAGGAAGCAGTACACACCCAAAGATAACCAAAGGTACCAAGACCTTTACAGGTGCCTTTAGTAAGAACTAGGAAGGAACTATAGAGAAACCTACAAAAATATTGGGTATAAGAAGTGAAAGTACTCAAAGATACTGGAGTTAAAATAATTTGCGTACGGTATTTAAAGAAATAAAAGGTATTTGTAAGGAATAGGAAACGTTAAAAGTGATCTAACAGGTATGAAAGAGAACCAAATAAAACTTCTTTAAATGAAAAAATATGAGAAAAATTAATTTTGACCAACTGTCCTACTAAGGAGGATGAAACAGGAAAAAAAATTTTTTTGAAGGTGCAGTATCTTGGTAACAAGGAAGTAAAGAGGGATGGGGCTAAGATTGAGGAAGATACAGGGACCCAGAGAGGAGACCTACTTTTAGGGCCACTTTTCCACTGGGTATCTGTTGACCCCTAAAGAAGTAGTTAAGATCCTGAAAAGCTGAACAGCACTTCTAACAAACTCTTGAGGCCAGGAAGATAAAGATCAGAAAGAAATCAGAGGCTGGAATGTGGTAGAGTAGTAGATTCCCTGTGCTGGGTTAGGACCCTGAAGCTATGTTTGAGGAGTAACGGTGAACCAGAGATATTCTCACCCTCACAGGGAAGCCCAATTTCATATTATCTCAGTCCTTGAAATTTGATGAAAATAATCAAGAAGTGGTAGTATCACTAGTCATAGACCTGCAGCAGGTAAACCTCTTCTAGAAGAAGTTAATATTCTAGACATGTAGTTATTTTTAGTTTTCCATATTTGAGATCTACCAAATTTAAGAGTTTACAGATAATAGCGTTTTAGATATAGGTTTTAAAATAAGTGCCCTTACTGTGTTAAAGGGAAAAAGGAGATGAAAATCAATACTGAAAATTTTGGCAAGGAATTAAAAAAAAAAAAAAGAAGATCTGAAATAGAAATGAAAAACACAGTAACCAAAATTGCAGATTACAGTTGAAAATAAAAAAGAATTGTCCAAAAACACTTTCCTTTTTTTTTTAAGTTTGTTTTTATTTATTTTGAGAGAGAGAGAAAGAAAGAGAAAGAAAGAATCCCAAGCGGGCTTTGCATCATCACTGCAGAGCCCAATGCAGGGCTTAGACTCATGAACAGTGAGAATAAGACCTGAGCCAAAATCAGTAATCTTACACTTAACCGACTGAGCCATGCAGGCACCCCCCAAAACACTTTCTAAAATATAATGTACTTGGAGTACAGTGGCTCAGTTGGTTAAGCGTCTGACTCTTGGTGTTGGCTCAGGTCATGATCTCACAGTCCATGAGTTTGAGCCCGACATCAGACCCTGTACTGATTTTGTGAAGCCTGCTTGGGATTCTTTGAGGAATAGAGAGAGAGAGACAGAGTGGATCGGGGTTGGGGGGGGGCGTGGGGGGTCAGGGGGTGGAGTACAGAGGATCTGTAGCAGGCTCTGAGCTGACAGCACAGAGCCCAGTGTGGGGCTCAAACTCACAAACTGTGAGATCATGACTTGAGCCAAAGTTGGAGGCTCAACCGACTGAGTCACCTGGGCACCCCTGATAATGTTAATTCTTGAGTAATATAATTCAGGGTAAAAAAGGAATACCTATCTATAGGGGAATGCTAGAATACATTTTTCATGGGATCTTGTTAACCATTTAAATAAAATGAACTGGCTTCATACCAGTTAACTTGGATGGATTTCTCTCATAAAATGAGGAAAGCAAGATGCACGGAAGCATCTATCATAAGATCCTACTATTGTTACCTGAATAATAACTCTACCTCACCAGCATGTATGTATGTATATTTTTATTTGATGCAGTGAGCCCAGATAAAGGTAAGAAAGGACACACATCTGATTGTTAGCATTAGTTATTTTAAGAGTGAAAGAGATGAGGGATGAAAAAGAGAAAACAAAACAATTACTTCAAAAGTTATGCGCATTAAAAACAACATGTAAGAGATTCCACTTATGTAAAGAATGTGTCTGTGTGCATAGAGAGTTAAATCGATTTATTATCAAAATGGTGGTGGATTTTTTATTTCTTTTGAATTTCATTCTTATACTTCTAAAATCTTTTTTTATTCTAATTTTTAATTAGTATTTATATTTTGTATAAGCAAAAAACTTAAAGCTGTTTTCATTATGGTAGGGCACAGATATTTTGAGACCTAAGGGAAAACCGTTGCTTTAGACTCTAGATCATCTTTTCAGATGGGGAGTAAATAAATACAGCATGAATGAAAACCCCACGAGTGCTTTAAGATAGTAATTGTACCTTCTCCTTCATCAGAATGTTTTATTGGAGTTACTGATAGTGCAATGGAAAACCTGTCTTTCATGGTGACTGGCAGATATCCTAGGGTTGGTGAAACTACACGTGTAGTTACAGTGGCACCTGTGTAGCTCAGTTGGTTGGGCAACCAACTCTTGATTTTGCTCAGGTCATGATCTCCTAGTTCGAGAGTTTGAGCCCTGCCTCGGTAGCAGAGCCTACTTGGGATTTTCCCTGCCCCTCCCCTGCTTGCACTCTCTCTCTCTCTCTCTCAAAATAAGTAAATAGACTTTAAAAAATATATACATGTAGTCACAAATGTCTTAACAATTGCTTTAAGAAAGATTAGATCGTAACTCTTAAACTAAAATTATAAGCTCCCTCTGAGGTAGTTTAAGTAAAAGTACGGTTTTAGGTAATATTCTTTGCTTTCTGGAGCTAAAGAAGGCAGTTAAAATTGTTTAACAAACAGCAAGCATTCCTTCTTTTGTATAATCTGAGCAGGTCAGAGAAACTTTAGTGATTTCTTAATACAGTTGGTATGTGTGGTAGGTGGGTAGGTATATGTTTTAGTTTTTATAATTTATTCAGCTTATTTTTCCACGATGAACCATAATAAGAATATTAGAATAAATGCAAAGTGAGGCAGAAAATATATGCATTTCAGGGGCACCCGGCTGCCTCAGTTGGTAGAGCATGTGACTCTTGATCTTGGGGTTGTGAGTTTGAAAGTATATCCATTTCAGTATAATTTCTAGCTATACAGCTAGGTTACCGGTACATTTACAAAGTGTCTTAATCGTGTTTTGTCCCAATTTGTGAAAGGAACATTGTTTATATTGTATAATACATTTTTATAATATAATGTAGTTTACATATAATGAAATATGTGGACCTTAGGTGTACAGTATCCATGTTGAAAAATGCACACATAAATATAATTCAGACCCTATCAAAATATAAAATGCTTCTATCGCCTCAGAAAGATCCTTTCTGTCCCTTACCAGTAAATCTTTATTTCTCCCACCCTCTACCCAGAAGCAGCTGCTGCTTAGATTTCTTTTGGCATAGATTAGTTCTGCCAGTTCTAAAATTTAATAAAAATGGAGTCATACATGGCGTTTTTTGCTCAGAATGTTTTTCATGTTTATCCATGTTGTTGCACCTATCAGTATTTCTTTCCATTACAAAATACCATTCTGTTCTATAAATATACCATAATTTATTTACCCGTTCTCCTATCTATGGACATGTACATTGTTTCAGTTTTTGGTGATTATGAATAAAGCTTATATCTATATTCTTTCAGATGATTTTAAAACCAATGTGTATTTTTTATCATTGTGGATATATATCCAGAGGTAGAGTTACTGCATTGTAAGGTAGGGATATATTACTTTATATGAAATTATCAGACTGCTAGTTGCTTCCGTTTCATCAACATTTGGCATTGACACACATTTTAATTTTAGTGAGTATTGTTGGTATGAAGTGGTTTTAATTTATAGTTCTTTGATGAGTAAAGATTTAAGACTTTGCTTATTGGCTGTTCATTTATCTTTTATTTTTGTGAATTCTTTACCTCATTTTTAAAAAAAAATGGAACAGTTTGCTATTTTTATTTCTTGAGTTGGAGGCATTGTTTATATTTATTCTAGATATAAATTCTTAGTTCTGTATTACAAATAATTTTTCCAAGTCTGTGTCTTGCTTTTTCATTTTGTTAATACTAACTTTTATTATTATTAAGTAGCTATCAAGGTATGATTGACATACAATAAAGTTCACATTTGAAGTGTATAATTTGATAAATTTTTATCCATACACCCTCAAAATAGCACCACATTTAAAATATTAGACATATCTACTACCCCCAGAATTTCCCATGTATCCATTTAATTTGTCTCACCTGCCTCCATCCCATCTCTAGGCAGCCATTATTGATTTATTTGCATTTTCTAGGATTTTATGTAAATGGAGAAATATAATATATCTTTTTCATCTGATTTCATTTTTTAAAAAAATATTTATTCATTCATTCATTCATTCATTCATTTAGAGAGACGGAGAGAAAGAGAGAGAGAGCAGGGGAGGGACAGAGAGGAGGAGACAGAGAATCCCAAGCAGGCTCCACACTGTCATTGTGGAGCCTGATGTGGGCTCAAACCCACAAACTGGGAGATCATGATCTGAGCCCAAACCAACAGTCAGACACTTAACCAATGAGCCACCCAGGTGCTCCTCACTCAAAGTTGCCTTTAAATTCATCTGTATTGTGGTTTGTGTTGATAATTCATCCATTTTTGTTGCCTACTTGAAGTCTCTTGTATCTTACGTATTAGTAGACATAAGATTTGTTTCTAGGTTTTGACTATCATCAATAAAGATGCATTGAAAATTAATGTACAAGTGTTTGTGGTTCTAATTTGCATCTCAAAAATTATTAATGATTTTGACCATCTTATGTGCTTATTTTGCCTCCCTAAATGTTCTTCTTCTTCTTTTTTTTTTTAAATATTTTTATTTATTTCTAGGAGAGAGAGAGAGAGACAGCGTGAGCAGGGGAGGGTTATAGAGAGAGGGAGATACAGACTCTGAAAGAGGCTCCAGGCTCTGAGCTGGCCGTCAGCACAGAGCCCGATGCGGGGCTCGAACCCACGAACCGTGAGATCATGACCTAAGCGAAAGTCGGACGCTTAACCGACTAAGCCACCCAGGCGCCCCTCCCTAAATGTTCTTTGATGAATCAGCTATTCAGAGGTTTGTCTATTTTAAAATTTGGTTATTTTCGGGGCGCCCGGGTGGCTTAGTTAGTTAAGCGTCCGACTTTCGCTCAGGTCATGATCTCGCGGTTCGTGGGTTCGAGCCCCGCGTCGGGCTCTGTGCTGACTGCCAGCTCAGAGCCTGGAGCCTGTTTCAGTCTGTGACTCCCTCTCTCTCTGACCCTCCCCTGCTCACGCTGTCTCTCTCTCTCTCTGCTAGAAATAAATAAAACATTAAAAAATTTTTTTTTAATTTGGTTATTTTCTTATTATTGAATCTTGAGGCATTTTTTTATGTTTTTGTTTATAAGTTCTTTATCAGATACTTTATTTGCAGGTATTTTCTCCTCTTTACATTACCCTCTTCCCCTGATTCCAACTTAAGTATGATGCTGGCTATGGATATATTATAGATGGACTATAACAGTTGAGAAAGTTTCCTTTTTGGTATAGTTTTCTGAGGGTTTCTAATCCTGAATGGATGGGTATTGATTTTATTACTGTTGCTCCACACCTTAAAACCTTTTTGTGTTTCTCTACTCCTGGAATAGAATCCAGATTTCATAATACAGTCAGATAGTATATATAGCTCTTTCCATCAAGATGGGCAGTCTCTTTTCCTAACTTATAAATCTTGACTGGCCTTGTGACTTGCTTTGACTACCAAGAAATTCTATGAAGATGTTATTGGCAACTTCTTTTCCTTTTTTTTTTTTTTTTAATGTTTATTTTACTTTTGAGAGAGAAAGAGACAGAGTGTGAGTGAGGGAGGGACAGAGAGAGAGGGGAGACACACAATCCATAGCAGGCTCCAGGCTCTGAGCTGTAAGCACAGAGCCCGAAGCAGGGCTCAAACTCACAAGCCATGAGATCATGACCTGAGCCGAAGTCGGTTGCTTAACTGACTGAGCCACCTAGGTGCCCCGTTATTGGCAACTTCTAAGCAAGGCCTCAAGAGGCATTATAGCTCTGCTCTCACTTAGAACTCTGAGAGTGCAGTGCTCTGAAGAAAGCCCAGGTGACCTTCCTGAAGATACAGTTCTACATGGAAAGGCCCAATCATCTCAACTAAATTCAGCCTCCTCAGTTCCACCCCAGCTAAGTCCACTTCCCCAAGCCACCCGCCAGCTGATAAAGCAACATGGTTGAGTCCAGGAATATAATTGGAAGAACTGTCCATTGAACTTGTGGGATCATGAGAACTCATAAATCACCATTGTTTTCAGACACTGGAGTGATTTATAACACAGCCCAAGACATAATAGAGATAAGGATCTGGACTTTCCTAGTCTCATTTCTGTGCTACCTGTTTCTGTGCCAGTCCTAATGATCAGAGTAAATGGTATTCTCAGTTAGCCTGTTATTTGAGTTAGAAGTTGAATCATAGTCCTGGACATCTCCCTTTCCTCTTCCTACATCCAGCTATCACTAAATTCCATTTATTCTGTCTCCAAAATATGTCAGAGCTATCTAATCACCTTCATCTCCATACCATTCCAGTCCAGGTCTTCTTCTTCTCATCTCTTGCTTGAATTACTGTAATAGAGTCCTCCCTGATCTGCTAGTTCCTCTGATTTATTCTCCACAAAACACACTGTGTGTGTGTGTGTGTGTGTGTGTGTGTGTGTGTGTGAGTGAGTGAGAGAGAGAGAGAGAGAGAGAGAGAGAGAGAGAGAGAATGTTAATCAGATCTTGGCTTTCCATTGTGTTTAATACATCCTGTTGCATTTATAATTTATATTCCTTAAAATGTCATCGAATGCCCTGGTGAGTGCCTCCCTCTTTAGTCTCTTAACACACTCTTTTGCCTTGCTGGTTCGTAGTAGGTTGAGTAATAGCCTCCCTGAAAAGATATATGCAGTCCTAGAATGTGACCTTATTTGGAATAAAGGTCTTGACACATGTAATTAACTTAAAGATCTCAAGGTGAGATCATCCTGGATAGGTTAGGCCCTAAATCCAACGAGGAGTGTCTTTGTTCAACACAGAAAGATACTGGAAAGAAGGCCCCGTGGACACGGAGGCAGAGATTGGAGTTACACTACCACAAGCCAGGGTCACCAGGAGCCACTAGATACTGGAAGAGGGAAAGAGGGATCCTCTTCTAGAGCTTTCAGAGGGAACATGATCCTGCCAACACCTTGATTTCAGGCTTCTGGTCTCCAGAACTGTGAGAGAATAAATTTCTCTTGTTTTCAGCAACCAAGCTTGTGGTACTTTGTTATGGTGGCCTGAGGAAATGAATGATACTCTGTCTTATGCTCTAAGTCGCAGCTCCTGGGAAGCGCTTGCACTGCTAGACACATCTATAGCTCTCAAGTCAGTCCTCCTACCACCCGCTCCTACTTTCTTCTCCTCCTACCACTTTCTTCCTTTGTATCACCCTGTTCCTTACACATTGTAATTATTTATATGATTAAAATGATTTTTAAAATCACCGTTCTCACATTGAAAAAAGTTTCTGGAGTTTGAAGTTGTGAATAAGTTTTGAACATTAAAATCTTTGTCATTGCTTGATTAATTCTGTGGCTGAATTTTCTATGTCTTATCCCCCTTTTGGAAAAGAAATTGTGGTACATTATGTTTTATTATAAAATTAATATATTAATATTTATATATTCAAAATTCAAAGGTTGATATATAGTATCAGGGAGGAAGACCTTCCTCTGTCCTGTGGTCCTTCCAATTGGACTTAGAGTCAAATTGCCATGAGACAGATTAACAGGAGAAAATAAAATTTAATAGGTATACATATGGAGCATCCACACAGACATGAAATTCCAAAGACAGCGAGGCAACAGGAAGCTTATATGGGCTAAGGCAAGGGGTAGGGCCTGAGGATATAATGGGGAGAAAAAGATGCTTGGGGAAACCAGATTGCCCTGGTATGCAGATAATTCCTTAGGTAAAGAGGAGTTTCTGTTAATAGCTTTCTTCCTGGCACAGGTGCTCTTTCCAGTGTAAATTTTGGCAGTTGAGGGGGAGGTAGAGAGTTTGTCCTATATCTGCTGGGTTTTGATTACTTTTTTTTTTAAATTTATTTATTTATTTTAAGAGAGAAAGAGAGAGAGCAAGCAGGGAGGAGGAGAGAGAGGGAGAGACAGAATCCCAAGCAGGCCCTGCGCCCTATCAGCACAGAGCCTGCCGCGAGGCTCCGTCTTATAAACTATGAGATTGTGACCAGAGTCTAGATCAAGTCAGTTACTTAACTGACTGAGCCACCCAGGCACCCCAAGTGTGGATACTTTTAACTCAAAATAATCTTTATGCCATAGTAGCCCATCTTGGGGCAGCCTGCTCTTAGCCCTTCTAATGGGTTCTAAAGTAGTTTCTCTAAAATGTTTATTCTTAATGAACTTACTTTTTTTTTTTTTTTTTGCTATACCTACAGCAGTTATTTCTCCAAATTAATGAAAACCTAATTAACTATGGGGCAACACTGTGTAATACTAACACTACTCAGCATTTATATTCAAGAGTTGGAAAACGGGGGGTGTGCCTGGGTGGCTCAGTCTCTTAAGCGTCCAACTTCGGCTCAGGTCATGATCTCACTGTTCATGGATTCGAGCCCCAACTCGGGCTCTGTGCTGACAGCTAGCTTAGAACCTGGAGTCTGTTTTGGATTCTGTGTCTCCCTCTCTCTCTGACCCTCCCCTGCTCATGCTGTCTCTATCTCTCTCTCAAAAATAAATAAAACATTTAAAAAAATGTTTTAAAGAGTTGGAAAAATGGGAATTATTATTTCATTATGAATAAAGTCAAATGTGATTAAACATTAAATTAAAAAAAAATATTTTATTGCATGACTATATCAAACTTAACTAGTTTCCCAGAGCATTTAGGTTGTTTCATATTTTTTTTTTAAATAGGCTCCACACCTAACATGGGGCTTCACAATTCTGAGATTAAGAGTTGCATGCTGTACTGACTGAGCCAGCCAGATGCCCCAAACATTAAAATTTTTACCTAAGAATAGTTTCTTTTTCTTTTTTTTTTTTTGAAATATAGTTTATTGTGAAGTTGGTTTCCATATAACATCCAGTGCTCATCCCAACAAGTGCCCTCCTCTATGCCAATCACCTATTTTCCCCTCTCCCTCAACCTCCATCAACCCTCAGTTTGTTCTCACTGTTTAAAAAATTTTTTTTTTTAATGTTTTATTTATTTCTAGGAGAGAGAGAGAGAGACAGCGTGAGCAGGGGAGCGTCAGAGAGAGAGGGAGTCACAGACTGAAACAGGCTCCAGGCTCTGAGCTGGCAGTCAGCACAGAGCCCGACGCGGGGCTCGAACCCACGAACCGCGAGATCATGACCTAAGCGAAAGTCGGACGCTTAACCGACTAAGCCACCCAGGCGCCCCTGTTCTCAGTGTTTAAAAGTCTCTTATGGTTTGCCTCTCTCCCTCTCCTTAACAATTTTTCCCTTTCCCTTCCCCTATAGTCTTCTGTCAAGTTTCTCCTGATCCATATATGAGTGAAACCATATGGTATCTGTCTTCTAAGAAGGGTTTCTATCAGATTATTGTGGTTTGCTTCAGATTAGATATTTTACATTTTATTTAAGTAACTTTTTGGGGGATTGGGGCAGCAAGCAGGCATGGAAGGAGTTAGGGAGGGAGAGCGAGAATCCTAAGCAGGCTTCACACTCAGTGCAGAGCTGGATGCAGGGCCCTATCTCACAACTGTGAGATCATGACCTGAGCCAAAGTCAAGAATCAGATGCTTAACTGACTGAGCCTCCCAGGCACCCCTAATTAATGTGACTATTTAATAACAAAAAGTTGATTTGGTTATTAATAAAATTATATATATATATATATAAAATGCTTCCTATTGGATTTAGGGGTATCATATATGGAGTGATGGATAGTACACAACAGATGTATTAAAACTCATTTTTATTAGTTACAACATTGTATCTAACCAGTTGTCAGGGGAGGCTGACATCTAAACTGAGATTTTAAAGGATTACTAGAGAAAGGAGTGAGAGGAATTGTGGGTGAATGAGAAAGACAGAGATGGGGTCAATTAATTAGGAAACACATTTTACATTATGTAGATTGTTTCAATTATAAAAATCAAGAAGGAAACTACTACTGGCTGAGTATATGGAGAAGGAACTATGCAGGGAAATGATTCAGAGGTTTTTGGCAGTGGCTTCATGCTAATAATGGGTAGGTAATACAGGTGACAAAGGCAGGAGAAGAATAAAATTGGTGGTTGGTCCTACTTCCTAGCATGCACAGAAAATTAACTCAAAATGGAGCAAAACTGATCCAAAATCAATCAGTCCTTTAGAATCAAAGATCTAAATGTAAGAGCTAAAACTATAAAGTTCTTAGATGAAAATAGGGGTAAATATGAGATTCTGGATTTGGCAATGAATTCATAGATATGATAACAAAAGCACAAGCAACAAAATCTAAAATAAATTATACTATATCAAAATCAAAACTTTTGTGCATCAAAGGATACTACCAAGAAAATGAAAATATAACTTACTGAATGGGAGATACTCCCTTGTTTACCTGTTCTCTAGCATACAGTTAATTGTATTCTTAAGAAACTTTGAATGACCAAAAACCATATTACCATACTTATTACTTTGGTATGGGTAAAAAAGGGTCAGTGACTAAAGAATAGCAGTCTTAAGGTTTCTGTGGCAATTTTGATAATAAAGAAATTTGAATTGCTACTGAAAATGTAAACAGTATATAAACAGTTATTATGGTGTAGTGGGTAAAGCTTTGACTTTGGGGTCAGTGAATCAGTAGAGAAGCTTTTAACTTCAAATGACAGAAGATCCTATTATAGTGGGTTAAACAAATTAGGTCCCTCCTGCCCCTCTCCCCCAAAACTAGAGTTAAAACAGCTTCTGGTGAAAGTTGAGTGGCTCACAGTTTGGCTGTCTCTGAGATGCTCTTGATTTGTTTTTAAAATTCATTGAACTCCAAGTTAATTAACATATAGTGCAATAATGGTTTCAGGCGTAGAATTTAGTGACTCATCACTTACATATAACACCCAGTGCTCATCCCCTCAAGTGCCTTTTGTAGTGCCCATCACCCATTTAGCCCATCCCCCACCCACTGCCTCTCCAGCAACCCTTAGTTGATTTTTTTCTTCATGGTTGCACAGTGGTTGTTGCAGTTGCTACTGTTCAGATAGCAAAGAGGTAACATTTGTTTAGAAAAGCAAAACTTAACTCCACAGTAAACTTCTGCTTACATCTAAGAATTTTGTCATATATCTACCTTTGGCTGAAAGGTGGCTAGGAAAAACTGGGTTGAAAATGGCGGTTGGGTCAGCCAACCAATAGTATCAACCAGTCAAGACTGATTTTTAAAGTCACATCTGCCAGTGATTAGCGTTGTAATAATGGTCAAGTTAATTAGCCTTTCTAAGCCAAAATTTCCTCATCTTTAAGATGAGGTTAAAGAGGATAATTATTATTAAAATACTACTTCTATTCTCTTACTCCTACTAAAATGAGAGAATGCTTGTAAAAATCTGAGCAGTGTGCTGGACAAGGGAGTTTAGTGCTCACAAAATGTTAACTCTGATTTTATCATCATCATTATCATTCTAATCTTTCACGTCAACATCAGCTTCGTTCTTTTACGGAGGTAAAATTGACATTACATAAAACTGATCATTTTAAAATGTGCATGTCAGTGGCATTTAGTACATTCACAGTATTGTGCAACTATCCATTCTATCTAGTTCCAAGATATTTTTATCACTCCATAAGGACGCCTGGTAGCCTCTCCTGTTTTCCCGTGACCCAGCTTCTAGGAATTCCTAATCTGCTTTCTGCCTTAGTGGATTTACCTGTTCTGGATATTTTGTATAAATGGAATCCTATAATACATAACCTCTTAGGTCTGATTTCTTTCCCTTAGCATGATTTTGAGGTTTGTCCATGTTGTAGCATGTATCAGTACTCCGTTCCTTTTTGTGACTGAAGAGTATTCCATTTTATAGAAATGCTTCATTTTGTTCATCCATTTGTCAGTTGATGGACTTTTGGGTTGTTTTTATCTTTTGGCCATTGTGAGTAGTTCTCTGAATATTTGTGTACAAGTGTTTGGATACCTTTTTTCATTTCTATTGGGTGTACGTGTAGGAGTAGACCTTCTGGGTTGTCTGGTAATTCCGTGTTTAACTTTTTGAGGAACTGCCAAACTATTTTCATTTTCATTTCCACCAGCAATGTATGAGAGAGTTCCATTTTCTCTACGTCCTGTCCTCACCAACAGTCATTATTTTCTGGTGTTTTTTGGTTTTGCTTTTTAAATTATAACCATCCTAATGTGGGTGTGAAGTTGTATTTCTTTGTGGTTTTAATTTGCATTTCCCTGACGATTCATGATACATCTTTCTATGTGCCTGTTGAACTTTTTGTTTATCTTCGTTGAGAAAAGGGCTATTGAGGTCCTTTGCCGTTTTCATTTATGTTGTCTTTTTTGTTGTTGAATCGTAGGAATTCTTTATATTTCTAGATACTAAGCCTTTATTAGGTCTATTATTTGCGAATATTTTCTTCCATCCTGTAGGTTATATTTTCACTTTCTTGGTAGTATCCTTGATGCACAAAAGTTTTGATTTTGATATAGTATAATTTATTTTAGATTTTGTTGCTTGTGCTTTGGATATCATATCTAGGAATTCATTGCCAAATCCAGAATCTCATATTTACCCCTATTTTCATCTAAGAACTTTATAGTTTTAGCTCTTACATTTAGATCTTTGATTCTAAAGGACTGATTGATTTTGGATCAGTTTTGCTCCATTTTGAGTTAATTTTCTGTGCATGCTAGGAAGTAGGACCAACCACCAATTTTATTCTTCTCCTGCCTTTGTCACCTGTATTACCTACCCATTATTAGCATGAAGCCACTGCCAAAAACCTCTGAATCATTTCCCTGCATAGTTCCTTCTCCATATACTCAGCCAGTAGTAGTTTCCTTCTTGATTTTTATAATTGAAACAATCTACATAATGTAAAATGTGTTCCCTAATTAACTGACTCCATTTTCTTTAGTGGATAACATGAAATCTTGAGCTACATTAGAACTATCTATAGTAGGTCCAGGTTTTGTAATTTATAAAATTGGCAGGAGTGGTTTGTAAATCTCTAAGTTTGTTTTTAGGTTTAAAATTTATCACTTAGAGTATAGTTGATGAGAAAATGTGATTGCTACTTTTGCAATCTAATCTTGTTTTATTTGGTAATTCTTAGTTTATATATCTTTTACTGAATGGCATGCCTTGATTAGAAGTTAGCTCACTCGTCCTTTTCTCCCCCCTTCATCTAGTGTTCAGGATGATGATGTTTGCTGAGAGAAAGTGGTGGTGGTATGGTAGCCTATACCCGGCTGTTGAATATTCTTTTTCAGCCTTTTTTTTTTTTTTTAAGTTTTTTTTTTTTTTTAATATTTTTATTTATTTCTAGGAGAGAGAGAGAGACAGCGTGAGCAGGGGAGGGTCAGAGAGAGAGGGAGTCACAGACNATATTTTTATTTATTTCTAGGAGAGAGAGAGAGACAGCGTGAGCAGGGGAGGGTCAGAGAGAGAGGGAGTCACAGACTGAAACAGGCTCCAGGCTCTGAGCTGGCAGTCAGCACAGAGCCCGACGCGGGGCTCGAACTCACGAACCGCGAGATCATGACATAAGCGAAAGTCGGACGCTTAACCGACTAAGCCACCCAGGCGCCCCCTATTCTTTTTCAGCTTTAAAAATCCAGTCTATCACTGCAGGATGGATGGGACTGGTCTTATGCATTCTTCGGCTAACTGTTCAAAGCTTTGACTTTTAAAGTTGTTTATTTGTTCTAAACAAAGGAGGATATAATTTGGTTGTTTCTTTTTTTAGTACTTGATTCTGAAACTTGAAAGGCCTGCTATAGTCCAGAACATCACATTTGGAAAATATGAGAAAACTCATGTCTGCAATTTGAAGAAATTTAAAGTCTTTGGTGGAATGAATGAAGAAAATATGACAGAGCTATTGTCCAGGTGAGTTATGATCTTGGGGAAGAAAGTTGTCTTTAAACAAATTAATAGTCTTACTTTTGTCTCTTTGTGGCTAAATCTGCATGGTTTGATAGTAGAAAGAATATTTCTACTATTGTATTTCTAGTGCCTTATTTTAATATTGTGGCTTGAGTTAACATTTTTTTTTTAATCAACAGCCACTACTTAATATTGTCACTAAAAAAGAAAGAATAAAATGTGGGGATTTTTTCCTGCTTATTTTTCAGTCTTATTTTTGAACCGTAAATGACCTTAGAAATATTTTCAGCTTTAATCAAAATCTTCGCTATGAAAATTATAGACTCTATCCAAAACATTAAGATCGATTGCCCTAATCCAGAAATAATATTTTGGGAATTTAGTATAAATTAGAGACTAAAAAGAGAAAAGATATGTGACTAGCACATACCTGCGATTTGGAAGGAGCTCAGTAAATATGAGTTTTAACAGCATAGACCACACG
Organism: Hyaena hyaena; assembly: GCF_003009895.1. Taxonomy (NCBI): domain Eukaryota; kingdom Metazoa; phylum Chordata; class Mammalia; order Carnivora; family Hyaenidae; genus Hyaena; species Hyaena hyaena. Next base: position 4,304,519 of record NW_024080640.1, read on the forward strand.
GAAGGAGAGTATTAATTTGCCCCATATAATGAAAAATCAGACAGCCAGTAGAATGGACAAATAAAGCTGTTATTGTTTTTAGAATATAGTTATAATATGTCCTGTTAGCACAGCATCTTATAAGAGTAAATATTACATCTATTCTGCATTTGATTTAAGTCATGAAAGTGCTTTAGGACACAAGGCAACCCAAAGATAAGTTACTTTCCCTTAAATACTTGTGTTTCAATCCTGGTTGTTTATGTTAGAGAGGTGATATGGATTTATTTTTATTTAGGATGAAGTGGATGCTATTAAACTAATGGAGTAAGGTTGTCTTTGAAAATTTGTTGAGCTATAAAAGGAATATTATTGCCATCTTAATCAGAATTTTCTAATATTTGGCTCTTAAGTTTTCAGATGTGAGTGTGAATTATTTTTAATTTTTTTCTTACTGCTTACCTATTTTATGTTACACACTAAGAATACTAGGTCCTGTCACACATTTCCCTGCACTGTAACCACATCCTTTAATTAACACTGAACATTTTTCATTGAACTTTGTATAGCTAAGAGAACACAGTTATAATACATAGTTGATGTGAATGTAAAGTTTTGACCTATATTCTCATGTTAAAATACTTACCATTGTCTTGATCATGTATTTTGTTTAACCTTAAGATCTGAGTATGATTTGTTTCAGTGTATTTACTAAATTAAGAAGTCAGATTTGATAATCTTATTTTTATTCACAGTGGCTTAAAGAATGATTATAACAAAGAAACATTCACCTTGAAGCATAAAATTGATGAACAGATGTTCCCTTGTCGATTCATTAAAATAGGTAAGGTTTTCAGCATCCTGAAATAGAAATAAATTCTTTATACCATCCGTCAGCAAACTGCAGCCTGTGGGCCAAGCCGAATCCTTCAGGACTCCTGTGTTTAAAAATATTTTGGGAACACTGACATACTGGTTATTCACTGGTTATATAAGTCTATATCTTGCTTTTGCACAACAAAGGCGCAGTTGAGTAGTTTGAAGAGACAAAATATTTACTTCTTGGTCCTTTGCAGAAAAAGTTTTCTGATCCCTGCTGTATAAATCTGTACCTAAGTGACAGTTATTTCAAGTGGAACCTTTTCCAAATATTTTTTCATTTGAAAGTTTTCTTAGAAGGTTTAATGAGAGAGGCGCCTGGGTGGCTTAGTTGGTTAAGCATCTGACTCTTGATTTCGGCTCAGGTCATGATCTCAAGGTTTGTGGGCTTGAGCTCCCCTTCAGACTCCATGCTGACCTTGCAGAGCCTGCTTGGGATTCTCTCACCGTCCCTCCCCTTAACTCAAAATAAATAAATAAACTCAAAATTTAAAAAAGGTTTAATGAGATAAGTGACTTGATTCGGCTTTGATTGTTTCATAGAGGGTTTATCAAGTTGTAAAGCTAATATTCTAAAACTAAATACTGATGAATCCCTTAAGGCAATATATTATAGTAATTTCCTATTCTGCATTTTTTTTTCTTTATTTATTTGAGAAAGAGACATCATGAGTTGGGGAGGGGCAGAGAGAAAGAGACTGAGAATCTCAAGCAGGCTCTGCACTGTCAGCACAGAGCCTGATGTGGGGCTCAACTCATGAGCCATGAGATCAGGACCTGGGCCAAAACCAAGAGTCCGACGCCTGACTGAGCCACCCAGACACCCCTCCTATTCTGTTTTTTATAGGTCTTTTTTTTCTCATTAAACTAATTTTATGGCCCACCAATATGGTGCAATGTAGTGTTTAAAAAATACTACCTAAGGCGTGTATTTATTTAGCTTAAGACAGTATTTGTAATACCTCCTGAAAGTTAGTAATCTTAGGGTTATTTTGCTTTTCTTTAGTATATAATTATTTAAAAGGTAGAAAAGTTGAGGACTTGACAGTTAATTTGTATATATGTTGCATAACTGACAATATTTATTATCTTAAAATAAGAGTGAATCAGATCCTTCAAAGAATAATAATGAAAGCTAGAATCCCATGTTTTGATTTGGGAGAAAAATTCCTCTTTTGGAACAAGCAGTGTACTTCATAGTCACTGCCAACCTATCACGAGGTGGCCTATTTGTTTTATTGAATCGAATAGTTCTGTTGGGCAAAAAGAATATCTAAGGTCTTAATAAAGACTACTCTAGAGGGAAAGCTATTCTTAGTATATTTGGGCTGTCCAGGAGCACCTGGATAAGTTAAGCGTCAGTTAAGTGTCCAGCTTCACTCAGGTCATGATCTTGCAGTTCACGAGTTCAATCCCTGTGTCAGGCTCTGTGCTGACAGCTCAGAGCCTGGAGCCTGCTTCGAATTCTGTGTCTCCCTCTCTGTCTGCCCTTCCCCTGCTCATGCTCTGTCTCTCTGTCTCTCTCTCAAAAAATCATAGACATAAGACCATCTTTTTTAATTACAAAAAATATTTGGGCTACTTTCTTTTGTAACTGTAGTTTCTGTTATTATAATGAATGATTGTAAATAAAAACCTATTTCCTGTTTTCCTTTGAGAATTTATGAAGAAGCAAGTTTTTTTGACTATGTTTACCTCTTGGTCTTTTTCTTTTTTTGTACCAAGTACTGCTTTCCTCAGTATGCAGATTGCTGGCTTCTCCAGCCCTCACATTATGTCGTGTTTCAGATATACAAGTAGTGAAATATCTTATATTTTCCTATAAAGTAGTTCTTCAATTTCTATTTTGCTTCATCATACAAAATGAAATTTCTCTTTTTTTTAATGTTCTTTTATTTGTGCTTTTTTACATGATACCTAGAGTCTTTGGTTTACATTGAAGGAAAATATGTACTACTACTGCTTCTATAGCTCTCAGTCTTCTAATATTAGTCATTAGAACAAGTGCGAATAAATATCTATTTAGGGAAGTTGCATAGTTTCTTAAAAATTTGTAAAACAGAGGTCTCTTCTGGATGAGTTAGATATTCAACTGCCCGAAGACAAGAAATTGGACCTCTTTCTAGCCCTTTCTATCAGCCTTTAATTACAGAACATAATGATGTCTTTTACTTAGCCCTGGGTTAATTTTATGGTATTCAGGCAAAATGTTAATTTGAGCTTTTCCAATAATTGTAGATACTTATTTACTCATGTGATATTTAGGGTATTAATATTTAGATAACTTTAGGTTTCTTTTCTATTAAGAGATGTTAATAGTGGTCTGCTGTGTGTTTGCTTTCTAGTCTTTTCAACATTCTCTTGGTATGTTTTGTTTAAAAATAATGTGAGGAAAATGTGAAACTATTAGGTTAGTATTTTTAGTTTATCACCGTGTTTTCTTAAAAGTTCATTCTGAAAAAGCATTTGTGATGTGTAGCTCTCTCTTGGTGGTGATTTAGCAGATACTTGTTTACCTCCTTGGGATAAATGGTTAGAATGACTTGGATTTTGTGGATTTCTTTGGATTTTTGCAGCCTGGATGGCTGTGGGGGCTTCAGGGAGAAGCTTCAGCTCTGACTGGATTGGACCTGCATTCTGGATCCTCAAAAGTATTTAAAAGTCTAGAATGAGTACTAAGTCTGGGACAGGTGCAGATGCCCTCATGGTGGCCCTTTATGAAAACATGTGAAAAGGTGACATTTTAAAAAGTGTACTATTAAGAGAAAAATTAATATAGTAGTATAGCTTGTAATAATAATAATAGTAATAGCTGACATTTATTGAGCACTTACTATGTGCCAGTTACTGTGCTAAATGTTTTGTATACTAACTAATTCTATAGTGGAATAGATGTATCTTTTCAGAGTGGTTAGTCTTGAATTATGACCTTTCAGAACTTTGAAATTACTGTCATCTTCTAACAGCTGTCTTAGCTGTCTGATAAGAGCTTCCTAAGTGACACTGCCAAAGCACATGGAATGTGCCAGAAATGCATTTCATTGTGCTGAGATGTGGACCTTGATCCTAGAGTAACGGGAGCCTGCAGGCTCATATCCTTGTTTGCCATAAACATTATCACTGTGTATGCGTGTCATTATGAAGAAGGTTGAGAAGCACTGATCCTGTTCATATCTGTGTCTGATGGTCCCATGAGGAAAACTGATGGTTGAACCCTAGGATATAAACTCTTAGCCCTTAGGATGTGTATTAGGAGTTTCTAAACTTTATTTGAGGTGGGAACAAAGGCATTTTTCTTTGAGGAGCAAAGAACATGTACTTTGAGCTGCAGGCCACATTTAGACTTCTTTTTTTTTTTAATCTTTATTTTTGAGAGAAGGGGAGACAGCACAAGCAGGGGAGGGACAGAGAGAGAGGGAGACACAGAATCCGAAGCAGGCACCAGGCTCTGAGCTGTCAGCACAGAGCCCCATGCAGGGCTTAAACCCACAGATTGCGAGATCATGACCTGAGCTGAAGTTGGACACTCAACCAACTGAGCCACCCAGGCTTCCCTAGATTTCTGACATATAATGTGTAGTCTGTCTATTATGTATTATTAGAGTTATTAATGCTATAAAAATCATTTGTAAAATTTGAAGTGAGTGTACATCCCTTTGCTTATTCTGTATATTTCCCTTGAGTTTGTTAAAAAATTAACTGTACTCTTCATTCATCTTTAATTTATGATGTTCTTGTTCTTTGAAAAGTTTTAAGAATTATAACTAATATTATTTTAGAAATATTTCTGTTGGGTCATCCAGTATATAAACAAAACCTCACTAAAACACAATTGATAAAAAGATTTTTAATAAATGAACATTTTACTGGGACTTAAATAAGATCTATTAAGAAGATTTTTTTCCTCCTAATCTTACTGAACTTGGACCTGGAACTTCAAATTCCAGCTAATGTCTGGTTACACTTAGAGACTATATGTTCTTTTGGCCTTGAGGTTAAAATCCTACTTTATTTTGACTCATACTTCTGAAAGGTTATTGCTGTGATGTAATAAACTTTTTACTTCTTAAATGGTACCGCTACATAAAGGAATAAACACCAAAATAATGATGATAATTTAGTATTCATTGATATAAAACTTTTTGACATTTTTGTTGTTTGCACATGGAAACTTAAAGCCATATTAAACATCCTAATAGTCCGTCATAAATCCTCATGACTGGTGGCTTCTGCCTTTGTGTTTCTTCACTCACACAGATAGGAAGTCTTCTGACGTAGTATACCTTAGCTCCTCATGGAGTGTGATGTGCTAAAAGAGAGCAGTGGACTTAGAAATCAATAGGTCTGATGTCAAGTGTGATGGCTATTCTGTTTACATATATAAAACTTGACAAGTGTTAGTTTCTAAAAGGCAGTTACGTTATTCATTCTGAACCATAGTAGTGTTACTTTAAACCTCTTTGGCTTATCTTACACTTTGAGTTCATCTTTTATCCATGCATGGTTTTGTAACATCATTCATTGTTCATTTAGAAATACAGTTTACTGAGTTACGCAGATCTCCCAAATGTGGAAACATTTCATTATGTAATATTTAAAAAATCATGGTCATCAATATGTCACCATCAGTCTCATGAGAAATTGCCTAAAAGTAGTTAAATTCACAACCTTAGATACCAATTTTCTGAAAGTCATTTTTCCCTGAAAGTTTGAACTTTATCCTTGGCAACAAATATTGTCAGTTGTTTTCTTTGAAATGATAGATAAATATCTGCTATATACCCCAAACTAAATAATTGTAGATGGTCTGTCAGTTTCTTTTAAAAGGAAATTGTATCCTATTGGTGGGTGGTGGGGACCAATGACTATTTTAGCTCATAAGCTGTACGGGTTCTTTTCTTTGAGGTAACCACCATGCTTTGGTATGGGGCAAAGTGCTTTATGTGTACTTCCCATTTTGTCATACAGAATATTAAAAAGATTTGTACTTAATGATAGGAGTTTATTAAAAATGTTTATTGCATCATCAAAGACGTTCTAAGTGAATTGTCCTTTTAAAATATTTTTATTTTAGAAAGAGAGGGAGAGAGAGTGTGAGCAGGGAAGAGGGGCAGAGGGAGAGAATCTTACACAAGCTCCACACTCAGCATGGAGCTCAGAGGGGGGCTTAATCTCACAACCCTGGGATCATGACCCGAGCTAAAGTCAAGAGTCAGACACTCAGCTTACAGAGCCACCCAGATGCCCCTGTACTTTTCTTTTTAAATATTTTTTTAGGGGCGCCTGGGTGGCTCAGTCGGTTAAGCATCCAACTTCGGCTCAGGTCATGATCTCACGGCTTGTGGGTTCAAGCCCCGTGTCGGGCTCTGTGCTGACAGCCAGCTCAGAACCTGGAGCCTGTTTCAGATTCTGTATCTCCCTCGGTCTCTGACCCTCCCCTGCTCAGGCTGTCTGTCTGTCTGTCTGTCTGTCTGTCTCTCTCTTTCTCTCTCTCTCTCAGAAACAAATTTATTTATTTATTTTTTAATGTTTTATTTATTTCCAGGAGAGAGAGAGAGAGAGCGTGAGCAGGGGAGGGTCAGAGAGAGAGGGAGTGACAGACTCTGAAATAGGCTCCAGGCTCTGAGCTGGCAGTCAACACAGAGCCCGACGCGGGGCTCGAACCTACGAACCGTGAGATCATGACCTAAGCAAAAGTCAGACGCTTAACCAACTAAGCCACCCAGGCGCCCCTCTCTCAGAAACAAATTTAAAAAGCCTTAAAAAAATAAACACTTTTTGAAATGTTTATTTTTGAGAGAGAAGGGTGCACAAGAGGGGAAGGGGAAGAGAGAGAGGGAGACTAGAATCTAAAGTAGGCTCCAGGCTCTGAGCTATCAGCACAGAGCCAAATGTGGGGCTTGAACCCACGAACTGTGAGATGATGACCTGAACTGAAGTTGGGCACTTAACTGACTGACATAGTATACCTTAGCTCCTGAGCCACCCAGGTGCCCCTGTACTTTACTTTTTAACTGCAAGTATATGATGGTGAGGAATACAGTGCAGTCTTTACTATATCAAGGAATACTAACACATTTTCATGCTATTCCTTTTCATGGCACTACCGATGTGCCAGAAGTTTTACTCATCATTGCCTTTTCACCAAGAGGGCAAATGTCAGTACAGTTAAAAAAGGGGAAGGGGCTGATAAAATCTTGGTCTTACCGTAAACAATGTTTTTGACCACTTGGTACTGTCCTGAAAAGCTTGCAGGGGTTCCCAAGAGACTGGATCATATGTTAAGAACCTTTACTTTGTTCTCTCATTACTGAAGTGAAATGTTATCTTCATCCAATGGTAGGTAAATTCCTCTGAATCCTTAGGAGATTTTGAATATACTTTTCTGCTTCAGTACTTTCCTTTTCCCTCACTAATATCAAACTTATAACTACTATATATTTTTAAAATGATTACTTTCTTTGGATACTCTTGTGTTACTCATTTTTTAAAAACCAATTTGTTCAATTACATGACAAGAAAAATGTATATTGGGGTGTCTGGCTGGCTCAGTGGAGCATGTGACTCTTGATCTTGGGGTTGTATCTCCCCATGTAGAGATTACTTATAATCTTTAAAGAATGAAATGGATATATACCATTGAGACTTTGATTGAGATTATATTAAATTTATAATTAATTTCAGGGGAACTGACATGGTTACAACATTTGAGTTTTCCCATCTAGGAATGTAATATGTCATTTTGTTTTTCCAATTCTTAAGTAAAATTTTCTATTTTCTTAAATAGATGTTGCATATTTTAAACTTTCTTCTGAGATATTGTAAGCTCTTCGGGCCATTTTAAATGGAACTTTTTCATTATATTTCCTGGTTGGTTATTATAAGTAGAGGGAAACTGATATTCACATTTATCCTGCATACAAACTTAAGTTGTTCACTTGAATCTCTTGAATTTTTTAGGAAGATAGGTTTTTCATCCTCAAATGATATTTTTTAATTTGCATTTTTTTCTTTTATTGCATTTTGTAAGATCTCCCATGTTGAATAATAGAGATAATTGGGCTTTGTCTTGTTCCTGACTTGAGTGGCAATAAGTAATGTTTTTCCATTAGGTTCACCTTTTGAGGTCTTTGATATTTTTTAAAATATCTAGCTTAAGTGGTTTTATTTTGCCTTCTATTTCTTATAGATTTTTAAAACCCTTTTAGGGTTTTTTTTAATGAGTAGGAAATAAATTTTATTAATTTACTCTTAGCACTATTTGTCAGTTGTCAGACACATTTCTCTTTTTCTTTGTTAACATTGTGAGTTACGTTGTGAATATAGCTTCTGTTGTTGAACCATCCTCATGTTTTTGCAACTTTTACAAAATTTTAAATATTTAGTTAGCTAAGTCCTAAATTCTTTTTCTTCTGGTTTTGTTTTTAGAGTTATGCCACTTATTAAGTAATTGAACTTTTGATATCTTTTTGTGTTTTGATATAGTTTAATTTATATAGTAATTTGTTTCTTGTGGGTTTGATAAAATTTGCCTACTCAGTCATATAGCCCTTGTCCTGTGTTTAGAGGGGTAGATAAATGAACACTTTGAACTTATTTTATAATGTTTTTATAGTTAAAGAATCCTCTAGATGAGTCATATTTTCTTTTTTTTACTGTAGCCTCAGCACTTAATAATACAGTGTTAGGCTTCTAGAAAATGTTTTGAAAATTTGCTAAATGAATTTTAATAGGCTTAAATAGTGATTTTACTTTGCTTAAGTTTTATTTGAACTATGTTAATATTTTTTCTTTCTCTTTTTTTTCTTCACAAAGTTCCACTCTTATCCTGGGGACCCAGCTTTAACTTTAGCATCTGGTATGTTGAACTTAGTGGCATTGATGATCCCGATGTAGTACAGCCCTGTCTCAACTGGTATAGCAAGGTAGGACTGTGCTTTAAAATCCTGATTTTATGTTTCTGATTCCTATAAAGGAAGACATGTGTCAGTCTTGAGGAATAGATCTGGGTTTTTTGCATACACTTTATGCTTCGTTTTTTGGTTTTGATACATTTATTTGACTCTCATGGCTTTTTTTGCAGGAGCTGTGGGGACTCTCTTGTCAAGGAGATGATAAAGTTTTAGTCTAATCACCGCTGTTATTTTTATTTCACGTAGGGGTGAACTGATCTACTCCTAGGAGGTTGGAAAGCAATATAGATTCTTAAGTTTTTTTGTGTGGAACTTCAGCTTTTTTTCTGATTAGTTTAATTGAGGAACTCTTTGTTTGACTAATTTATTTTTGTCATTTGATTATATCCAACTTGAAATAGATGCTGACTTTTGGTATTTTCTATATTTTTCATATATTCTTGGGTTTTCTGTAATACTATAAGTTTGCTCAGGGTAGAGATAATATTTTTAAATATTAAAAATCACCTTTACAGTGTTATGCACATAATAATACATACTTAACATCTTCTATTCTATTCGTTCTTTTAAAAAATAATGGTTAAATTTCTCTGTTACTAAAATTTTCCCTTTAGCCTATGATATGTGTGTGTGTGTGCACGTTTTCTTTAATATATTCACACAAATCTCTTGATACTGTAGGAAGTTGCAGATTTCACCTGTTTACCCCCAGCATTATGGAGAGATTATATTTGAGAACATAAAATTGTTCAGCCTTGTTCACTTTTCAAGTTCTCTGCATTTGTTATGAACCTCTAGAAATCAGATATAAGTCTTCATCCCCTTTGAATTTCAGTGTTTATTCTTAAAGCATTAAAATTCTATTATTTCATAACTTTAATCCTTTTGTGTATATATATATATATACAATCTGATAGAAAACTTAAAATGCTGATGTGACTTACATTCCTAAAGGCAACATGATTGAAAGGTATTACTGTTTAATGTATTTCTGTAGAGTCATGATAGATCTTTATTTAGAAGCCAAGGGTAATAAATTAATAGTAAAGTTATTTTAGATAAATAATCTTTTGTTATTTGAAAGGAAAATCTTGGTAAACCCTGTAATACTTAAGGAAAGATGTTTTGACATTTTATTAATAAAAAATCAGCCAACTATAAGCTTATTTGTGTTTCAAGTCTTATAAGTCTTCATAAAAGGTAGTATTATTTCTTGCCTTATTAAAGAATAATGCTTGTAAGTAAATCATATTTTTGGTTATCATGCATCGCTTCTTTGTTAGTTAATTTTGTTAATTTAGGAAATTTGTGGAAATTTCATAAAGTATTCTTGAAGTTACTTTTTTTTTTTTAATTGAGCTTGTATTTTTAGCATTCCTCCTACTAGGGGAAAGTTAATAAACTGAATATTCTTTTTGGATTCTAATTAATTGAGATGTTTACTTTATAGCTGTTTAATAGATAAGGTAGCTCAGGCTTAGAAAAAATTATATAATTTAAGTAATCTCTTTCTGAACATTTTGAGACATAAAACCTGTTTGTGAACTTTGAAATATATAAACATCTGATGATATTTGCTTTTCAAGTAATAGCCTATTACTAAGAACCAAGAACAAAAAGCATATATGACTTATGTATATTATTTGATGGTTTCTATGTTTTCAGTACCAACAGTGTAATCTAATGAGTAAAAGCTATGGAAGTTATAATATTTGTGGTCTTCAGTAGTCTTTGATAAACAGTCTTTCTGCTTCTTTTCTGAAAAGTTCAGGCTCTAAAATTAGGTTTGGTTTCATTTTTTATATCTTTCATCTTCATGAAATACATACCTGTGGGTATATTTGTATACATTTATCTTTTTCATATGTTTCTGCTATGTGCTTTGTGACTTTTGGCAAGTTATTACAATTGACTAAGCTTCAGGTTTGCCATTTCAAAGTGGAAAAAATAATGATACTAATGAAGAGTGTTAGTACAATGCTTAGCACATAGTAAACGCTCACTTTAGGTTAGTTGTCACTTATTATTGCCTACAGTAATAACTAAGCAAATCTCTTCTTTTCATACTTGCTCTTGTGTTCCAGTAGTACCGTGAACAGGAAGCCATTCGCCTTTGCCTAAAACACTTTAGACAACACAACTATACAGAGGCCTTTGAATCGCTGCAAAAAAAAACCAAGATTGCCCTGGAACATCCCATGTTAACAGATCTCCATGATAAACTGGTACTGAAGGGTGATTTTGATGCTTGTGAAGAATTGATTGAAAAAGCTGTAAATGGTATGTTATAAACATGTAAACTTAGTTTGGTTATAGGGTGACTTCAAGTATATACAAGAAACAAGTTTTTTGAAAAGAATATAAACTAATGCCAATTATTAGTTTACCTTTTTTCCCTGTCTTTTTACTCTGTAAAGATTGTTAGGTTGTTGAATTATGTGCTTCTTTTATATAAGATCGGTCCATAATGAGACTTGAAAAACAAAAAGAAACATATTTGAACTCATATCTAAGTCTAAGTTGCCATCTTAGCAAACCATGGAAGGATGCACTTACGAATGCTAACATTGAATAGCACTATACAATGTTTAGTTTTAAAAAAAAAGGCTTTAAATGTTACCTTCTATATTAGAGGCCTATTCTTTTATTTTTGTTGATATACAATTACAATTTTAATGGCATAATTTGGCACAACAGATAGTTGGATATGCCAAAAAACGTTATTAGTAGAAAGTTATAATGAATTAGGAGATTTATATTGCAAATATCTGATGCTGCATAATTGCTGATTTTCTTGGGTGGTTTGTAATCTGGTTTTGAAAGAAATATGAATATTAGAACACGATATAATCTCCAAAGGTAATTGTTTTGAATGATAACATCTATTTGAATATTTAAGGTCTGTTATGGTTTGTGTGTTTTTTTTTTTTTGAGAGTGCCCTCGAGTTGGGGAGAGGGACACGGTGGGGGTGTGGGGGAAGACTATCTGAAGCAGACTCCATGCTCATCACAGAGCTCGTCACAGGGCTTGGTTCCATGACCCTGAGAGATCATGACCTGAGAAAATCAAGAGTGGGACACTCAGTTGGACACTCAACCAACTGAGCCACCCAGGCAACCCTGTTTTGTTATTTTAAAAAAGGATCTCTGTTATAGAATGGCATTCTTTTAAAAAATCGCCCACAGTGAGTTTTCACAGTGACAAAGAACAGAATAGGTGCTTGTGGTAGAATAAAAATAAACATTTGGTCTTTGTCTCCTGAAACTATTGGGATTTGGTGGAGCAATAAGAGTGTCTTTTGTAATTGAAATGACAGGTGGCTGGGGTCCCTAGATCACTTCAGATTTCTAGAAATACCAAACCATGTGTGTAGAGGGCTAGAACTTTCACCCTGTCTCTGAACTCTGGGGAGGGGAGCGGGCTCAGAGACTGGGTTCAGTCACCAATGGCTAATATTTTAATTACTCATGCCTAGGTGGTGGAGCCTCCAAAAAAAAAAAAAAAAGCCCTAAACATTGAGGTGCCTGAAGAGCACATGGAAACCTAACTCTCTCTCTCTCTCTCTGGTGTATTATCAAACCCAAGGGGGATTGTAGGAACTCCAGATTTATAGGCAGTAAATCAGAAGTTCATGTGGCCTGGGACTTGCAATTGGCATCTGAAGTGGAATAGGCTTGTGGACTGAGCCCTTTCACTTGTAGGGATCTGATTGTAACTTCAGGTAGTGTCAGAATTGAATTATTGGATACATCCCATTTGGTGTCAGGAAATTGGAGAAAATGCTGGTGTGAGGAAAAAAAAAAACCCAAACATTTAGTATCAGAAGCATTGTGAGTAAAAACAGCTTAGTGCTCAGGATAAGACTTGTGGGATGAAATTTGGTGATTTTTTTTTAACAGGAAGAAAGAATAATAGACTTTCTCAATTCTGTGCTTTCATATATTTTACTCTTATTGCTATTACCATTTGTTATTATTTAGGTGCTCATTTATCAGATAGATTGAATATCTTACAATTGAAGGAAATGGAACCAGTACTGTCTTCTTTGAGTTTATAAATTTTAAATTAAAATAAATTGCATCTGGTTCCATTGCTTTGTAATAACTAACTTGCCTCTTAGCCTTAAACATTGTTAGTACTTATTTATATTTATTTGGTAATGATGCTTGCAAATAAATGATTACTATGTTCAGGGTGAGGTAGAGGGTGGAAGGAACTAGGGAGTGGGTTGGGAGGGAAAAAAAATTATCCCTATATTTGGAATAGAATAAATGTTGGGGTATAAACAAATAGAATATGTATGATTATTAATCTCTTCCCAAACCATTCATATGCCACCAGTGAAAGTATAAGTGTGTATATGCCATTTCTTTTTTTTAATCTTTATTTATTTTGAGAGAGGGAAAGAGCATTCATTCAAGCACATGCACACATGAGCGCTGGGGGGGGGTCAGAGGGAGGGAGGCAGGGTGGGGGAAGAATCCTAAGCAGGCTCCACGAGCCCCATGCTAGGTTCAGTCTGGGTTTGATTTCATGAACACGTGAGATCATGACTTGAGTCATGTGTATACATTTCTAAGAATAAGGAAGTCACATGTACTTTCATGGTTCGTTAGTTTTGTTTCAGATCTTTATCTTTGAGGCTTGTATTTTATTAAGATAAATAACAGTGACAGCAAAACATCCAGCAACTTTATGCTCTGAGTAGGCTACAGTTACATTTAAAACCTGTGTCTTTAGGGGACACGAGTGGTCAATCGCTTAAGTGTCTGATATCTTGATTTTGGTTTAGGTCATGATCTCATGGTTCTTGAGATGGAGCCTTGAGTTAGGCCCAGCACTGACAGCTCAGAACCTGCTTGAGATTCTCTCTCCCCCACCCACTGTCTGCCCCTCCCCTGCTCATGTGCTTCCTCTCTCTCTCTTTCTCTCTCTCTCAAACAATAAATTAAAAACTTAAATAAAAACTGTGTCTTTATCAATATACTCCTATAAGAGAAACTGTCAAAACTGTGTGAAACTCTGATACTAAGAGACTACTTACCAGCTCTAGGAAGGACCCAAGTTTAGGGGAAATTGGTAGTAAGTCTATTCTTGAGACTTAGGGCCAAGTCATATTTTTTGAAGTCTCAACTGGCTTCGAACAGTATTTAGTTAATAAACATTCCTTCCAGGGTTGTTCAGTTGCTGCTGACTTCACTGATGATGATTTGTTGGACAAATAAGGAAGTAAACACTGCAGAGGTTTTTGGCTTCTGCTCCACTAAAAACATAGCAGAGAAGGGCAAGAAGTTCCTGTTTGCTAAATAGAAAAGTTGAGGGAATCAGAAGCATTTTCTATGCAGCATCTTATAATGGAGGAAACAAATGACTTTTAGTATATATTAGTATGTTCTTCAAGTATGGTATTTTAAGAAAGTGTCTAATAGGCATCCTATTTGTTAGAAACATCCCTACGTTTACATTTAATTTCATGACAAGTGATTCCTGAACCAGTTAATGCTACTTTCTTGTTGACAGTGTCAGGGGAAAAGGTAGAGTCCAGGGATGATGGGTACAAGTCCTCACTTAGGAACAGGAACTCACCCCTTTGCAGTGTTTATCTTATTTCCTCTTGAAATTAAAGTTTGCTTTTGTGAGGTAAGGAAGCAATAAAATGTAATAAAAGGGTCCACAAGTTTCAGCTGGAGGTCTTTATCTCCTTCCCACTTTCCCTCCTTTTTTCCCTTTTCTCTCTTCCTCTTTTGCTGTTTCTTCTCACCCCATGGCTTCTGCAGTATGTGACAGGTCTGTTTTTAAGTGAAGTCTCAAGCCTTGTTGGAGTTACCTTTGTGGCAAGGTTTTTAACGACAGGTCTAGTATTGTTAATGGCTATAAGGCTGTTCATATTCTTTGTATCTTGAGTGACCATGAGTAGTTTGTGTCTTTTTTTTTTTTTTAATGTTTATTTATTTTGAGAGAAAGCTGTGAGGAGGGGAGGGGCAGAAAGAGAGGGAGAGAGAGAATCCCAAACAGGGTCCAAGCTGTCAGTGCAGAGCTGGACGCAGGGCTCCATCCCACAAACCGTGAGATCATGACCTGACCTAAAACTAAGAGTTGGACCCTTAACCGACTAAGCCACCCAGGAGCCCCAGTAGTTTGTGCCTTTTAAAGGACATGTCCATTTCATCTAAATTAATGCATTTATTGGCATAATGCTATTTATGTCTAATTTTTTATAGTGGTAATTTTTGTCTTTTTTGTCTTTTTTTGTCTCAGTCTGGCTAGACATCTATTAGTTTCATTTTAAGAAAACAGCTTTTGGTTTCTTTTCTCTCTCTCTGTGTTTCTATTCTATTTCCTTGATTTCTACCTTTATTATTTCCTTTTTTCTGCATAGTGTGGTTTTAATTAGCTCTTTTTCTAATTTCTTAAAAATGAAACCTGAGGCAATTAATTTGAGATCCTTCTTTACTAATACAAGCATTTGGTGTTAAAGAATTTCCTTCTAAATGTAGTTCACTCCCTGGTGAGTCAGATACTGCCCAAGGTTGAGTTGTTGCACAAAGAAAATTTATTTGCAACATAGAAGGAAATCACAGGGAATGGCTTCCAAAACTGTGACTCCCAAAGAGGGGGGGGGATGGGTCCCTTTTCTTTAGGGGGTAGGAGGAATATTTAAATTGGGAAGCCTTGTTATCCTTCCTAGAAAAGGGGCATAAGGTCACACATGTGCCTTAAGGAAACATGCCAACACATGCATTGCATGTCATGGAAATGAAGCTGAGGCTCCTCATTGGGCAGAGATTTTAGTGGCTGTTTTGAGTCATTCCAGAGGTCACTGCATGGTCTTTCTGCACAGGTGCAAGTTGGGAGTTTAGCTGGGAAGGTCTGGGTGGTCTGAGCCTGTGGGGTCTTGTCAGGGCCCTTGCCAGCCCCTCATGAGTGGTTTCGGGTTTCATTTGCCTGAGTTAAGAGCTAAACCAGAAAGAAGAGCTTAAGGAAAAATATAAGACAAATGTTAGCAAGTACACGCAGGTGGGTCTTGGGATCTAGCTGGTGACATAAAACACTGCTAGCCGTATGTCACAGATTCTGTTGTTTTCACTCCTATTCAGTTTAAGATATGTATGCGTAATGACACACTTTTCTTTCCAACTCTTATCCCTTATTTTGTTCTCTTGTGCTTAATCTTTTAGCCAGGATATTTAGTACAAGGGTGAGATGACATAATGATAGTGGATATCCCTATGTAGTTCATGATCTCAAAAGAAATGTTTTCAGCATTTCACTATGAAGGATGTTATTTGATCTGGGGTTTTGGAACTCCTGTATTAGATCCCTAGAGTGCTAAGAGTTTATATTATTAATGGGTATTGAATTTTACCACTTTTTCTTTATCTTTTGTGATAATAATTTCCCCCCTAAATTCTATTAATATGTGAAATCATAGTGATTGATTTTCTAATGTTAAACCTCAGATATATTTAACTTTGTATTTCTCAGCTAAATCTGTCTTCCTCATATAATTTTTGGTCTATTTTGGATTTAAATGGACTAATTTGTTAGAATTCTTAAATTTTTCATTAGTATGATTGGCCTTGTTAATTTATCTCGATCTTACCTTTCTCTTCAGGTTTAGTATCATTGTTACACTGATCTTACATAATGGGTTGAGTTAACCTTTTCTTCCTATAATCTGAGTATGTGTAAGATTTTAATTCTTTTTCACATGCTTGGTAGAACTTGTCATTATGCTGTCTGCTTAGAAATTGCTTGGAGGAAGTATTTTTGTCTATCAGTTCAACTTCTTTAAATGTTGTAGGACTATTCAGCGTTGTTGTTTCAGTGGTTGAGCTTTTAACAAGATATCTTTTTTCTAGGAATTTGTTTCACTTAAAATTTCAAACTTGTGGGCAAGAAAATATACCTGATATCCCCTTGTTTAAAATTTTTTAATGTTTTATTTATTTCTGAGAGAGAGAGAGACAGCACGAGCAGAGGAAGGTCAGAGAGAAAGGGAGATACAGAATCTGAAGCAGGCTCCAGGCTCTGAGCTAGATGTCAGCACAGAGCCTGATGCGGGGCTCGAACCCACGAACCGTGAGATCATGACTTGAGCCGAAGTTGGATGCTTAACCAACTGAGCCACCCAGGCTCCCCTGATGTTTTCAGGATGTTTAATGTTTTCAGGATTTCTTGAAATGTCTCTTTTCATTCTTTCTGTTTCTCATTTATGAATTCTTTTTTCTTCCCCATCACTCTATCACAGAAGCTTGTCAAGTATACTGGTCTTTTGCAGAAACCAATTTCTGGTTTGTTGATTCTTCCTGTTATTTCTAATGTCTTTGACTTATGCTCTATGTTTAATGTGTCTTCTTTTTCTCTTTGGAATTAATTTTCTGTCTTTTTATAACTTACTGAGATGTGTGGTTGGCATATTATTTTCCAGACTTTGTTATTTTCCTGTATATGCATTTAAGGATATAAATTCCCTTCTACCTATTTTTTAGTTGTGCTTGAAGTATTTTCATTTTTGTCCAGTTCAGTAATTTCATTATGAAATAATATGGCTCTTTTGTGAGCCATAATTACATAGAAATGTAGTTTTGGTTTTAATTTCCAAATACGTTGTGATTTTCTGGTTTTTGGGTTTTTTTTTTAATTGTTACTGATTTCTAGCTTGAATGCATAGTGGTCAGAGTACATATTCTATAGGATTCTAGTGCTTTGAAATTTGATGAGACTTCCTAAGGTCCAGTTTGTTTAATTTCTATAAACGTATCATACATACTTGGACAGAACACGAATTCTTTGAGGCGCCTGGGTGTCTCAGTCGGTTGGGCATCCAACTTCGGCTCAGGTCATGATCTCATAGCTCATGGTTTCAAGCCCCATGTCAGGCTCTGTGCTGACATCTAGCTCAGACCCTGGAGCCTGCTTCAGATTCTGTATCTCCCTCTCTCTCTGACCCTCCCCTGCTCACACTGTCTCTCTCTGTCTCTCAGAAATAAAGAAAACATTTAAAAAATTAAAAAAAAAAAAAAAAGAACATGAATTCTTTATTTGCTGAGGCAGTTTTCTGTATATGCCCAGTCGGTCCAGTTTGCTAACCATGTTTCATAAATTTTCTTTACGGAGAGTGATCTTGTCTGATTCTCTCAATTACGAAGAAAAATACTAAACTTCCCAGTGTGATTTTGGAATTGCCTGTCTCTTACAGCTCTGTCAAATTTTGCTTTATAGATTTTGAAGCCATGTTTCTAGATATATACACATAGTAAATTCTTTGATGTTGAATTAAATCTTTTATCATTATGAAATGTGTTTTTCTTTCTAGTAGTATTTTTTCTTGAAGGTATAAATTATCTTACATTAAGCTTTTCATTTGGTAAGTATTTGTATAACATCTGTTTTTACCTTTTATTTTCAACCCTTCTGTATCCTTTTTTAATTTTTAAGTTTTAATGTTTGTTTATATTTGAGAGAGAGAGAGAGAAAGAGAGGGAGGGAGGGAGCATGAGCAGGGGAGTTGCTGAGACAGAGAAAAGGAGACACAGAATCTAAGGTAGGCTCCAGGCTCTGAGCTGTCAGCCCAGAGCCCGATACAGGGCTCAAACTCGCAAACCATGGGGTCATGATCTGAGCTGAAGCTAGACGCTATGAGCCACCCAGGTGCCCTCCTGTATCCATTTTTTTAAAGAAGCATCTCCTGTAAATTTAGTTTGATTAAAAAAAAAATCTGCCTTCTTTTGATTTGAGCATTTATTTAATTTGTATGATTGGATTATTGGTAGATATACAGGTTTAATCTTACCATTTTACAGTATATGCTTTGCCATATCTTTATTTTGTTGTTGTTGTTTCTTTTGCTTTTTAATCTTTTCATTTTTTTCTTTCTGTTTTTAAATTTTTTTAACTTTATTTATTTATTTTGAGAGAGAGAGAGAGCACAAGTAGGGCAGGGGCAGAGAGAGGTGGGGAGACAACTCCAAGCAGGCTCTACGTGGACACAGTGCAGAGCCTGACATGGGGCTCCATGTAAGGAAACCATGGAACTGTGGAAAACATGGAAACCAGGAACTGTGAGACCATGACCTGAGCTGAAATCAAGAGTCAGATGCCCAGCTGACTAAGCCACCCAAGTGCCCCATTTTTTTTCTTGTGTTTGTTTGGAAACAGCATACTCTGTTTATGTAGACTATGTGGTTAGTCTAGAAATTATAGCAAGTATACATATTTTACAGAATTCATCAGTACCTTTTCCCTGTTCCCGTACTAGGACTTAGTGGATTTTCAACTCCCATCTACTACCCTTCCAGCTCATATGCTATTGTTGTCCATTATTATATTGTTGACCATTTTAAAAGACTGTAAAATTCAATATTCAGTCATGTTCAGTAAGTATTCCTAAATATATACAATTTTTTTGTTTTTTATTAATGTTTGCATCTTTGATCTTCTATCTAGGATCATTTTTCTTCTGCCGTAAGCATATCCTTTACAATTTCTTCTAATATAGGTGAATTCTCTCAGTTTTTCTTTGCTTGAAAATTTTATTTCTTAAAGGATATTTATGCTGAATATGGAATTCTAGGTTGACAGTAATTTTTCCTTTTTAAAATTTTAATATTTTTAAATATTTATTATTTTTAGAGAGAGAGTAGAGTGAAGGAGAGGCAGAGAGAGCAATTTCCAAGCAGGCTCTGTGTTGTCAGCGCAGAGACCAAGGTGGAGCTTGATCTCACGAACTGTGAGATCATGACCTGAGCCGAAATCCAGAGTTGGATGCTGAACCTACTGAGCCACCCAGCTGCCCTAGTTATTTTCTTCAGATATATTTTGGATATTATTCCACAGTTAACTAGCTTCCATTTTTCCTGTCGAGAGTGTACTGTAATTTTCAACTATTGTTTCTTGGAATATACTCTCTTATGGCTGTTTAAATATTTTTGTTATAGACTATATTTTTTTTAATGTTTGTTTATTTTTTATTTTATTTTTTTTTAAAGGAAAGTCTTTTTTTTTTTTCATTTTTATTTTTTTATTCTTTTAATTTTTTTATTTCTAGGAGAGAGACAGCGTGAGCAGGGGAGGGTCAGAGAGAGAGGGAAATACAGACTCTGAAATAGGCTTCAGGCTCTGAGCTGACAGTCAGCACAGAGCCCGACGCGGGGCTCGAACCCACGAACCGCGAGATCATGACCTAAGCGAAAGCCGGACGCTTAACCGACTAAGCCACCCAGGCGCCCCTAATGTTTGTTTATTTTTGAGAGAGAGACAGCATGAGTGGGGCAGGGAGAGGGAGACACAGAATCTGAAGCAGGTTCCATGCTCCAACCCTGACACAGGGCTTTAACTTACAAACCATCAGATCATGACCTGAGCCGAAGTCAGACACTCAACTGTCTGAGTCACCCAGGTGCCTTAGACTATTTTATAGTTACATTAAAAGGGCAACTCCAGTGTGGCAGCCCTGTTAACTACTGTGTATTTTGGTTTTATTTTAGTCAAATGTATGTTGCCTTTGTCATTCATTTCTTTCATTTTCTCATTTATCCTTTTTAACTGCACATTTACTTTGAAGTTTTCAAATTTCTCTAAATTCTTAATCTCATTATTAGTGGGGTTTTCTCTCCTTGCCCTTTGGCCTTCATTTATGTGATATTTTCTTTTTCTCTTTTCTTCCTTTTTACCTTCAACTCTGACAATTCATATTTTATTTCCTTTTGTTCTTTTACTGTGTCTTTTTCAACTGTTTACATCTCTTAATGTTTTATAGAGAGGGTTGTTGCTTAACTTTTTTATATTCATAGAGAAGTACTTAGCTGTTTTTTTTACAGTACTATAATCCATGCCTACATCTTCCTGTTGAATCTGATTCATTTGCTCCTTTAAAAAGTTTCCTTCTTCTTTTTTCTTTCCTTTTTTTTTCCTTCTTTTCTTTCTTTTCCTTTTTATATCTTTGGATGAAACTTGAGTTGATTATTTTTGAGTAGCACTAATCTTTAAACGACATGAGTTTTTCCTAACTATTTTAAGGAAGTTCCTGTGGGTCAGGAGATAGGGCTGTGTTCCAGGATAGCAAGATTTTTCCTTATGATACTGCTTTTCCTTTTACTGTTTCTTCTCAGCAGTACTCAAAATGTAAAATCTCTCTTTTTTGTCTCCCCTGATTGCTGTCGAAAATGTTGCTTCTTTCTGTAATTCCTGTTCATTCATGCCTTTGTTTATTCTGTATTCCCTATCCAGATTACTCCTTTCCCTCACTATTCACTTCCAACTAATTCTTCAAGGCCAGCCCTTCCAAAATAGCTGTTTTATTATTCCCACACACCAGTTGCTCCCCCTTCTCCACTCCTGTTTGCTTTTGTGCCATATTTCTCATTTTGTGCGTCAGTGGTGGTTAGGCTTCTGCTAAGTATAGTTCCAAATATGACATCATTATCACTGTCATAACTAAGATGTATCTGAAGGTTTTACAATGTGCCATTAACTTTTTTAAACCCTAAATATGCATTAATTTATTTAATTATACTGCCTTCTAGGGCAAGCACTGTTGTTATCCTCACTTAATAAATGAGAATGATTAAGCAATTTGCCTAAGACAACATAGCTAGTAAGTAGCAGAGCTAAGATTTGGATCCATACTTGCTTTGCTATGGTTTACTGTCGTAGTAAATGTTTACTGCTTCAATTTCCCCAGTATTTATTATTATTGTAGTATAAACTGCTATAATTGTGTCTCTTTTCAGAATTCTAACAAACTACTGAAAAGCATATAGTTCTTAAAAAATCTGCTCTATGCAGCCATTCTTGAATTATCAAAAAGGCCTTTATGCTCTACAAGTTACTACCTATAAGCGAATTTATATTTATTTCTTCTGAATGTCATCTCTGTTTTGATGAGAAATGAGTTTGATAGAAGTTTGGGTATAGGCTATAGTACTGTAATCCATGCTCGCTCGCTCGCTCGCTCTTTTTAATCTTGGGTGAGGTTTGAACATTTTTTTTCTTTTGGTAAAAACTTCCTAAGTTGCGTTTTTATCATGTACTTTTTGAGAGGATATTCGCTGCTAGAGACCAGAACAGCTTGTGCCTAGTTAGGACTGTATGAAATGTGTTTATTATCATCTTAATCAGAGATGAAAAAAACAAGGTGGTATTGAACCTGGAGACTTTAAATAGTTTGAAAATTGTTAGCAAGTAGGTAATAGCATGCTTTCTCCTAAGTGATATTTTTATTTCTTTTGGATAGTTTTTCTTTTATCAGACCCTTCTGATTTCCTGCTTTTTAGATATTTGTCAGCAGAAATAGGCAGAAATACTAGCAACTGCCTGGCTTCTTCTTAAGACATAGAAGTAATTTTTAAACTTAGATTGTTCACAGGAATATTTAAATGACTCACTGCTTAATTTGTTTTAATAGAGAGCCTAAGTGGTTTTTTTGCTGAATCATATAAAATACCTACAAGTAGTAATACCAAAACAAAAGATGAGATCTTTCAAGAATTAGAAATATAGGGAACATGCTGCAACCACTTGGGATAGAGAGGTGTCAAGTTTGTATTTATTTTCAGATCTTAAAAGGGAGTTCTCTTAAATTAATACAAGGTACTGAAATCAACGTATTTAGAAAAAATCTTTACCCTGTGTTAGTCTTTGCAGCATTTTTATGGATTGTTTCAAGGGATTTCAAGCTTGTTTGATTTCTAGACATTTAATTTTTTCTATTAAAAAGTAAAGTTTCTGTAGTGTGTCTCTTACGGACTTAAAGCAGTTTACTACTTACCAAAGCCTTAATAAACATTTGCATTATTACTTTTCTTTTTGAAGACATAAAAGAAGATTCTTAAAGCAGGTTATTCCACTGAAAGTAGCCACTCCATGTAACCTACTCCAAATCCAATCTGGACTATTTATTGATAACTCAGTTTCCCTGGCAAGAGGCAGTAATGCATAGTAGAGTAGGTTAAATGAGCGTCATCCTTAGTTTATCATCCTTATGTTTCTCTGTAAAATGTAAACTTTTTTAAAGTCATTATAAAATCTTTGGTATGGATCAGTTAGATGGTTTAATATTGTAACATGTAAGAATGTCAATAAACTAATAAAGTTGGGTAGTTGGAGTGTAGAAATGGATATGAGAAGGCTGGAATCCATAGATTTCTATCTTTTGTCTTGTGTTAAGCCATGATTTCTCCAAAAGAAGTGTTTTGTTTTTTGGTAGAACACCTAGATTCTCAAACAAACCATTGCTTATAAGGAATCATTTCCAACTGACAGGAATACTTCAGGTGAGTAAGTAATCTAGAGTAGTGACAAACCAGCATTCCAGAGAAGACATGAAACAAAACAAACTTTAACCACAGAGCCCATAGGTTTTTATAGGGAGATTACATTGTTCCCTTTAAATCAAAAATGATGTTTTTCAACTCTCTTAGTTTTATTCTTTTAATATTGGATTTGTTTAATATGTAGTAGAATGATTTGGCATGACAAGTTTTATTTTCCAAAGTATTGCTTTTTTTTTTTTATGTGTTATTGAATAGATAAATTTTGCCATGTCTGTTATAGTATTTTATCTTAGATGGTAATAAAAAAAACCCTAACCTATCATGTGTTTCTTAGTCTATTATATATATGTATCTATCTTTATATTCAGTCTCTGGAGTGTTCAAAAGATTTTGGACTTTGGAATTGGGCTTTATACCTTTCTGTTTAGAGTCCTTCGACATGTTATTTAACCTTTCTGAACTTTGATTTTTTTTTTTAACCTTTGCAATAATTAATAATCATCATCACATAGGTTTATTTTCAGGAGTAAATTAGTTTAACCTTTGTGGTGTCCCGCTCACAGTTGGTACTCAGCAAAAGTCAGTTCTTTTTTCTTTGGTAAGATCTTTTTTGAAAAGCCGCTTCCAGATTTGATAATGCTGTATCTAATATAATTGTCTTCAGGTTTCGTGATAGTCTCCAAAGAAGAGTAGGAGACATCAAAGAGAATTGTCCTTTAGAATACTGAAGACAAAAGGAATTTACTAAGGAGAGATATGGAGGCAAATTTAAAAGTTCCCCAAACAATTTTTTTTTCAAATGTTTTCTTGACTACTGTGCAAAAATGCTGTGACTTGTTAGGGTGTCATTATATACTAAGAAAATGCTTTATTGAAAGTAGGAGTTTTGTGAGCATTTTGTTTTAATGTAAGATACTTAGTAACATCAAGATGACTCATGTGGCTATTAAATTCCCCCATCCCCTGCCTTTTTTCTATTCTAAGCCTTTTTAAAAAATTTATTAATGTTTATTTTTAAGACAGAGAAAAAGAGACAGCATGAGTGAAGGAGGGGCAGAGAAAGAGAGGGAGACCCAGAATCCAAAGCATGCTCTAGGCTCTGAGCTATCAGCACAGAGCCCATCGCAGGGCTCGAACTCACAAACCTTGAGATCATGACCTGAGCCAAAGTCAGGCTTAACCAACTGAGCCACCCAGGCACCCCTCTAAGTGTTTATTGTATACTGAGTATATCTGATGTTATGCTATTAACTATCATTATTCAAGAGAAGATTGATTTTGTTTAAGTTTATTATATATTTTGAGAGAGAGTGCATGTGAGTGGGGAAAGGGCAGAGAGGGAGAGGGAGAAAGAGAATCCCAAGCAGATTCTGCGGTCTCAAGCATGCAGCCCGACCCTGGGCTCAAACTCAGAAACCTTGAGACCATGACCTGAGCCAAAACCAGGAGTCAGACTCTTAACTGTCTGAGCTACCCAGGCACCCCATGGAGTACTTAATATATTACTGATTGTAAGTACTTCGGATATATTTGGCTTTCTTTGTTCTTGTTAAAAACAAGCTAATGTCAGTGTATAAAGCACTGATGAAATGTGGATGTGTCTAGTGAGCTGTGAAGAGTAGACATTTCAGGAGTAAGGAAGGCTATGGGGCACCTGGGTGGCTTAGTCGGTTGGGCGTCCGACTTTCGCTTGGGTCATGATCTCGCAGTTCGTGTGTTCGAGCCCCGCGTCGGGCTCTGTGCTGACTGCCAGCTCAGAGCCTGGAGCCTGTTTCAGTCTGTGACTCCCTCTCTCTCTGATCCTTCCCTGCTCATGCTGTCTCTCTCTCTCTCTCTCTCCTAGAAATAAATAAAACATTAAAAAAAAATTAAAAAAAAAAAGGAGTAAGGAAGGCTATGAAAATGGCTTTTGTTACAATATGTTACAAAGTTCTTCTGAGGTTTAGAAAATAATTTAATATATTTAGTTGCTTTGTGGCTTTTTTTCTGGTAATTGTAGTACTCAGTGCAAAAAAACTGGGAAATCCGTAAAGTACAAAGAAAAATACCCAAATAAAAAATCATCCTAATCCTGGAAATCAAAGAAAATCACTTAACATTTTGATGTATGACACTGTTGTATTTTTTTTTCCATCTGTGTGTATGTGTGTATTTACAATTAGAGAAATTATAATGTTGGGGGATCTGTTCTTTTTACTTTGAAAATTACTGACAGTATTTTCTTAGTTGTATTTGATAGAAGAAAAACAACATGAAGATCTTGATGAGTATTTGTGAGCTTTTTAGGTTACTAAGAGTGGGGGTAGAAGGATTGGTTAAAGAAACAATTAGAGAGTTTAATTTTACTTGCAATGTTCAGAAAGACTTTAAAGATCAGGAATGGAGTCTTTCATTTGATTAGAACTGTTGATGTGATCACTGCCTTAGCAGCTCTCAGAAGAATTTTCCCCAGTGGATATTTTCCCCAGAATAGTTCTGTAAGGCTTAAGGGGAAAGAGGAGGTGGAGACTTTTCTAAGATGAACATAAGGTGGAATCAGCCTGGCACATGTAGTTCAGTAAATATATTGGTTGTAGCAGTGGTGTAATCTTAGTGTGCCAGAAGTTGGAAGGAACCGCTGGCCCTGTCCAGCTCTTAGAGAGAAAGAGAGAGAGACAGCGACAGCATGAGCAGGGGAGGAGCAGACAGAAAGGGAGACACAGAATCCAAAGTTGGCTCCAGGCTCTGAGCTGTCAGCACAGCTGACATGATCTCGTGGTTCAAACCTGTGAACCACAAGATCATGACCTGAGCCAAAGTCAGACACTTAACCACCTGAGCCACCCAGGTACCCCACTAGCCCTATCTAACTTGTAAACACCAGTTAGAGAGATAAGGAACTTCCTTATTAAAGTTGTATAACTAATAATTAGTGTGAAATTTAGGTAGTATGGCAGTTGTTACTGTTAAAAAATGTGAAATTTATGACTTTTATAATTTTCTCTATTTTTGCTTTGTATTTTTCATATCTGCAGTTTGTCTTTCTTAGTTTTCTATTCATGTCTGTATATTCCCATCTTTTTTCCTTTCTCTTCAGTTAGCCATTATGTAGAATTAATGTGTATTTTAAAATTAATGTATGTTTTAAAATCTTTATCGAGTAATTTTATCTTCTGTTTCAGGTTGTGAAAAAAGAACTATTTAACTTTTATGTGTCTTTCTTAAAACTGAATAAATTCAGTTACCATGTTTTATTTTTATAGAATTCTAAATATATGATTAAAATTTTACTGTCATCTTATCAATATTAACAGGCGTCCCAGAACATTTTATCTGCAAAAAGATTTCCAGTCTTGTAATGGGAGAAGCGTATTGGTCAGAGTAGGCTGGATGGGCAAGAATTATCAGGAAAGCCCAGTGAGGTGGCTCAGTCGGTTAAGCATCCAACTTCAGCTCAGGTTATGATCTCAAGGTTGGTGGCTTTCAGCCCCACATCCGGCTCTGTGCTGACAGATCAAAACCTGGAACCTGCTTCAGATTCTGTGTCTCCCTCGCTCTCTGCCCCTACCCCACTCACACTCTGTCTTTCAAAAATAAACAAACGTTAAAAA
The DNA here is from genome assembly GCF_003009895.1 of Hyaena hyaena. Taxonomy (NCBI): domain Eukaryota; kingdom Metazoa; phylum Chordata; class Mammalia; order Carnivora; family Hyaenidae; genus Hyaena; species Hyaena hyaena. The sequence goes on from NW_024080640.1 coordinate 4,331,157, forward strand.
AAAAAAAAAACTTTAAAAAAAAGAAAAACCTAAAGGGGAGTAGATTATAATAGAAACACTCCCACTAACATAAGTCGTGAATCTATGTGTTCCCCTTACTTTTTTTTTTTCCTTAAGCCTAGCGTGGGGCTTGAACTCACAACTCTTGAGATCAAGACCAAAGCGGAGATCAAGAGTCAGACACTTAACCGACTGAGCCACCCAGGCACCCCTCGTGCCCCTTATTTTGACGATTAAAATATAAATGCTGATTTGTGAGTGTTAATTTAAAAAGGAGAGATGAATATGAGAACTTTCTTTTGCAAGAATTTTGAAGTCCTAAAGACAAAGAAAAAGAAGAACTAGAGGAGTGTATATCCCAGGATGGAAGCTTTCAGTTAAAGTCATCTAAAAAGACTTGAAAGCTAAAGGTTATGGTTATAATTGATCTTCGTAATTACCCAGAGAAGAAAGAAATTAGGGAGATTTCTGTGTGTTACACAGTCTGTACTAAGTTTGTAAGTCATGGAGAACAGACAGTTTTACTTACAAGTTCTTTGGAAAAGTATTTACCTTCAGGGACTAAATGAAACAAAAGGAAAACTTTTTTCAGATTGAAATCAGAGTCAAATGTAGAATTTATAATAAAGTTGTCTTTATAAATTATAATCTATTTGGATTCATGTAAAAGAAATCCCTTGCTTAAGAAAAATGTGGGGATGCCTGGGTGGCTCAGTCAGTTAAGTGTCTGACTCTTGATTTCAGCTCAGGTCATAATCTCATGGTTTGTGGGTTCAAGCCCCACATTGGGCTCTGGGCTGACAGTGCAGAGCCTGCTTGGGATTCTCTGTGTTTCTCTTTCTCTCTTCCCCTCCCTAGCTCATGTTCTCTCTATGTCTCTCAAAACTAAAATAAACATTTTGTAAAAGGTAAGAAAATGTTATTATATGACATAAGAAGTCTAGAAGTAGATTTCATTGTTAGTTCAGTGACCCAGTTTTCTTCTCTCTCTCTGCTTTGTCATCATTATAGACTTGATGTCATTCTTCTGCCTCTACAGATCTGCTGTGGCAGTTATGTATATATTGCATACAGATAGAACAATTTCCAGAGGAATAAAAGTAGATTTTTCTTCTCGAAATGTCTGTTTAGAACCAAAGGGAACATTGGATACATTAGCCAGAATTGAGTTCCACACCATTCCTAAACTAATCTTTGTTGAAGGGCATGGGATTCTGTCTTGATAATTATTTGGGATGAAATGGATATATATGTGGGTAGTACAGTCTCCATAACCACTCTGGCAACTAGTGTAACAACTCCTCTTAAGAAGTAGATTAAGAATTTATGAGTGAAATAAGTTCAGAAGTAAAACAGTGAAACATGAGTGTCTGTCCACTACTTAATGCTGCATGATTTTCGTTGAATTCCTTTATTTCTGTAAACACACATTTCCCCATCTGTAACATGGAGATGATAATGCCTAGTTCATAAGGTTGTTTTAATTTTTTTATTCTTTTAATGTTTTTTATTTTTGAGAGAGAGAGAGAGAGAGAGACAGTGAGAGAGGGGGAGGGCAGAGAGGGAGGGAGACACAGATCCAAAGCAGGCTTCAGGCTCTGAGCTGTCAGCACAGAGCCCGATGTGGGGCTCAAACCCTCTAATTGTGAGATCATGACCTGAGCCAAAGTCAGATGTTTAACCAACTGAGTCACCCGGGTGCTCCTATAAGGTTGGTTTTAGAACTAAATTACATTTAGTTTGTCTTAAATAAGACAGTTTTAACATTCCATAAGTATTTGATAAATATGTAACCCTACCCTTACTGGTACTTTTATTTCTGTAGTTTTGTACTCAAAGAAAATGATATAAAAATGGATGGAATTTTCACTTTAAACAGTTAGCTTTGTTTTTCCTAAAGCTATAAGGGCCTGGACCAGGTTGTTGAGGTGCAGAGTTTCTTCTATAGTCTTTTCTTACTAGTATCAACCAAACAGGGAAAGCAGTAAATTGAGCACGAACTGCCAGTAAAACAGTTTGTTTACATAGTTGTGTCAACTAATACTGTACTATTTATATTTGAGATCACGTGAGAACTGAAGTGACACATTTGATGGAAATGTGCTGTTCTTAGTGTATTAGTGACATATTTGTAATTTCCCTTAACGTAGGCTTTTTTTTTTTTTTTGTCTTTTCGCTATAATAAAAAGTGTAAGCCAGTTAATGTATGATTCTCATTCATTATATTTGCAGATGGTTTATTCAATCAGTATATCAGTCAACAGGAATATAAGCCACGATGGAGCCAGATCATTCCCAAAAGCACCAAGGGTAAGCCCTGTTTTCTAGGTTGTGAGTGTTCTTGCCGGAATGTCTCTGCCTCACTCTTCCCAAGGTAGCTCAAGTTATACGGCTCTTTGCTGAGGAAAAGCAAGTGTTTACAACAAGACCTAGATGCCTTAACTCGGTGACAGAGTTAGTTTATTACATTTTTCTCTTAAATCTTTTTGTTTCACCACTAAAACAGAAGGTTGGGCAGTTTTCATGGAGAATACCCTCAAACTGCCTATATAGGGGCACTGTAAAGTTATGGGCTTATGTGTTGTTACGCCAGCCATGTTCCTGATAAACCTTCAGTTCTGCAGAACTGCACACTGAAGCTGACCGGGCTTATGAGAAAATTAGGAATAGGGCCTTCCAATCTAAATCTGTGGAACTTTTTAAGCAGGTATTAATGAAAACTAGTGTAGTAACCCTAGTAAAAATAAATACTAGTATAGTTAACTCTTCATAGGCATTTATATTGAGCATCACAGTGACTTTGGAGCCTTAAACCCTTGGCCTCATGCTTCCTTCTTTGAGCTGTTGACCCTAGTGGGTATTTATCAAAACTTGATCAAAATCTGATCCAGGCCATACTTTTCATCAATCCATTTTGTCATACAGGGGGAAATATTTGTCACTTCTTGCTCTTGACTCCCTGCTTTGTCAGATGGTTAGTAGAAAGTATAGCAATTGGTTAGTGCCATTACTTGTATTAAGAGAAGGTAGTTCTGTGGATATTTAATTTTTTCCTAGAGTCTTCATAAATTGCTAAACACTTCTCTTTAATTGTCAGAAAGCTCTCCCCTGATGGTGTTAAACATTAATATACTGGGGAAAATTGCTTATGAACCTCCATAATTTCTGTTATTCAGACATTGTTTCTCCTGTTTTATCTGTCATTTTTGAGGTTATTTTCATCAGAGAAACACATGTTGTAGTAGACAGATTTTAATTGTGTATTTGAAAACTAATGGATTAAATCTATAAAATGCAAACATTAGTGTTTTAGTCTATTCTTGAAAGTGACGATACTGATTGAGGGGGGAAGAAAGAAGAAAAAGATCAAACTGCAATGATAATGAGCTGCAAATTCTTAACTATTGGAAAGGAGAAAGATTTGCAGAGAACTTCTGAATGAGTGGTCCTTGAATATAGTAGTAATGGAATGCTTCAGTTTTTGCATCTTATTTTCTATATATAAGAACTGACATTTCAGTCTTTTTCATGGTACTGCTGTGAAATTAGTAAAAATTTGGATGGTCCCTGTTTTACATAGGAGAAAGCTGATACAGGGAAAATTATTAACCGAGGTAATGTATTTCAATTATTAGGAGCAGTGTAAAGAAAACCTTAGGTTTTCTGGTTTACGTTAAGTAAGACATTAGAATCCTACAACCCTACACAACCATTGAAATGAAGTTATATCTTCATTAATAATAAGATTTGGTATAAAGTAAGATTTGATACAAGTTAAACAATAGTTCTACAGAAGTTTCAAAGTTTCTTTGATTATATTTCAAACTGTCCATTAAACTGTGATGGAAATAGGAATCAAAAGGAAGTAAATCTTAACACTTCTCAGTCAGTACTCAAAATTTGGTAAATTATTTGGTAAAATAAATTAATATGAAACTTGATAACATCTTGGTTTTCAGTAGCTAGCTGTATAAACTTTGAAATTCATTATACAAAGTAAGTATGTATGCCTGGAATAGAGACCTGAGATCTGTCTGTAACTGCTTTCCACCTTTACTTTGTCACTCCAGTACTTTAGAGGTTTTTGTCTTATGCTTTTGTGGAATATCTTCTGTTCTGGGTGATTTATGGCACTGGTCATAAATACATTGAAAATAGTTTCCTGTTGCATTAATAACCTGAAAAAAAGCATTGGGGAAAAAGAGCAAGGTAATTACTATAAACACAGTTACATCCTTTCTTTTGAGTCTTTTTACATGTTCTTAATATTGAAAGAATAAATGTGTGTTATTTATACTACTCATTATAGACAAAGGTAGTCTCGATTTACAGTTATTCTGGGTTATTCCTTTAAAATAAAATATTGTTTCTTCTTCAGGTGATGGAGAAGATAACCGACCAGGAATGAGAGGAGGTCATCAGATGGTTATTGATGTTCAAACAGGTGAGGAATACTTGCAGTGGTAAGCAAATTCTCTTAAAAATTACACATTTTAAAATATCAGGTAGACACAGATATACCTTTTCCCATTCATTGCAAAGGTTAAATGTTATCAACCATAGCCAAGTAGCAAAAAAAATAGACATTAGCCACAGGTTTAACATCAACAAGGTGGCAACACATGAGGGGGGGAGGCTGCCGCACAGAGAAAACTAGATAAACTGAAAGAAATGTGCAGTTCTTTCTGGCTCTGTGTGTGTGTGTGAGAGAAAGAAATTGTATATATTTTTGATTTTCATAGTAACCTGTGGAGTATTTCTTCTGCCTTTTCAGTGCATTTATATTTTCATGCCATAATATGGGAATTGTTGCAATAAAAGAGAATTAAGATCTTATTTTGAGAGAGGGAGTATCAAATTAAGTAGCTTAAGTGTTGGTAGACCCACTAATTGCTTAACACTGTTCACAGGCCTATAAATAATTTGTTTCAGTTATCCTTCTTTGCTGCCTTTTTAATTTTATTCTGTACCTTGGTACTGAAAATTTTCCCTAGGTTTCTACGTTCTACAGCCTAGGACAGCTTAGGTACTGTTGTATTTAGAGGTTAATGTTAAAATTATAGTAGGTTTCCAATTACCATCTGGAAAAGCAAATAATACCAAGAATTCAGTATAATTTTACTTTATTGTTTGGTTTTAGAAAGCTTTACTTGGAGTGCCAGTATCGATCCAAGTAAATAAATTACTTATACTTTTCCAGTTCTTTTATTGTGTTATGCTGATTCATAGTGCTTCGGAAATAATTTGTTTTTGTTGATTCACATCATAAAACAATTAAGAACAAAAATTATCACAGCATAGGTAATAATCTTCTAGGCATTGATATATTTTCACAGATGTTTTGTAAGTAACAAGAGAAATTATAATATTTCTCTTAAACTTTGCTGCTAGATTTGTATAGTAACCTGTGAGCTAGTTTAGGAGTATTATTGGGATCTCTGTGGAAAAAGTTCATTTCAAAGCATAGGAATTTGCTTTCCTATTCTTAGTGTCTCTCCCCAAATCTCTTCCCTCCTACAGATAAGATTTGACTCAGCTGTGGAATCTTAGATATCTTTTTTTCTACCTGCCAGTCCAATAAATATACATATGCTTCTTTCTTAATGATCCGGATGTAACTTTTACACCTTAGCATTCCTAATCTTTTGTTTCTTTGGGCAAACCATTGCTGTCTGTATTCCTTTCTGCCACCATTCTCTGTCATTTTGGTATTTCCATGTTTTTTAGATGAGGCTTTACGAATGGGCTTTAAGGGGGCCCAGGATACTCTTGAAAAGATTTATGGTATTTTTGTCTGTCTTTGTGGACATATTTTTTAAGGGTTAATACTTAAATTAATTTTTTTTAATGTTTTATTTATTTCTGAGAAAGAGAGAGACAGCCTGAACAGGGGAGGGTCAGAGAGAGAGGGAGACACAGAATCCGAAACAGGCTCCAGGCTCTGAGCTAGCTGTCAGCACAGAGCCCGATGCGGGGCTCGAACCCACAAACCAGGCGATCATGACCTGAGCCAAAGCCGGACGCTTAACCGACTGAGCCACCCAGGCGCCTCAATACTTACATTAATTTTTGACGCTCCATGGTAAATACTGCTGAACTAAGTAGTCACAATTTCAAATAAAATTCCTTACTTATTTTTAAGTGGTATTCATATTTGAAATAATAGTGTTACAGAGTAAAGTGTTGCCCACGTTTTCCCTGTCCTTGTATTTTCCCCAGATTATTTGTTGCTAAATCTGGGGTGTGTGAAGAAGAGAGTAGTAGGTGATAAAGTCAGAGAGGTAATGAGGGGCCATATTGTATTGAGTCTTTTAGGCCTTTGTTGGTTAGCACTTTACCATTATTCACAATGAGATGGGAAGGCATTGTTGGAAGAAGTGTGATGAAGTAGGGCACCTGGGTGGCTCAGTCGACTTTGGCTCAGTTCACAGTGTCACAGTTTGTGAGTTTGAGCCCCACATCAGGCTCTCTGCTGTCAGCACAGAGGCTATTTCGGATCCTCTGTCCACCTTTTTATCTGCCCCTCCTCCCCTCACGCATGCTTGCCCTCTCTATCAAGAACAAAAAAAATTAAGAAACAAGAAATGTGATAAACTGACTTTGCATTTTAACAAGGTAAATTGGATGAAGGACAGAAGCAGAGAGACCTTTTAGGAAGCAGTTGCTTACTGGAGAAGTGATGATAGCATTGGCTTATGCTGTAATGGTAATGTTGAGAATTTGGTTGAATTTTGGATGTATTTGAAGGTGTCAAAGAGAGTTGACATTATTTGCTGATGGATTGGTTGTGAGGTGTGAGAGAAAGGAATGAAGGATGACTGAAGGTTTGACTTTAGCAATTGGAAAAATAGTGTAGCCGTTCCCTAAGAGGGGTGAACAAGAGGATCAAATACAGTAGATTGTTCAGCAACTCAAGTTTAGACAGGTTAAGTTTGAGATGCCAATTAGACACCCAAGTAGGTCTGTCAGATAAGCAGTTAGATATATTAGTTTGGGGTTCAGGAGACAGGTCTGGGCAGAATAATCATTCCTTCTCTGTATTTACATAGCACATTTTTTATACTATTATTTTTACTACAACGATTTTCATATCGTTTTAGAGCTGCTTCTATAGGTGGTATGTATCCCTTTCTATTCAGTTTCCCTGTCTCCGTCCCCCAATCTTAGTGGTCTTACTGAGAGGAGAATGGCAAAGATCTTGCCTTAGTTAATTTTATGGCCACAAGTCCTGGTATATAGAGTTCATGTGTACTAAATATTCATTGAATTGAATCAAAATTTTAAAATCCATTTTCCTTCACGTAGAAAGAAAATATTTACTTGGAAACTGTACTGTGGCATTGCTATAATCCTTGATGAGTAGATTGTGTCATGTCATTTATTATCACAGGCTAATATTTTTCTGAGGTGAATTTATGTTGTTATATTCTAATATATTTAAATTTTCTCATGATTCTGCTTATTCTTTTCTAGTGTATAGCCTATGCTTCCTTAAAGCTGTAGTTATCATTAGTTTGGGATCTACATAGAAAAATTAAATGTTACATGGAGCTTTGCATTCTTTAGGGCAACATTTGGTGCTTTCTGAATTTAATCTGGGTACAAACCGGAAGCTGGGATATCTTTGGGTTTGTTCTGTAGAAATCTTTCTATTTCTATTATAAAACTATTAATAGCATGATTTACCAAGGTGTTTTCATATACTTTCCTATTTCATCATATATGTACCAAAGCCCTCTTATAACTGCTACCATGAGGTTGATCTTAATCATCCTCAAAGAGATTATATTTATTGCAAATCTTTGAAAGAACTTTTTCTAGTCCAGTCTTACTGACATAGCAACCAAATATGGTTGAGGTTTGAGTTTGTGAGAAAAAGGTGGATGTGTTAGACATACCTGGGCTTGAATCCTGACTTTACCACTGACTTTTTGTTTGATCATGAATGAGTAGTAATGATGATAAAAATAAGAATAATAAATTATTGGGAGAGTTAAATGAAATAATGTATTTTATATATAATGTATATACTATTTATACAGTATGTGTTTTTATGTGTAACATAGTAATATACAGTATAAAATGGTTCTGATCAGAGAATTTTATGCAAGTCTAGAGACCTTTTTTTTGTTTCTGTTTTTAACACTGTTATGATGGAAATATTTTTAAACAGTTAAAAACTTTAAAAAATAATTTTAAACAACTTGAAAGGCAGTCTTGAGGGAAAAAATTCACCCATAATCCCACATTCTAACCAACCCATGTTATTTCAGTATAATTTGTTTCATCTTTTATATACATTGTCATGATAGCTGTTTTATTTTTTTTTTAATTTTTTTTAATATTTATTTTTGAGAGAGAGACACACACACAGAGTGCGAGCGGGGGATGGGCAGAGAGAGAGAGGGAGAGACAGAGAATCTGAAGCAGGCTCCAGGCTCTGAGCTGCCAGCACAGAGCCCGATGGAGTGCTCGAACTCACAAACTGTGAGCTTATGACCTGAGCTGAAGTCGGACGCTTAACCGACAGAGCCACCCAGGCGCCCTGATGATAGCTGTTTTAGAAAGGAAGGGAAATCATAAATATACTTCTAAGATTTTTTGAAAAGTTTAAGAATTTTGCTAAGAATTAGGTAGGTTTAGTAGTAAAGAATGACATTCCCTAAATAGAGTTTGAAGAACCGAGAAGTTTTAGGTTTATAAAGTTGATGCCAAAGTAGTAAAATGTAGTTTAGAGACATCCAGCTGCTATTTTAAGTATGTATTTTAAGGACCTCCAGGGCAAGAGCTCTTTACCTGGTGAAGATATGTACAAAATTTTGTTTTGTTTGTACATTTTTCTGAGAGAATCCATGAATTCAGATTGTCAAAAGCCATTTTTTTTTAAGGTTATAGATTTATTTTGAGAGAGAGGGAAGGAGAGGGAATTACAAGCAGGCTCCTCTCTGTCAGTGTAGGACTCAACATGGGGCTTGATCTCACGAACCATGGGATCATGACCTGAATCAAAATCAAGAATCAGATGCTTGACCCAACTGAGCCACCAGGTGCCCCCAGATCATCAAAAGAACTCTTGGGGCGTCTGGGTGGCTCAGTCAGTTAAATGTCCGACTTCAGCTCAGGTCATGATCTAGCAGTCTGTGGGTTCAAGCCCCGCGTCAGACTCTGTGCTAACAGCTCAGAGCCAGGAACCTGCTTCGGATTCTGTGTCTCCCCTTCTCTCTGCCCCTCCCCTGCTCATGTTCTCTCTCTTTCTGTTTCTCAGTAATAAATAAATGTTAAAAAAAAATTTTTTTTAAAGAACTCTTAATTCAAAAAGTTAAGAACACCTTCGCTAGAGTAAAACTTCATAAAGTTTATTTCAGCTTCTTTAAAGTGGCTTGTATTTCAAAGCAATTATTGCTTTCCAGTGTTTCATGTATCTTATTTTCTTAAATATTAAAAATATAATGGTGCCTAAATTTTCTTTTTTTTCCCCACTTTTTTTTCATTTTGCTACAACTCTAAGGATAGAGTAATAATTTAGAAAAGTACCTGATGGCATTAAATTTTACTGTTTCAGAGGTTTCTACCATCCTAAGTGAATTCTATCATTTCTACTGTGGTAGACAAGAAATACAGTATTTTGTCCTACTGAATGTGTATGTCAGTTTTATTGATTATAAGCCCTATACCTGGTACCTCTCTACTTGAGTTCTTCAACTCTGAATTACATTTCAGCTCTGGGTAAAATAAGGCAAATTCAAAGAGAGAAAAAAGACATGTCTATTCTGTTTCAGTATAGAAGTCTGTTCAGTTAAAAATTTAAATATCCATTGCACCAGACAGTTCTTTGTTGTGTTGCTCTCATGGAATTTTGAGAACCTACAGTACCGTGCAGACTTCTTTCCTCTCAGGATAGGTAGGAAGACTCAGGCAAAGACCCAGTATTTGGTGTCTACAAAAGAAATTAAAGGGGAGTTTCTTGTCACTTGGCAGAGTCATTCTGTGGAAATGTGAACCTTTCATTATTCTGTACTAATTATATGAAAGTTCATTTTCTCTCTTTCTTTCTTTCCTTTCCTTTCCTTTCCTTTCCTTTCTTTCTCTTTCCTTCCTTGTCTCCTTTTCTTTCTCTCTTCTTCCCTCCCTCCCTCCCTCTCTGTCTCTCCTTTTCTTTTTTCTTCTCTCTTTTCTTTCTTTCCACAGTGCCACATATAGATTTTCCTTAAATTCCTTAAAGAAACTTTTGAAGGAAATGGGTGAATATGGGTTTTAGTTGTTAATTACAAATATATTCATGTGGCTATATTTCTTTAGTTACCTATGGCAGGAATGTTTTTTTTTTTTCTTTTATACAGTTGCTAGAAAAGAATTCTGGAAATCCAGCCTTTAAAAAAAGGGTTTTTTTAATATTTATTTTTGAAAGAGAGAGCATGAGCGGGGGAGGGGCAGAGAGAGAGGGAGACCAGAATCTGAAGCAGGTTCCAGGCTCTGAGCTGTCAGCATATAGCCTGACGTGGGACTCAAACCCACGGATTGGACTGTGAGATCATGACCTGAGCTGAAGTCCGACACTCAGCTGACTGAGCCACCCAGACTCCCCTGGACATCCACCCTTAATTAAGGATACAAAATATATTCAAATATATATACAGAAAACACAGCCTTGTAGCAGGGAAAGTATATGTTGAATTTAACCAAAGGATCAGTCTCTAGATAGTTTTGTAATTATAGCTTTCTGGAGGAATATGGTTCTATTTAGAAAGGGAAGCAGATAGATCCAGTTGATAATTTGTTGGGTCATGAGAGTTCAAGGGATGGCTAGAGAAGGCAGGGTTGAAGAACATGTGAAATAGCTACTATCCCCTTCTCATGTATTCCTCTCTTCAAACTTTCCAAGTTAATTTAAGGTCTTACTTACTAACTGCATTTTCAGAAGGATTAAACTCTTGTATTAAATGCCCTGACAGGGTTTCATTTTTATCTTGACTATAAATTTGTGTTTCTTAAAACTTTTTTTCCATTTCATTTGTTTTTCTCATTATTTATATTAAACTAAGAATTAAAGTAACTTCCTTTACTATCTTGTTAACTCTTCTCCTACCTCTTCTTTTTGACACATAAATTTTATTTAAGGTTGGGCCTGTGCTGTGTGAGTGTGTGAGCATTCCATACAGTTTCAAAGTGGAAACATGGATTTAATTACGAAAATAGTGTGCCATCTTGTGGAGGATTGTTCAGTCAGCAACTAACCCAGTAGAATTAGTAGGAGGATAGATATTGCAGTCGGGCTCATAAGATAAAAAGCTCGCTTCTTTGTGCAGAATGGTGTTAAGACACTGATGCGTTAACATTTCTGCCTTGTTTTTAGTGTAAATAAGATGCGTATATCAGTACTGCTAGTAGTAAGTAGCTCCAGGGTTTATTTAGTACTGGTGCTAAAAAGACCTGTGCTTAAGAATGTGGTTGATTGAATTTTAGTTTTTGTGGCTTCAGTAATGACAGGTTGATTGATTGATTGATGATTGATTCAGTTTGTCTCTTAGAATGGAACTGGTTTGACATTTTGTACATTGGCCGTTACTGGTCACTTCCAGTCCCTCTTTTTGGCCAGCTTGTCCTTGATCAAGTCCTGTAATGCGTCACATTCATAATTGGTCTGGTCACATGTCTGCCTAGGATCTGAAGCTACTGTATGGTCTGTGGAGTTGAATTCAAAGCCTTTATCTTGTCATTTAAACCCTTCCAAAAGCTGGCTGCTACTTTTAAACCTTTTGTGTTCTTTTAAATCAAACCGTGCATTTATTCATCACACAGTTTTAACCCTTTTGCATGCATTATTTAATTTAATTCTCACAATGGCTTTATAAACTAGGTGCTGTGTGCTGTTTTGGATGTGAGGAACCTGGTGGTCAAGGAACCCAGTGGTGGTAGAGCTTTAATTCTGTCTGAGATCTGCCTGACTTTAGAGTCCATGTGCTTTAAAATACTTCTCATGTGTTTTTCTTTCTCTGTACCTTTATTATACTTTTTACTCTGCTTGAAAAGTCCTCCTCTCTGTCTCCCATTCTGCCAACAAAGCCACCTTCTGATGGATAGGTCACATGCCACTGCCATCTGAAACCTTTCCTTAGTCCCTTCAACCAGTATACTCTCTTTCCTCTTTTGAATTCCTCATGGAGCTTTTTACCTTTCTTTTTAAAAAAATTTTTAACGTTTATTCATTTTTGAGAGACAGAGCATGAGTGGGGCGGGGCAAAGAGAGAGAGAGAGACACAGAATCCAAAGCAGACTCCAGGCTCTGAGCTGTCAGCACAGAGCCCGATGCAGGACTAACACTCACAAGCCATGAGATCACGACCTGAGCTGAAGTCTAAGTCGGATGCTTAACCGACTGCGCCACCCAGGCGCCTCTGCTTTTTACCTTTCTTATGGCACTTAGGCTGCCCTGTTTTATGGTGATTTACGTATATATTTTATATTCTCTCTTTTTTTTTTAATGTTTATTTGAGACAGAGCACAAGCAGGTGTGAGTAGGGGGGAGAAGAGAGAGAGGGAGACAGAATCCCAAGCAGGCTCTGTGCTGACAGCAGGGAATTATCCCAGGAACATGAGATCGTGATCTGAGCTGAAATCAAGAGTTGGGCGCCCAACTGACTGAGCCACTCAGGCACCCCACTTGTTTTATATTCTTGACTAGATTGTAAGCTCCTTGAGGATAGGGACTGTCTTCTTTCTTTGTATTCTTTAAAATACCTTGCCAGTTCAGGGTAGCCCTGGGAAAACATTGACTGGACATTCCTCTGCATGCCTGGAGAAATGGATAGCCGCAAGAGCTGTGCTCCTTTAAGAAAAAAATATAGAGAAAGGGCTGCCGCTTGAGGCAGAGTGTACTGCCCAGAGATGTACGTGAATTGTTACATAACCTGTAAGCATGAGAATGGACCCTGTTGCAAATAATGTTTTCTTTTTTCTGCTTCCTTCTCACTACAGTTCTCTCCAATGATTTCTGTAATCTTTCAAAGTTTTTGATACCCTTTACGCATTAAATAATACTTTTGTTCGTGTTTATTTCTAGATTATATTTCATCTCTGAATGATTTAACTTAAATGATTAGATGATTTAATTAAAAACTTGTCATGCATTTCATTCAGGTATGTCAGAAGGTCCTGTTTCCATCCGATTCATTCAATTTTACTATTAAACTTCAACTGGGACTACAAAGCATTCACAGACAAGAATGACATCTTGGATTAATTCCATTGGGATGCTTGCTCTCTGCCAGATTTTATTTTGCTCAGCTATCAATGAGGCTGTTGTGGAAATGTGGGTTTTCTTTGCTGTGAGAATTTATGCGTACAAAGAGACCTGCTTTTCAGAAAGAACATTGAGAACTCAGAGCCCAAGAGGAAGGGTTATTAAAGTTAATGAACCAGGGTAACCTTATCCAGAGGGTACCCAGAAACACTATAAAACAAAAGGTCAATTGCTGTTGCTGTTTTAGTTATATATCCCCTCCCTCTCCTGTCCTCAGAATTTAACAGGGTTAATTGCATTTACAGTGAGGCCTTGGCAAATAATTTTGAAGCCAGATGCAAATTCTTTAATTTTTTTATTCCTGTAAAACTTGAAGTATCTGGGCATCACCACATGTCATTTGGGAAACAGAATGTTACTTAACTAATGATAATGGATTGCTTTATAGTTCTGAGATATCATTTTTTAACAGTTTAAAATAATTGCCATTATTTCACCTTTGTACAGAGCCAGAAATGTTCTGGGTACTGAGTTAAACATGAAATCAGTTACAGTAATGCTGTTTTTATTTCATCTGTGGCACTTAGTAACCACAGAGTAGTTTTTATTTTTGTGCATGTTTTAAAGGTAGAAATGCTGTTCATGCTTGGTAGCCTTCAGAATGTTTTTGTGTAACTTGTATCTGAAGAACTATCCCACAACACTGAGAGTTTTGTAAGTGAAAAAACTAAGACCCGGGGAGATTATGTGGCCTGTACTTGATTTGATTACCCAGTTAGCACTAGAGCTCAGTCCTGTCCCAATGGTATGTTCCTACCAGAAGCATTGTTTTGATTTCCCTAGCTTCTTGGGCATAGAATGGGGGCATTTCACTTAGAGTTTGAAATCATATGAAAATATGACAAAAATCTCTTAGAAGACAGTCTGGCTCTATGAGTGGCAAGAATTTTCTTAACGGTGTTACAGTATTTCTAAGTACACTTTGAATTGTAACCCTTCATGGTGGGACATAACTTAGATGCCAGCGTCCACATATGTAGACCCTACTAGCACATGTCAGTTAGAAAGTAGGTGGTTTTACAGCGTTCCTGTATGTCTTATTTAATATTTTAAAAAGGAGGGGGGGGATACCTGCCTGGCTTAGTTGATAGAGCATGTGACTGTTGATCTTGGGGTGGTGACTTTGAGCCCCACGTTGGGCTCAAAGTAAACTCATAGAGTTTACTTTTAAAAAGAGAAAAAACAAAAAAAGAAAAGAAATGCCATAACTTGAAAAAAAAAGTTGGTGGGACTTGTGTAACCAGTAGGCATAAGACATTTAAAAGGGGGTTGTATTTGAAGAAAAGAAAGGCATTATTATAAAGAAGGATGTAGATGGGACATAGTGTTAAGTGTAAAGATTTTCTCTATCCACTGGGCAAGAAATCCGTTTTGTTGCAGTACAACAGTCCATGGGTATGATAGGCATTGCTGAGTTAAAAGAAACCAAATTCTCAAGATACCTAGAATGACTTAAACGTTGATTTCTGAGGAGTTAAACCTACCGTTACATATTTGGAAGAGATTTCCCCAGTTTCCATGGGAATGCCAAGGCTGTGCATCACCTTATTCTTAAGGTGTCTAACTTTAACTCACTGCTAGTTTTAACCATTGTTTTTGATATTGCAGTAGAGGGAAAACAGTTTTAATGTGAAGGGTTTTGTTTTGTTTTTTTCCCCAGAAATCGCTAAATGTCTTTATATTTCAGACCATCTTTTTCCTTTGGGATTTCTATTTTTTTACGATCTGAGGCTGCACTGCTAAGAAACTGCTAAATGTAAACGTTCTGCAGCCTAACACAGAGTCCAAAACTGGCTGCACATAAGATTCACACTGGAAACTTTCAAGCACACAGACTCTTCTTACCCACTGAAGAGCTATAAAATCTTAGGTCTCTTAGTTTTTTGAACTTTTATAAATCTCTCAAAATGGTGGTCCTACAGCAGCCTTTCCATATACCCATGTTTAGGAGATACTCATCTAGTGTATGTTTTGGAATGTCATCTATTTACAAATTTCATTTTTAAGTTTATTTAAATGATTTTAGAAACAATGACTAGGTGGCCTCTACTTAAATTTTATCGTTAAATTTTTTTATACATATTTTTCTAATTTTCATAGAGACCGTTTATTTGTTTGGTGGCTGGGATGGAACACAAGATCTTGCTGACTTCTGGGCGTACAGTGTGAAGGAGAACCAGTGGACATGTATCTCTAGAGACACTGAGAAGGAGGCAAGTTCTCGGACTTTTCATCCATCTGTATTATGACAGGGGTGTGGGCGAACACTTCTTTTTCCAGATGATTGGTATTCTTTTCTCACGTCTGTCCACAGTAGTCGCAGAAGAATTTGTGGTGAGCAGGTTTCATTTACGTATGCTTGCATTCCTGGTTCTTCAACTACTGGAACATGAATAAATCTATTTCATGGGGATAAATAGAAATGAGTATTGAGTATAACTTAGTTTTTAACTATGTTAGGCTGGAAATGTAACCGTGTAATGATCTTTTTTCTCAGGTCTTTGTCACCTCTACTCTTACTTTGAACATTCATCGTGTTTTAATTTCCTCTGGGAAAATATGCTTTTAATGTCCTTGCTTTTTCACTGTTTTGGCCTCTCACTATTTGACTATATATCAGTTTTCACAAAAGATGTATATTTTATTTTTAACTAAAATTGTATTCACATGTATGTTGATATATGTATACATAAAGCACTTCCTTAGTGAATAAGATAGCTTGGATTTACGGCTTTGGATTGAATAAGTGCATAATTATGCACTAGTATAAAGCAAATGTTAATTCATTTGTTTTTTCAAAATCTTTACAGAATTTGTTTTTAATACTTATTTTTGAGAGAGAGATAAAGACAAAGACAGAGAGGGGAAGAGAGAAAGGGAGACACCGAATCGGAAGCAGGCTCCAGGCTCCACGCTGTCAGCACAAATCCTGACACGGAGCTCAAACCCATGAGCTGTGAGATCATGACCCGAGCTGAAGTCAGATACTTAACCGATTGAGCCACCCAGGCGCCCCTAGAATTTTTTATTGTACCCTCCCATCTAGGCTATTTCAGATTATGAGGTGACAAATAAACTTAATAAAATGATAGGAGCCGAAGAGAAAAACTGAGAGGGAAAGACCTAACTCAAAATCCACTCCTTTTAATCTAGGATGGCCATTTTAGAATGATTTGATGCTATGCCTTTAATTCTAGAAAATTGGATTCTTGCATACTCCAGGTATTGCATTGATTAATATAGGTAGCTTTTATCTTTTCAGATCTGTCTTAAAACTAATTTCCATTTGTTATCCCTATAAAAATATGTAGAAATGGCCTTTGTCTTTCAGCATTAAAGTACCATTTTCTGAAGTGATTATTTCTATCTTCAATAAAAATAGTGAACTAAAAAAATTCCTAATTTGTTTCTCTTAAACTATTTTAAGTCTAAGTTGATTGCATCTATAATTATTCTTGCAGTTGTAAGTCTAGGTTTCATCCTGCAAGCCTCCTTCTTCTTCATTGAATATGCCTGATTAGTGCCTAAATTCCAAGAGTTCTAGCACCCAATATTGCATTTCACATATCTTCCTCTCTACTCATTTTGGCACTAATTTCAGCACTGTGGTTTCTCTCTTAAACTTTTGCCTCCGATAGCTGAGATAAGTTAAATGAAAAGTTAAATGTTGGAGAAAAGAAGGAAGAGTGACTGGGCTCTTTTGGCAAGAGAGAGGGGTAGTTCACCGGAGGCCTCAAAGGTCATATTAATGTTCTATCTTTGAAGCTGGGCATGAGTATTATTTTTATATTCTTTATATGTTATAAACAATATTTGGAATGCAATTAATAATTATTTAAAACTAGTACTGAAAAAATACAGAATTTATGTTGATGAGAATACTTTGTTTCTGTTATTTTGAAGTCAGTAGAGATAAGTAAAGTGATGACCCAGAACTGGCGTTCAGATTTATTAAAGTTTATTATTGTTTTCTTCATATAGATGCCAATAAACCTTCTGTTGATCTTTATATGAAGTAAATGGTAATGGTATATCACTCTTGCATAAATATTCATATTCATTCCTTCCAAAAGTAAACAGTATTTCATATATCTAATTTTATTTCCTATACCGGTGAGTACAAGTTAATGTTTGATGATACCCTGAGGTATGTGGTTTAAAAGTATGATGTACAGTAAAGAAATAGTATTAATTTAATTCACTTTAATTTACTTAAATATGTATCTAATAACACATTTAGGAGATTGAAAATAGGAGGAATGGTTCACCTCTTAGAATATTTATTTTAAATGTTCATATAGATATGCAAGTAAGCTTTTATAAAGGTTTGAAACAAATATATTTTTCTTGAGTTTTGCATTTTTAGAAGTTTCTTTAATGTCAGGCTTTGTGGAAGACAGAAAGATTCTCCTGGATGCTTTTCTGTTTGATCTCTTGTGACATAGTGTTTTCTGTGAAATATATGAAAATGTGAGACCTCACATAGATATGTTTTTGGAAGGGAGGATAGTATTTTAATAGCCTTTTCAGATATTTGCACATGGTCTTTTTTGATCTGATCTCATATCCCAAAATGACAAGTGGTTATTTCTTAAAGGTAATTGATTGTATTACAGATTCTGAAACCATATCAGCTAATGTCTTCTATTCTGTTACATTAAAATCCATTGTTCTATCTTGCTCTTTGAGTAGATCTTTTACCCATGCATGTTTTTGTTTTTTTTTTTTTTACCCATGTATCGGCCACTTGAAAACGCTGGTTTCCTGAGTTCTGCATATCTTCCAGATGTTGACATTTTATTATACAATACCCAAAACCCCTCATCTTTGTTAACATCATTATCAGTTTCACTAGATAAGTCTTCTCAGTATTAGAAAGGTATCAAGATCTCAGTGGCAGATAGAAGTTTAAAAAATTTTTAATATTTGCTTAAAAACAAATTTTAAGTTTTTACATTTGCCTTTTAAAAAATATAATTTATTGTCAAATTGGCTAACACACAGTATGTAAAGTGTGCTCTTGGTTTTGGGGGTAGATTCCCGTGGTTCATCACTTATAAATACCCAGTGCTCATCCCAAAAAGTGCCTTCCTCAGTGCCCGTCACCCACTTTCCCTTTTCCCATACCCTCCCATCAACCCTCAGTGTATTCTCTGTATTTAAGAGTCTCTTAGGGGTGCCTGGGTGGGTCAGTCGGTTGAGCGTCCGACTTCGGCTCAGGTCATGATCTCACAGTTCGTGGGTTCGAGCCCCACGTCGGGCTCTGTGCTGACAGCCAGCTCAGAGCCTGGAGCCTGCTTCAGATTCTGTATCTCCCTCTCTCTCTCTGACAGTCCCTGCTCATGCTGTGTCTCTCTCTCTCTCAGAAATAAAACATTAAAAAAATTAAAAAAAAAAAAAAGAGTCTCTTAGGGGCACCCGGGTGGCTCAGTTGGTGAAGTGGCTGACTTCAGCTCAGGTCATGATGTCACAGTTCTTGGGTTCGAGCCCCGCTTCAGTCTCTGTGCTGACAGCTTGGAGCCTGCTTCGAATTCTGTGACTTCCTTTCTCTCTGTCCCACCCCTGTTCCTACTGTCTCTCAAAACTAAATAAACGTTAAAAATTTATTTTAAAAATAAGAATCTCTTATGGTTTGCCTCCCTCCCTCTCTATTTGTAGCTATTTTTTTCCCCTTCCACTCCCCCGTGGTCTTCTGTTAAGTTTCTCAAGATCTACATATGAGTGAAAACATGCTCTCTTTCTGACTGTTTTCACTCAGCATAATACCTTCTAGTTTGATCCACATTGTTGCAAATGCCATGATTTAATTATTTCTCATTGCCAAGTAGTATTCCATTGTATATATAAACCACATCTTCTTTATCCATTCATCAGTTGATGGGCATTTAGGCTCTTTCCATGATTTGGCTATTGTTGAAGGTGCTGATGTACACATTGCGGTACATGTCCCCATATGAATCAGTACTCCTGTATCCTTTGGATAAATTCCTAGCAGCGCTAGGTCATAGGGTAGTTCTACTTTTAATTTTGGGGGAAACCTCCACACTGTTTTCCAGAGCAGCTGCACCACTTTGCATTCCCACCAACAGTGCAAGAGGGTTCCCATTTCTCCACATCTTTGCCATCATCTGCTGTTTCCTGAGTTGTTAATTTTAGGTACTCTGACTGGTATGAGATGGTATCTCAGTGTGGTTTTGATGTGTGTTTCCCTGATGATGAGTGACATTGAGCATCTTATCATGTATCTGTTGGCCATCTGGATGTCTTCTCTGTTAAAGTATCTATTCAGATCTTCTGCCCATTTCTTCACTGGATTTTTTGTTTTTCGGGTGTTTAGTTTGGTAAGTTCTTTATAGATTTTGGATACTAACCTTTTATCTGTCATTTGCAAATATCTTTTCCCATTCTGTCAGTTGACTTTTAGTTTTGTTGTTTCCTTTGCAGTGCAGAAGCTTTTTATTTTGATGAGGGTCCCAGTAGTTCATTTTTGTTTGTAATTCCTTTGCCTTCAGAGATGTGTCGAGCAAGAAATTGCTGCAGCTGAGGTCAAAGGCTTTCTCCTCCAGGGTTTTGATTGTTTCCTGTTTAAGCCTTTCATCCATTTTGAGTTTATTTTTGTGTATGGTGTAAGAAAGTGGTCTAGTGGGGCGCCTGGGTGGCTTAGTCGGTTGAGCGTCCAACTTTCGCTTAGGTCGTAATCTCACGTTCGTGGTTTCGAGCCCCGCGTCGGGCTCTGTGCTGACTGCCGGCTCAGAGCCTGGAGCCTGTTTCAGTCTGTGACTCCCTCTCTCTCTGACCCTCCCCTGCTCATGCTGTCTCTCTCTCTCTCTCTCCTAGAAATAATAAATTTAAAAAAAAAAAAAAAAAAAGAAAGTGGTCTAGTTTCATTCTTCTGCATGTTGCTGTCCAGTTCTCCCAGCACCATTAGCTAAAGAGACTATCTTTTTTTCCATTGGATACTCTTTCCTTAAATTTGCTTCTAATTGGACCCTTCGGTGGCTCAGTCGATTAAGTGTATCCAACTCTTGATCTAAGCTCAGGTCTTGATCTCAGGATCATGAGTTCAAGCCCCGTGTGGGGCTCTGTGCTGGGCATAAAGCCTACTTAAAATTTTTTAATAATAAAAGTTATTAAGGGGCACCTGGGTGGCTCAGTTGGTTAAGCGTCCAACTTCAGCTCAGGTCATGATCTCACAGTTCATGAATTCCAGCCCCGCATCGGGCCCTATGATGTCAACTCATAGCCTGGAACCTGCTTCAGATACTGTGTTTCCCTCTCTCTCTGCTCCTCCCCCACTCACACTCTGTCTTTCTCTGTCTCTCTGACTTACTTCATTTTTCAGAAAATACCTGTCATAACCATAATGTCTGGATATCCATATTTGGATTGTTAATTTTCTTTCAAGTAAATATAGTGTTCCATGGAGAAAGCAATTAGGTCAGCTTGTAACTCAGTCACATAAGGTGCCTTTCCTTGAAATAACCACGATATATCAAGTAGCACTGTTTTATAGGGTTTTTTTTTTAAGTTTATTTATTTATTTTTCAGAGAGAGAGAGAGCAGAGGAGGGGCAGAAAGAGAGAGAGAGAATACCAAGCAGGCTCTGCACTGCAGTGCAAAGCCCAACACAGGGCTCAAAACCACAAACCATGAGAGCCGAAATCAAGAGTGAGATGCTTAACCAACTAAGCCACTCAGGCACCCCTGTTTTATAGTTTTCTAAATCTTTTTAATGTTCAGCTTAATAGAAGGCAGATGGATTCATATCTGCTTCTGTATCCAATCTGTTGTTGTATCAGAAGTTGTGTAGCCTTTGGAAAGTTTCACAGACACTCATAGAGTAAGAGTGAAAAGACAAATTCTTATCTTAGTGGTGTTATTTAAAAAAACAAAATCCAAAACTGTGTGGACTCCCTGAAGTGTCTTGGAGATCCCAGAATGCCCTGAGAACTGCTGCTTTAATTTAATCCACAGATGGTTTTCAGATATAGACACTTAATCCATGTAATATCTCAGTAATGTCCTTTATAGGTGTCCCACTGTCACTCCCAAACCCCATCCCTGACCAGGACTCAGTTCATGATCATGCATTCATTTCAGTGTCATGTTTCTTCAGTTCTACTTTAGACTGGCATCGTTCCTCAACCTTTCCTTACCTTTCTAAACCTTGACATTTTTGGGGCGCCTGGGTGGCTCAGTCGGTTAAGCGTCTGACTTCGGCTCAGGTCATGATCTCACAGTTCGTGGGTTTGAGCCCCGTGTTGGGCTCTGTGCTGACAGCTCAGAGCCTGGAGCCTGTTTCAGATTCTGTGTCTCCCTCTCTCTCTGCCCCTCCCCTGTTCATGCTGTCTCTCTCTATCTCTCTCTCAGAAATAAATATAAATAAATAAATAAACCTTGACATTTTTGAAGAACGCAGAGTAATTATTTTGTAGACTATCCCTCAGTTGGGTTTGTCTCTGGTTTCCTTGGGATTGGATTTAGGTTGAGCATTCTTAGCAGGAACACCATGTGGATGACATCACAGTGGAATACCATGTGATATCCTCCTTAGTATATCCTGTCAGGAACCATACTGTGTCAGTTTGTCTGGTACGTTTGATCACTCATTTAAGGAGAGTGCCCTCCAGATTTCTCCCCTCTATAATATGTAATTTGTGAGGAGACACCTTGAGATCATGAAAATACCATGTTACTCATCAAACTTTCACCCTTAGCATCCATTGATGAAACTAGTAAGGCTTTTTCCAAAGTGATTATACCATTTTATATTCCTACCAGAAATGTATGAGAGTTCTGATTGCTCCCTATCTTCTTTCCACATTGAATTGCTTAGGCATGTTTGTCAAAAATCAATTGACCATATACAGCCCCTCTGGAAAACAGTGTGGAGGTTCCTCAGGAAACTAACAATAGAATTCCCTTATGACCCAGCAATAGCACTGCTAGGAATTTACCCAAGGGATACAGAAATGCTGAGGCATAGGAGCACATGGACCCCAATGTTCATAGCAGCACTCTCCACAATAGCTAAAACATGGAAAGAGCCTAAGTGTCCATCAACAGACGAATGGATCAAGAAGATGTGGTTTATCTATACCATGGAATACTACATGGCAATGAGAAACAATGAAATCTGGCCATGTGTAGCAACATGGATGGACCTTGAGGGTGTTATGCTGAGCGAAATAAGTCAGGCAGAGAAGGACAAATACCATATGTTTGCACGTATAGGAGGATTAGGAGGAACTTGACGGAGGACCAAGGGGGAGAAGAAGGGCGGAAATGGTGGGGGAAAGGGAGAGAGGCAAACCATGAGAGACTCTTGAATGCTGACAAAAACTGAGGACTGATGGATGTGGGGGGGAGGGGGGATGGGCATGGAGGAGGGCACTTTGGGGATGAGCACTGAGTGTTATGTAGAAACTAATTTGACAATAAACTATTTGTAAAACAAAACAAAACAAAACAAAATCAATTGACCATATAAGTATATGTCTCTCTGAATACTCTATCCTGCCCCATTATCTTTTGGTCTGCTCTTCATACCATTATGACACTCCTTGAGGTCAGGTAGTATAAGACCTCTTTATTCTTCTTTTTAAAAATTATTTTGAGGGGTACCTGGGTGGCTCAGTCAGTTAAGTGCCAGATTTCTGCTCAGGTCATAACGTCATGACCTCACTGGTTCATGAGATCAAGCCCTGCATTGGGCTCTACACTGACAGCATGGAGCCTACTTTGGATTCTCTCTCCTTCTCTTTCTCTGTCCCTCCCCCCCACCACCCAAAGAAATAAATAAATTTAAAACAAAGAAATTATTTTGATTCTTCTAGGTCTTTTACATTTCACATAAATTTTAGAATCATTGTCAGTTTCTAAAGCTGTTGGGATTATGACTGGGAATGTGATGTTTATACATCAATTTGGTGAGAATTGATGTCTTAATAATATTAAATCTTCTAATCCATGAGCATAGTTACATTTAATCTCCAATTATTTCAGTCTTAATTATTTGTCAGCACTCTTGGAGTTTTTAGGTTAGAGGTCTTGAATGTTTTTATATTGATCCCAGTGTATTTTGGTTTTTTGTGCTATTGTAAATGGAGCTTAAGAATTTTTTCTTTTTGTTTACTGCTAATATAGAGAAGTAAATTATTTCTGTCTGTTGATTTCTTAGGATGTTTCAACCAATAGTTTTGTCATCTATGAATAGAGACAAGTTTATTTCTTCCTTTTTGCTTTTTTTTTATAACATTTTATTTTTTAATGCCTTATTGCACTGATTTTGACTTCTCGTATGGTGTTAAATAGAGGAAGTGAGACTAGACATCCTTATCTTGTTTCAGATTCTCACAGAACAGCGTTCATTATTTCACCATTAAGTGAAAAATTAGGGGCATCTGGGTGACTTAGTTGGTTGAGCATCCAACTCTTGATTTCAGCTCAGGTGATGATCTCACCTTCATGGGATTGAGCCCTGTATTGGGCTCCATGGTGGGTGTGGAGCTTGAGATTCTCTCTCTCACATGGGCGTGAGTGTTCACTCTCTCTCTCTAAAAAAATTTAAAAAGTGAAGAATTAGATTTAGGATTTCATGCATTCTTACCAGATTGAAGACATTCCTTTCTATTCCTGGTTTGCTGTGAGTTTCCTCATAAATGTGTATTGAATTTTATCAAATGCTTTTTATAAGGATAAGATTTTTTTCCTTTAATTCTGTTGATGTAGTGAATTACCTTGATCAGTTTTTAAATGTAAAATTAACTTTACATTCCTGATATAAACCCCCTTTATTAAGGAATATCCTTTTTATATATTGCTGCATTTTATTTGATAATATTTTGTTAAAGATTAGTTTTGTGTCTGTTCATGAGATATACTGGTTGCTGGTTTCCTGTAAATTATTTTTCCTCTTGCTCCTTTGTAGTATGATTGTTAATTGGTTTCAGTGTTCTCTTGTCCTTATAAAATGAGTTAGGAATATTATTTCTTGTGTTTAATAAAATCTACCAGTATACATATCTAGGACTGGCATTTTATTTGTGGGAAGTTTCTATTAAAAAAAAAATTAATGTTTATTTATTTATTTTGAGAGAGTGAGAGTGAGCAGGGTAGGGGCAGAGAGGGAGAACAGAGAATCCCAAACAGGCTCCAAACTGCCAGAACAGAGCCCGACTCGGGGCTTAAACCCACAAACTGTGAGATCATGACCTGAGCCGAAAGCAAGAGTGGCTCAACCGAATGAGCCTCCCAGGTGCCCCTGCGGGAAGTTTTTAAATTATGGAGTCAGTTTTTCAGTAGATATAGTGACTTCAGATTTTCTCTTTTATCTCATGTCAATTTTGGTAAGTTTACAGTTTTTTAAGGAATTTGTCCATTTTATCGACATTATCAGATTTTACCTGTTTTTCATAATGGTCTCTTACTTTCTTTGTAACTTCTAGTGAGCCTGTAAGTTATGTTCTTGCTCTCATTTCTCATATTTGGCAATTTGTGTTTTCTTTTTGTTTTTAAAAATTTAGTCTTGCTAGTGGTTTATAATTCTACTAATCTTTAAGGATACCAACTTTGTTACTTATCTCCATTCTTTAATCTGTTTTCTATTCTTCTGGCTCCTTTTCTTTATTTCCTTTTTTCTTTTTATTAAGGGTATAATTTACTTGTTTTAATAGCACTTATGCTAATTAAGCTGAAGCAAGAAGTTCTATTACCTCCCCTAATAAAGTCTCAAATTTTATATTCTAGGATAGATGGCATAGATTTATTATGTATTACCCTATCTTTGTTTTTGAATTTAATTATGGAGGAAATTCTTTCAAAAAATAATGTTTTCACCTTATCTGCTGGAGATTTTCTTTGACAAAAATCTTTAAAAACAAGTTTTAAAATAGTCATTAGTATGAATACTAAAGTACAGATTCAAATCAACTTAACATCTAGATTCATAACACTAATGTCAAATTATTCTTCCTTCCTAATATCTTTATTTATTTAATCTAGATAACAGTGCTAGAATACTCTTTTTATAATACTGCTTTTTAAATGTTCTATCCTGCTCTAGAAACCCATGACAGTCCTTTACTGCCTACGAGATTATATCCAGCCTCATCTGTCAGTCATTCACCAGGCTTCTATTTCTGCCTTACCCTTCAATTCTTATTTCTGCACTAGGAATTCTTCATCTCAGTCGTAACTACACACATTGTATTAAGTCTGTTTTGCATTTGTTACTCTTGTGGAAAACCAATCCAGAATAGTGGAAAGAACACAGTTTTTGGTTCTAGTTACACTGAAGCTGAGATTCTCTGTCCTCCTAGTTTTGTTACGTTGAACAGATTACTTAGAATCTGTGACCTGGAAATATTTCCTTATGGAGTTGCATGGATTGAATGAAATATACATAGACATGTAATAATGATATAGATAGAATTCAAGAGATTTAACAAATTTAGCAAATACTGTAATATAGGTAGAATTCAGGAAACATTTAACAATTAATTCTTGTTCCTTTTCCCCCTTTCAAATTCTGCCCAATTGAAGTTCTTTTTTCTCCATGAGCTCTGTTTTTAGTTTATGCTGTAATATTGTTTTTTGCCTTTTATTCAGTCCTGTGATACAAGTGATCTCAACTAAATAATTTTTGTTGATTATACAGTGTTCTTCATATTGTATCCCTCATCCTGTTATTTGTCCAAGCAGAAGTGTCAGATTTATATAATGTAATATGTGGATGAAGTCAAAGGTTTGGATTTTTATTCTGGTGCTGTCACTAGTTTACTAATCTTCACTAAGATGCCTTTCCTCTTTGGGTTATGCTTCCTCATCTTTAAAAGGAGATAATTAAACTAGAGATCTTATTAAGGTTCCTTCCAGTTATGAAATTCAGCGATTCTAGATATTCTTGGGGTATCTGTTTTGTGCTAGATTCTGGTGAGAAATTCTAATGAGAAATATTTTAAAAGACCAACTGTCAGGGCCCCTGGGTGGCTCAGTTGGTTGAGCAGCCAACTTTGGCTCAGGTCATGATTTCATGGTTCGTGGGTTTGAGCCCCACGTCGGGCTCTGTGCTGACAGCCAGCTCAGAGCCTGGAGCCTGTTTCAGATTCTGATTCTGATTCTGATTCAGATTTCAGATTCTCTCTCTCACCCCCCCCTCCCCCCGCTCACTCTGTCTGTCTCTCTCAGAAATAAATAAAAAACATTTTTTAGAAATTAAAAAAAAAAAAGGCAACTTTCTTTAGATTAACATGTACTGGAGACTCCAGCTCTGTGCACAAATGACTACAGTGCAGTGAGTTTTTCACAGAAGCCGTATGAGTGTTATAGACAGCACACCATGTGCAGAATAGTTTATCCCATCTTTCCTGGCAGATTTTAAGCATTTCTATGGTAATATCTAACTGTGTGTTGTACTTACATTGCAAACCTTTTAGTAAAAGTCAACAAAAAAGAGCATTTAATGTTATTTTTTATTATTTGGTCTTTGAATTTTTTCTTTTTTCTTTTTTTGGTCTCCACAGAATGGTCCCAGCGCCAGATCATGTCATAAGATGTGCATTGACATTCAGCGAAGGCAAATCTACACATTGGGGCGTTATTTGGATTCCTCTGTGAGGAACAGCAAATCTCTGAAAAGTGACTTCTATCGTTATGACATTGACACAAACACATGGATGTTACTCAGTGAAGATACTGCTGCTGATGGAGGGCCAAAATTGGTGTTTGATCATCAGGTTTGGTGCACAATTAAATATATGGTGGAATTAATTAGTGCTCAGTAACTCTTGCTTTTAGGGTTTATTTCACATGTTATGCTATATTGTCTATTAGTGATTTCCTATAAATACCTATAATAGATAATAAAAATAACTGTTGTTTCAATAGGTATAAAGTTATCATTTAAAATTTTTTTCTCTTGTTTGGTGCAAGATAAAATACTAAGATCTCAGAATAACGAGTGTTAATTTATAAAAACTTCAGAGAGTAGATGGAGCAGTACATATTGGGAAAAACAAATTTTAATTTTATGATAAATAGTCATAACTCATAACAGTAACAACTTACACTTTTAAAATGTTTTATTCTGCATTCCTGGAAGAAATTTAAAATTATTTTATAATGAGTTTGATAGTTTGAAATCGAGAGCTTTTCTTCCAATTCAAGTGAAATATATTTACTTTTGTATATAATCCTAAAGCAGATAGAAATTTAACATATACCAGAAGAAGTTTAAACTGAGCACCAAAAAGGTGCTCCTGGGTGGCTCAGTTGGTTAAGTGTCTGACTTCAGCTCCGGTCATGATCTCCCAGTCCATGATTTCAAGCCCCATGTAGAGCTGGGAGCCTGCTTCAGGTTCTGACACCTCTCCCCGCCTTCCCTTCCCTGCTCATACTCTTATCTGTCTCAAAAATAAATAAATAAACATTTTAAAAGGCGCCTGGGTGGCTCAGTTGGTTAAGCATCCGACCTCGGCCCAAGTCATGATCTCGCGGTTTATGAGTTTGAGCCCCGCATCGGCCTCTGTGCTAACAGCTTGGAGCCTGGAGCCTGCTTCAGATTCTGTCTCCCTTTCTCTGCCCCTCCCCTGATCACACTCTGTCTCTTGTCTCTCAAAAATAAATGTTAAAAACAAAATTTTAACGGAGCACCAATAGAAATCACATAATGGTGCTATAGACTAGAAGACTACACATAGCGATCTGTAAGCCTTTTTAATATTAAAATTTTAATATGTTCATCATTATCCCCATCAATGTTGTTGTCACTCTTATCTGTATTTGGATGTTTAGTCCATATCAGTTTAGTATAGGTCAGTACACAAAACAATAACCAGTAACTGAATTATGAGGCCATTTTTACTTGGCTCACCCCACATCTGAAGGGTTTTTTGTAGTATGAAGGAGAAAAGACTTTTTAAAAATCTGTAACACTGCATTGATAAACATAGTATTATCTAGTACTTGAGAAATGGTAGGTGGTGCTAAGGTTATGACAGAATATAGCTTAGGCCTAATATCTAGTAATTAAAATCCCAGTCTTTATTTTTATTTATTGGTTCTCTTTATTTGTTTCTTTGGAGGTTCTTGTTAATGCTTTGCTTTTAAACTATTCTAATGACATAATAATAAGTAGTTTTTCTAGGAGAATGGTAAGGAAAAGAGGAGTGAGTTTTATGCCTATCAAGTGAGTGGTGGGTAGAAAAAAGAAATGTTAGTTTTCAAAGTATTCCCCAGTTTGAATTTAGAACTTCTGCTGGCTCTACATAACTGAACTCTGCAGAGCTCTGCACGTCCCTGCTGACATCCTCAGTGTTGCTCTTGTGGAAAATAAATACTCCAAAAAATGTTAGGCTGGTTCCAATCTTTTAAAAACAGAACATCAGCAGATAACACTGCTAGGGAAACCATTTATTTTCTTCCATCTGGTTACAGATTTCTTTTATAAAAGATGCTTATGTCTTTTTCAATGTCTTTTACACATTGAAAAAAGAATAGCTCAAGGGTAGTCTGAGTAGAGCACATACATTGTCCTTGTATGTGACCTTGGTTTGTCTTGACTTCAGTAAAGTAGAATGTTCTTTGGAAGCAAGTTCTGTTACATGATGCTTGATTTTCATCTTATTAGATGTAATAGAAGAACACTGGGGGAGGAGAAACCAGGATTTCACCAATTAACACAATCTTTATAAGCCCCCATTTTCTATTCTATTTCATGCAAATAAAGCTATATTTTGGAACTTACTCCAAAAATTACCTAGGGTCATTTATGACACATTAAGACTTGACACGTAACATTCAAATTTAAGAATGTAAGAGAGCTAGAAGCATGAAGATATGTTTAGAAGTTACTTTGCCATTTGGAATTTTAACATAAAAAAACTAAATTTTAAAGCTTTTGGATTTCTTAAGCTTAGTTCTGAAGCTTTCCAAGTTGTTGCTTTGTATGATTTTCAGTAACACTGAGAACCAACCAAAAAGATTAAGGAAAAATATTGCCACAGTATGGTCAAATATTCAGTAAAACCAGGAGCCAGAGAAAACCCACGACTCCCAGTTCCTTGTAAGTTTAGCCAGAAACAACTGAAATACCAGAACCAGTGTTGAAGCCCACAACAGTGTAATAAGGGAGAACTCAAGGCATAAAATAGAAACCCCCTAAACCAAATAAGGTTTGTGGTGAGAGATGTCTTGACTTCATAGTAGCCACCATATTTTGAAGAAGTCATTTAATTCAGTAGCAGCAGAGGTAAGAGCCCTTGAGCAAGAGCATTACCCTTCTGTAGGAACTTTCTGTTATCTGGTCCAGGGAAGTTCAACTCACTTAAATATGAAAAATGAAAAAGCAATAAACACCAGATCTTTAGAGAGGTACTCTGAAGAAAAATAGTAAGAAGAAAAAGAACCAGCAAAACTTTCCTTCGTGCAACAGCAGATGACAAATTATATCCCAGTGTTCTAAAATGAATTAAATGGCTTTGAAGCTTGCAACTGTGAAGAAGACTACAAAGCGTAAGTTCAGGAATGCAGATGAGATGACCAAATAATAGGTGCAGGTGAAAGTGGACCTGATAAAATTCAGGAAAGAGATTAAAGAAGAACACTTTCAGAATTGAAAAATAATCTACGCGGTGTGTGAAGAATAGGTAAGTGTCATATAGCATAGAAATAATAAGAGCAGATAAACAGAAAAAAGATGTAAAAACGATAAGCTGGAGAATTATAGATAGAGAATACAATCAAAAGAGAGCCAACCTACACATAATTGGAGACATTAAAGAAGAAAACTCAAACAGTGGAATTGAATAAATATTTATAAATAATGAATTCAAGACTACGTATTGAAAGGCCATGCTACATTCAGGGAAAATTGATCTAGGCACTCAACTCTAAGGTATATATTAGTAATTCATATTGAATTTCAAAGATAAAGCAAAGATAAAGCATTTTGGCGCAGCTAGGCAAAATTATCAAGAAATAAAATTAGACTGGTGTCAGATTTTTCTACAGCTATATTCAATACCAAGAGAGGCAGTAGAGCAACATCTACCAAGTATTCAAGAAAAGACAGTGTGAGCCAAGGGTTTTATATCTAGCCAAATTGTTCTTCAAGTATAAAAGTTTTTTGAGGAAATTACTAGACAGTAGAATACAAGCTAGCCAAGAAGTGGCTGGAGAAACTTCAATCAAATGCTTTGATACCTCAGCTCATTAACATTCTCCCTAGGTCATTAGATTATTGTCAGGCTGGATGTATACTTTAAATACCCTGCTGCCCCACAATCTGTGAAATGCAAAAGAATTTTTGTTGTAATGTTGAAAAACGAAGAATGTCTTGTTTTTAAAGAAAATTGGGGAGAATTCCTGTAAGGTAGAAAACAAAATGAGTCCAGATCCAACTGGAGGAAACCAGAGCCTATAGATTTTTTTTTTTTTTTTTTTAAATTTCTAGGAGAGAGAGGGAGATACAGACTCTGAAACAGGCTCCAGGCTCCAGGCTGGCAGTCAGGACATAGCCCGACGCGGGGCTTGAACCCACGAACCATGAGATCATGACCCAAGCGAAAGTCGGACGCTTAACCGACTAAGCCACCCAGGTGCCCCCAGAGCCTATAGATTTTTAAACAATTGGATTGTGGAATAAGTAGCTGTCCACAACTTGATTGTAGCAACTTGAGTCTCAAGATGTATACAGCTGGGGCAAACATTAGATGATCATTGGTGACTGAACAGCAAGCTGCCAGTTTGAACAGTACTTACCTTTGATAATTATCTACAGATCAGGGTTTGAGCATGGACACTGGAGCTGGAATGATAGAGCAGTACTCCCAGGAGGCACTGGACAGCTGCTGTGGAACCCTCTAGGGCGTTGTGTCTCATTTCTCCCCACCCACTTCCTTGAGGCAGGCTGCTATATTTGAAGAGGCGGATGAGTAGGGATTCACAGATACAAAAAAGATTGTAACAACAGCCAAAAAATTCCAAATGTTTGAAAATAACTAATACCATGAGACAGGGCTACTGAACTCAGCAAAGTAAGAATTAACAAAGAAAAACAGTAGGAGTGTTTACTGAAGAAGCCTTTAAGATAAGTTTAAAAGTGATATTTTTTAGAATAATTCAGGAGGCTGTTTCATCCGTGATAAAGAAGTATCTAGAAAAATTATAAGTTAAAGATTTGGCAGCAAAATAAAAATCTCAGTGAATTGATTAAAAAGCTCTCCCTTTTGTAGTTCATAAGCATGATGATTGGGTGTTCATTCCATTGTGTGACATGTGCCACCCTTAAACCTTGTTACGACGCAGGCACATTACCCATCTGACGTGAAAAAAAAAAAAACCCTCCCTCTAAATGGTTACTAAATTAGTAAGCTGAAATTATGAGAGAAATGTTAAGGAAAAGAGAAAAGATCCTGAAGTTTTAATATCCACCTGATAGGAGTTCTAGAAAAAGAGAATGGAGGCAAACCAAAAACAGCAAACCTCAAGATTAAGAAGGAAAAAAAACCTCAGAGCAGAAGAAAAGACAATTTTTAGAATTAGAGGAACACCAGGGGCACATTAGGCTGAATGAAGAAAGAATATCCCTACCTAGATACTTCCTTAATGAAATTTTAGAACCAGGAATTAAGAGAAAACCCTAATGTCTGTAGAGAAGAAACTTGTTGCCTTTGTAAATAAGTAAGCAAGGACCAGATTAGCATGAGGCATTTTTAGAGGTTGGTGGATTAGGCAACACTGCTTTGAAAGCTTTAGATTTTGTGAGGAAACAATTATTTTGCATCCAGAATAATCCTAGCCAATCTTGTATTCATTTGATAGAGTAAAGACTCTTTTGGATTTTAAAACATTGTGGTGCGGAGTAAGTGGCTATCCACTATTTGTTTGATTTTAGAAATCCAATTTCTAACTTGATAGAGTGAGTGGTCTTCCAATTTTTGACTTACATGGTTTCTGGAAATCTTCAAGAGAAAAGGTGTTAGTATTATACAAACTTTAGTAAGTCATTAGCTTTTCAGAAATTTTTTTCAGAGATTAAAAGTGAAAATGAAATTATAAACTGCTGAACA
Organism: Hyaena hyaena; assembly: GCF_003009895.1. Taxonomy (NCBI): domain Eukaryota; kingdom Metazoa; phylum Chordata; class Mammalia; order Carnivora; family Hyaenidae; genus Hyaena; species Hyaena hyaena. Next base: position 4,363,527 of record NW_024080640.1, read on the forward strand.
GCATGAAGTTTCCTATAGTGATTAACACTTCTTGTTGTTTGATAATTGACTCTCATTGAAACTGCTTATCATATCCAGGGAAGAACCAAGCTGAAGGAATAAAATTATTTCTGTTTTGTCTCCTGTTTGTTCTAAGATATGGGAAAGAATCAGTGAAGCTACTGTAGTATCTTACTCTTTTTTTGAGTTGGTTTGGTCTGGTTTTCTGGAAAGAGCTACCAAGATAAAGATCTATTTATGCTTCACCACTAACAACAAATGAGAATAAGCCATATTAATTAAACTTAAATATCCCCAGAAGGAAATAGAAACCCCTTTTGTAGCTGTATGAAGCAGAAACATAAGGGCTGGATAACAGATTAACCAAAATTAGTATGAATTTGTAAATTTATGAAAATTTAAACAGGGTCATATAATGTGATCACTCAAGATTTTCAACATGATCCCAAGGTACTTGGAGAGATCTGAGCCTTAAACACTTGAGACATGGTAGTGTGACTCAGGTTCCGTGAAGCCTTAGACAGTGGTATAGTAGGTGAATGGGGCCATACTGAGTTGTCTTCAATAACATATGGATTGCTTTTAATGATATGATTATTAAAGTCAAAGAGTGGGAATACTTTCAACTATATTCGCCAAGATTCCACCCTTGAGGAATAGTAAATTTTCATCTTAATTTATGGAAGGTTGTCAGAAACCTGGGAAATGGCAAGTGACTGGATCTTTTTTAGTGGTTAGGGAAATATTGGGAGATGCTAGAATCTTTTCTTTATAATATGAATTTAAAAAATAAAATATATAATTATTAAAATAACTTTTTCCTAAAAACAGTACAAAAATAGATGCTTATTACAATTTGATGGGAGAAGAAAATTGGACATACAATGGCTGGTATTTGTACTTTAGCCCCAAAACATAGATGTTTTATGTATGCAGTTTATTCTTTATATATATATCAGTGCCACTTGTGTTCAACATCTGATTCCCAACTTGGACTTATACAGAATTTTCCCAGTTTATCTCTCCACTTGGAAATAGAATTTGATTCCTATTGTCTTGTGACAAATGGCTTTTTTCTCAGAGATACTTTTATGAAAAGGCATGATCTCCTTGAGTGGAAAGAATGAAAGAATCAAGACTGCCTTCTGAACATAAATTGCATAACATACCTCAAAGAAAATTAAATTTATAGTATTGTGTTAAAGGAAGCAGATTCATCACCAGAGAAGTCAGCCTGGATTGACTGCAAATGTCTTTTTGTTTGTTTTGCTATTTCGTAACAACATAATTTGAAGAGTTTTGCAAAATAAATACAGAAAGATGAATTCAGCTGTATCACTCTTATTGACATATATGCTGTCTGATTAAATGGTAGAAAAATTAAGAGGATGGATGGTTGCCTAGAGCAGAAAGAAGAGAGTTTTTAAAAAGAGGATGAAGGGGAAGGTGTGGTCACTTTATCCCTAGAGTATGAAAAGTATTCAATCTTATGTATAATTTAGCACCTCGTGTATTATTGATTGATTTGGTAAAAATTATGCAGTTTCCAGAAAGCATAAAGCTCTTTAACTCAAAATATTTTACTGTCACTGGGAAAAATGGAAACCTGAAAAAGTATTTAGAAATCTATCCTGAATCTGTGCATTTGGTGAGCATTATTAAAGTGTACATGATAATCAAGGGTGCTATTTAGTGTTGTTAAGACAAAGTTTAGTTTTTTGAGAATCTAAAGGTGCACACGTTGGTTTCATTTTAGCACATATAACAGGACCAATCTGTAACTATTCAATCTGTTGTCTTGTTCTGATAGATGTGTATGGACTCAGAAAAACATATGATCTACACCTTTGGTGGTAGAATTTTGACATGTAACGGCAGCGTAGATGACAGCAGAGCCAGTGAACCACAGTTCAGTGGGTTATTTGCTTTCAACTGTCAATGTCAAACTTGGAAACTTCTTCGAGAGGACTCCTGTAATGCTGGGCCTGAGGACATCCAGTCTCGGATAGGACACTGCATGCTATTCCACTCAGTAAGAATATTCTATACATTGTATTGTTATTTTGTCATGTATATCTCAATAGGAAAAGGAGTAGTCAAAATCTAAATCTTCAGAAAGAGATCAAAACTTTTCACTAAAAATAAATGATTAGTGTTAGCAATGAAAGACAAAAATAAAACTTCCTTGGCCATTGTACTGTTTGCTAATTATGAGACTCTTCCCATTAACCTAGTAATTCCTGAATAGTTATTACTCAGATACTAATGAAGCCACTTTTATGACTAACTTTACTGCTTATACAGATATTGTAGCTATTTCTCTTGCTTACACTCAACTACTTACTGATTTTTCGTAGTAACTAGAAGATCAATTGTTTTATTTTCCTCTCTGCCACTCTTTATTAAGTGTGAGGAATTAAGAATTGACTGTATAGAATTAGAATTTAAATTTATCAACAAAACCAATATAGAAACATTTCTTTAACCTTTCCAGTTGTTATGATGAAAACTTGGGCTTCTTTCTGTGAACATAACTTTAAAAACATACTGTGGAATATTTTAAACATATATCAAAGTATAGAGAAGAGTGTAATAAATTCCTGTGTACTTATTTGTTTCAACAATTATCAATATTCCACTATTCATTTTTCATATATCTGCCCCACTTAATATTTTACTTCTTTCTTTGATGTTTCTCTGATTTTTAAGTTTGGGGTTTTTTTTTAATTAATTTATCTTTTAATTTACATCCAGGTTAGCATGTAGTGTAACACATATAATAATCCCAATCATTATACCTGTAATTACTGTAGTGTATCACTAACAGATAAGAACTTTTTATAAACATAATTATGATATCATTATAATAGTGAACCAAAGCACCAGCAGATTCATATTATCATGAATATATAGTTTGCATTCATTTTGTTTTCTGAAATACTGAAAAATACTTTTCTATAGCTGGTTTATGCAAGTCAGACTCTAAAAACAGTCTGTGTATTGTATTTGGTTGTTATGCCTCTTAAATTTCTTTTAAGCCATAACAGTACTCCCTGCTTCTATTTTTTCCCCCTTGCATACCATTTATTTACTTGTTAAACTGAATCATGTGTGCTCAAGAAAATTTCCCATTTTCTTGATTTGGCTAATTTTATCCTTGTAGTATATTGTGATTGTCTAGTCCATATTTCCTGTAAGCTGGTAGTTAGATCTAGAGATTTCATTTCAGAGTCTCTTTTTTTTGGGGGGGGGGGGAGGCAAAAGGAGGAGTGCAAGAATACTTAAAAGATGGCCTGATTGCAAAATATCAAGCGGCACATTTAATGTGTCGTTGTCATACTCTTGGTGATGTTAACAATATTCTTTGGGTTTACGTGTTAGCCTAGCCTGATTGGTCAGTGATAAAATTTCTTGTCATTCTTTTTACTGAATGGTTTTTGCAGTCATTGATAATCATTGTGTGGGGTTTGTGAAACTGAGATTTTTCTGATTACTTTATTTATTCTGTATTTATTAACTGATTCTGATATTAAAAACTTATCCTCATTAACTATTTGGCTACCCTGATGTGCATACCACACAGAAAAATATTTGATTTTTTTTCTCTTTATCACTTTTTCGTATTAATAAGTTGAGGCTCCAAAGTTAACCAATGTATTTTTTTAGGCATTATCATGAACTTGTGGACTTATATATTTGATGTGTTTAATCCAGTGCTGTCCTTATTCTTCTTGATGCCCCAGTTTTTCTCTTTGTCCAGGAGTGCCCCCTTCCCACATATATACGCACACATATAGCTATATACACATACTGCTATATGTATATATGTACGTATCTATATATCTTTTTAGTAAGAGAAAAATTAAATCATTAGTTCCTACCAATACAGCCAATTCAAATTAAAAATCATAGAGTTTTAAAATTGAATATCCTTTTGATTTTCTATTTATGTATCTTTTAAGGTTAAAATAGTGCTTCCTAATGACAGTCTTATATTATTCTGTTTTTCTGTAATAGTTACAGAATCACAGAACTAACAAGAATTACTGAATGTTGTTTCAGGTTGCTTTCTGGTTATTTTTCTGTTTAGGATATAGCTGGGGATGGGGAGTCAAAAAACATGAATTAAAATCACTAGAAATACTATTTTTCTGTGTGATCATGTCTCTGTGTGGTCATATCTTATGTACAGATAGGTTTATTTCAGTGTTTTTCAAATTTCAGAGATTGTCTTTTTCTTTGGAGTTAATTTTGTTTCCTAATTAAATAAACAATATCCATGGTTCTAAAGGCAAAACCATACTTTTGGAGAGATCAGATTTCTCTATCCCTGTCTTCCTGCTCTGTCCCTTCCCATAAAGGTCTTTAATTACTTTCTTTCCTTTGTTTCTTTTTGAAGAAAGAAGCAAACATATACGCATTCCTTGTTTCCCCTTCTTATGCAAAGGCAGCACTGTATACATTATTCTGTACCTTGCTTTTTTACTTTAATAGGGTATCCTAAAGATCACCACCTCTTAGTATCTAGACAGCTTCATCATCCCTCTTTATACCAGCACAGTACTCCACTGCATGGGCTCTGTCATAAAATGGCTTTTATAGAGGTTTAAATTGTAAAAGGGTCATTCTGAATTCTTCGTGGAAGTGACTACTTTCTCCCTTCTTTGCCCTTTTTTCCTTATTTTTCAGAAAAATCGTTGCTTATATGTATTTGGTGGCCAGCGATCGAAGACCTATTTGAATGATTTCTTTAGTTATGATGTGGACTCTGATCATGTAGACATAATATCAGATGGCACCAAGAAAGACTCTGGAATGGGTAAAGGCATTTAGTGATTCTTCTCTCGTGTCTTAGCTCCTTTAGAAAGAAGACTGTAGCCCATTATCTTTTCTCTCTAACCATTCTTCACCCTTTCCCCTATGTCTTTAATTGAAGTAACTCTAAGTCAGAGAAAGAAAAATCTACCAGCTAAATTATTCAGTTTTATCTGTTTAAAATATGAGTTACTATATTATTTCCTTTTATAAGTTTCTAAAAGAATTATTTGTATGCTTATTTGGGAGGGGCTTTGCTAAAATGAATATCTTAAAAACTATCTTATTCTATTTTTGTTAATCCTTTCCACCTTCTACTTTCACTGTAGTGATTTCTATAATAGGCAATAGCATAATAGAGTATGTTTTTGTTCTGAGGGAGGACCTAATGTAACTAGTAACTCCTTTTAAGTTTGCAAGCTCAGCATCCAAATTATTCTCCTAGGTAAGAGAGTGACTTATTTGCCTTAGATAGTCCCAGTGTCATGCATATTGCCCTGGCATGGTTACTGATAGTGCCCCATTCACTCTTAAGTATCTTATTTTGGATAATAATTTACATAGTTACCGTATGTAGTAGTCATTTTGCCTGTGGTTATTATACACAGAAGAATGATATTTAAGACTCAGTGGTTTAAAATGTCTAATTTGAGAAATTAGATCAGCTTGCTTTTTTTCTTTTAGCTATTATTTCTTTTTTAATTTTTTTTAATGTTTACTTATATTTGAGAGAAGGAGAGACAGAGTGTGAGGGAAGGGCAGAGAGAGAAGGAGACATAGAATCTGAAGCAGGCTCCAGGCTCTGAGATGTCAGGACGGAGCCCGACACGGGGCTCAAACTCACAAACTGCAAAATCATTACCTGAGCTGAAGTAGGATGCTTAACCGACTGAGCCACCCAGGTGCCCCCTAGCTATTATTTATAAAAATAAATAGTTGATACTACTGAGGAAAAATTTAAAAATAAATTTTTTGGACAAGATGGCACCATACTTAAAGTGAACATGAAGGGACCCTCAGGACTCTTTCCCCATATTTCTTACTAGACAGAAGCTAGAGCTTTATTTTCTGGGGGAAATGAGTACGGAGGTGTTTTTCCCACAATAGTTAAGCTCCTTCCCAAGGTTAAAAGAAAAAAGTGGCAAAGAGCAATAGTAGCAAAGACCTACTACAAAAATTCACTCTAAGTAAGCTTTAATGACAGTCATTTGGAGATTTTTAAAGATTAGTTGTTGTTGTTGTTACAGTAATTATAGTAATTTGCAAAACGGGTTAGGATAATGCTTTGTTCGTGGTTATGGCTAGCTTTAGAGCCAGCAAAGTGTGATAGTTATTCTTTGTTCAATTTTGTTTTGATTCTAAAAGTAATAATATGCTCACTATAGAGAATTTGGAAAATATAGAAAGATGCAAAAAAGAAAATGTATCAAACTATTCAGACATAATACATTATCATTTTGGTATATTTCTGTCTAGTTTTTAAAAAGTTTACTTATTGTGCCTCATTAAGCAAAGTAGGGGGTTTGTGTTCTAGGAAGACGAAGTCATCTTCCCCTCTGAAAAAGCCTCTTATAGTTGGCTTTGGCGTCTTCCGGGAATAGGGAAGCAGGGATTGAGTCCTTCTGAGTCTGGGTTTTCAGCTGAGGTAGAGAGAGAATACAGTGCTTATAACCAGAAAGTTCAGAGTGGGGTATAGTTACCTCCAGGACCCATTACTGTTAACTAGCCTGGGCTTCATGATAGTCATAGAAGTGGATTCTTTAACAATAAAATAATAATAATACAGTTTCCCAGGGTCACCTGGGTGGCTCAGTTGGTTAAGTGTCTGACTTCAGCTCAGGTCATGATCTCATGGCTGGTGAATTTGAGCCCCGCACTGGGCTCTGTGCTGACAGCTCAGATTCTGTGTCTCCCTCTCTCTGCCCCTTCCCTGCATCATGCTCACACGCGCTCTCTCTCTCTCTCTCTCTCTCTCAAAAAATTTTTTTTAAATTTTAAATAATAGTTTCCCAAAAAAAAGTATTTATTGTATAAAACTTTGCAGAATTTGATATTCTATTTTAAATTTACATTAAATTGTAATTTTTTTCATCATATGGTTTTACTACCTTGGATGGGAAGTATTAGGAAAAAGACAAGTGTGGATTCATTCCCTAATTACTGCTGTAGTCAGCTTTTGTGAAATCAAAATCACCAGTTTTGCTGTGTTCTTTAATTTTTAATTAATTCATTTATGGTGAATTATTTCATGCAAATAAGTTTATTCATTAATTTAAAATATTTGTTGCTAACATCTAAGTTTGACCCTCTCTCTTCTTCCCTCCTAACATATTTTGGTGCCTTCCCTGTGCCATGTATGTTTTAAGAACTTTGAGAAATGGCTGTGGGCCTGGGGGTTAAGATCCTTCTTCTTAGAGGACCCCATACTACTGGAGAGGCTCACATTTGCCATTCAGTCCTGGGAAGAAAAACCTTCCATGAGAATAAGTCACGTGGGAGGTCCCGGGTAGATAGCTCAGGTTGGGAAACCATCTCTGCAGAGGTCATCTTTAAGATTTAACATGAGAAGTAGAGAATTAGGAAGAACCATATTAAGAAGTGAGTGAAGAACAAGTACAGAGGTCCCAAAGCAGGAAAGAACTTCATGTATTGCAGGAAGAGATGAGGCTGGTGCCTGTTGAGGGTGGGGAAAGTTGGTATGAAATGAGGTTAGCAAATTGGATAATTCTGTGATTATTCAGTGCCTTGTACAGATGCAAGAAATTGGATTTTTTTTCCCTAAGTAGAATAGAAATTTATTGACAGGTTTAATGCCATGGTCTTGATCTGATTGATTGAAGTTTTGAAAATACCAATCTTTTGCCCAGCTACTCATTTTCCAAGTGCTTAATTTTCACAGTATGCCTACAAGTTGCAGTGTCCAAAGGTTGTATGGTGCTTTAAGTGAGGATTTTTCTGGCAGAGTTGAGCATCTGGTTAGACTATATACTTGGAAATTTTTCCCACCTAACACTCCTGTGGTTTTACTTGGAATTGTGGAACCTCAGTGGCTCTGTCGGGTGTGTACGAATGAAACTGAAATCCTGTTCTTCTTTTTTGTTCTTTCTTTTTCTCCACCTTCCTCCCTCCTTCCTTCTCTCCCTCTCTCCCCTTCTTCTCCCTCCCTCTCTTCGTTTCCTTCTCTTTCTCTCTTCCTTCCCATTTGTCCTTTCCTCTCTACCCTCCACCATGTACCTCTTTCTCCCTGTCTGTCTCCCCACACCTCCCTCCCTACCTGGTATTCTGATACTCCCATGGCCAGAATTGACAACCACTGTGTTAGCTCTACGGAGCCCATCTCAGTTGGTAGTCAGGTCACCTTGAACAAGTTACCTAATTTCTCAGCTTCAGCTTGTGTGTCTATAAGTAACCAAAATTATATAGTGTCCCCGCTCATGACCAGATTGACCCTCTAGTTTTTGGCTGGTGTTACTCTTGGGTACCTCAGTTTTCACTAGAATCTGCCAATGATACCTCAGGCTCACTGATCTATTCAGTAATTAACTCATGCTAGCTTACCTTCATCTTTTCTGTATTCCCATTGCACCCTCACTAGTTTGGGCTGTCATCACCTGTTTAGCCTCTGTTCCTGGTCTTCTTCCTCCTCCTCCTTCTCTTCTTCTTCTTTTTTGGTTTGTTTGTTTATTTTTAAAATACTTTATTTTTAAGTAGTCTCTACACCCAATGTGGGACTCAAACTCAACAACCCTGAGATCAAGAGCTGCTCACTCCATCGACTGAGCCAGCCAGGGGCCCTGAAAACGTATCTTATTTATTCTGAATGAACAAAGGCTATTACATTGATTGTTTCATTAAAACTTCTCAAAGGCTTATCAAATTCTTGTATTTGCTATAGTTATTTTGTGTTGAGAATATCGTTGATAAATATTTACTTGATTACACTTGACTGTAATAAGTGGTCTTCCTCTTCTGCCCCTCCCCTCCCCTCCAACTCATTCTCCATACTGCAAGCAGAATATAGCAGTTTTGTGTTACCAGCTAAGTGCAGAATCATATGCTTTAACATTTATTCAGCAGATAACTTTTTGGTCACCTACTAGGTGCTAGAGATAAAAATTGTGAATAAGAGTTCTATCTTCCTAAAGCTTACAGTTGTGTATGGAGAGAACAAAGAAGTAGATTAACAACCCTACTTTTTGATTAGTGTTAACAAGATAAGAAAATCTCTTTTAAAAATGTCAACTAGATAGATCTTCATCCTTGATTAAAATTTTTTTCATTGTTTCCCTTGCCCTCAGCATTAAGCCTAAACTCTGCCTACTCTCAGATTCCTATGTGATATACCGCACTTTAGTTAGTTCTCCAGCCCCATTTTTAGGATCCACCTTCATCTTGCCACCAATTCTTTGTTTTAATACCACTGAATATTAATCCTTTTTAGATACAATGCTTTTTCTTGCCTTTGAGTTTCTGCCCATGCTGTTCTCCTTACCTGAATCACTCTTCCCTCTGACTTCGAAAGTGTAGCTAACTCGTGCTCATGTTTCAGATCTCAGTTTACAGATTATCATCTCCTGAAATTCTCTTAACTCCTCAAGCCCAGGTGAAGAGTTAAAGCATGTGGTTATAATCTTTATTGTTAATACAATTCTCGATATTCATCTGACAGTATAACCTTAACTCTGCCTTTCAAAACCTGTGAAAAGCTTAGCTGAAATACATAGACTTTAATCAAGATTTCCTAAAGAGCATTCAATCTTTTCAGTACTCTACATCTCCTAAAAATATCTTTCACTGGATTAAGTTAGACCAGTCAGAAAACCTTGTGTCAGAACTATGTTATATTAAAAAAAAAAAAAGAACTATGTTATATTATATTGTCCTCCCATAGGATTACTTACATCTGATTTTTAAAAGTCCATTTAAAAGTAAAGTAAAATAAAATTATTTTATTTTTCCTACTAGATTATTATTTTTAAGCCATGAAAAGTCCTTCTAAGGACAAGGCAGGATACTATTTAAATTTCCACATTATTAAATATTCTTAGAAAACATCAATTTTGTTCCATTACATGGATGCTCTGTAGCTTATTTAAACATTCTGTTTATTAACTGTTCTTCCCAAAGCTTTTCTACTACAGTTAATTACTATAATTTGAGATGGACCTAACATATAATTACTGTGTTTATCTATGATTCAGTAATGTGGGTTATTTGATTAAAACTGCACTTATGATGTATGTTTCAAATTGGATTGTTTGAAATCATAGAAGAAATTTGAACTATTAAGATCACCAATTAGAGATGCATATGTAATTGTAAAATTACTGCTGCTTATTATAATTTTTTATTGTGTCAGATACTATAAGATCTTAAATGTTGCTCTTTACCATTATGTAAATGAATTATCTTAGATTTAACATCTCAAGATATGAAGAAGCCTCAACTCTTACTAGAGTATAACAATTTTATGCTCCCCTCAGAAGGAGATTACAACTTAAATCAGCAGATCAGCAGCTGCGTAGAAAGAAGGGATTTATTAGTATTGTGTCTAACACATACATAATTACATCAAAATTCAGCACATCTAAAATTTGGGTTTATTTCTGAATAACGTTTGGCAAGCACAGGGGATTTAGCAGACTCCCCATATGTAAACTCTGGTTTTAACAGTAATTGAAAATTATGTTTAGAAGATAGTCTGTCACACCACCAAAGCTTTATAGTTTGGTATAGAAACTCAGTTTATTGTAGTAGGATTACTTTCTCATATCTGTATTATTCAAGATAACATACACAGATTAAGTTTTTGCCATTTGCCAGATGCTAAGTCAAGCATTGGTGATACATACAGAGCTCTTACAACCTAATCCCTGTTCTCTACTAGTTATGTATTTACTTGTTTTGTTCCTTAACATCTGTTGACTGTATTTTCCCACATCTGTCACTGTTTATTCCATTCTGTTCTAACCATGATGACAGATTGGTATAATTGAAAGAATAGTGAATTGAGAATCAGAAGACTTGGTCTCTCTTCTTCTGGGTCTGCCATTCATCCCTCTGCAACTTTGGCAGAATTGTATGCATAATCCCTCCGGGCCTGATTATTCATCTGAGAATGAGGAGATTGAACCAGTTGATCTTAAGGCCTCATCTAGCTCCAAAATTTTGACAGTTAAATTTCATTCCCTTCTGCTGTCAGACTGTGAAACTAACACGAGGGCTATGCTTATAATGTCTGCAAGATCTGATTTAGCTATAAACATATTTTCATGAAAACCTTAAAAGCAAAATCTTACTGATTTTTAGTTCAGCTTTCAAAATTGGTCAAACATTGACATTATTGGCATTGTTTTTTAAAAAGTAAAAGAGTGTGCATGTTTGTATGAATGTAATTATATAGAATAAATCCTTACAGTTTTTACCCTTTTAGACTTTATCAATTAACTAAATCAGGCCAGTTCAGCCATATAGAGAGGATTCTGGAGCTAATGAGTTGCTGTCATTAATGTAGATTCTTTACTGAGCTAGGTAATGGTAGTGCTTATTTTCAGTATAATGGGCTTCATTGCTTTTTTTTTTTTTTTTTAATTTTTTAAAATTTATTTCTGAGAGAGAGAGACAGCGTGAGCAGGGGAGGGTCAGAGAGAGAGGGAGATACGGAATCTAAAACAGGCTCCAGGCTCTGAGCTGTCAGCACAGAGCCCGACGCAGTGCTTGAACCCACGAACCATGAGATCATGACCTGAGCCGAAGTTGGACACTTAACCGACTGAGCCACCCACACGCCCCTCATTGTTTTCTATTTAGCATCTTTTCTACTTGTGCCATTATTCTAATAAAATTGGATTATGTACTTTTTTCCTCTCAATGTTACAGTTAATAACTTTCCATAATTACCCCCTTCCACTCTCCCAGAGGTGTTTTTGCTTAGTTACAAGCTTATACAAGTTTCTTTTTTCTTTTTTATTAAAGTTTATTTATTTTGAGAGACAGAGAGCTCAAGCAGGGGAGGGGCAGAGAGGGGGGAGAGAGAGACAGAGACAGAGAGAGATCCCAAGAAGGCTCCACACTGCCACTCACAGAGCCTGATGTGAGGCTTCATTCCTTAACCATGTGATCATGACCTGAGCCAAAACCAAGATTTGGATGCTTAACTGACTGAACTACCCAGGGGCCCCTCATATTTTTTAATATAAAATTTAGGTCATTTGATAGTAAATGTGAAATAAAGTTCACCAGTAGAAACAAACATGCAAGAACACTAAAGAGTTTTGAAAATGAAAAGGTAATGAAGTAGTATTAACTCTACCAGATATTTATAAAGGTACACTTTTGTACAGATTAATGAAATGGAACAGAACAGATAGTATGAAAAAAATGTAATGCTTAGCCCTGGTACTGGCAACTTTCAGAAATGAAAGGAAGGCCAAGAGAGTTGTAGGGATGTCAACTAACCTAGCACCATGATTTGGTTGTATTGCTGAACAATCCTGGAACTGCCTACTTGCAAAATTTTGTTATATAAACCAATTAATCAACTGTTATTCAGGTTTTCTTTTACTTGAAGCTGAAAATATCCTAACAAATAGAGAATTTTTAGAAAGCTGTTTTTATTAAACTTACACTTCCATGACAGTTCTAAAATTGTATTTTTCCTGTGTCTTAACTAAAGCAATTAATAATACCTTCTTTGGATCCTTAAGCAAAAATAGAGTTGAGATTAGTTCATGAAGTAATGGAATAATGTATCTTCCTCAAGAATTTTTTTAATTTTTTTTAACATTTATTTATTTTTGAGAGAGTAAGACACAGCATGAGCGGAGGAGGGGGAAAGAGAGAAGGAGACACAGAATCTGAAACAGGCTCCAGGCTCTGAGCAAGCATTCAGCACAGAGCCTGACGCAGGGCCTGAACCCACGAACTGGGAGATTGTGACCTGAGCCGAAGTCAGACACTCAACCAATTGAGCCACCCAGGCGCTCCTCTCAAGAATTGAAATGACTTCAAAAATACCTCAGTTATTGGGGCACCTGGGTTTAGGTTACGTTAAGTGTCCAACTTCAGCTCAGGTCATGATCTCTTAGTTCATGGGTTTGAGCACCACATCGGGCTCTATGCTGACAGCTCAGAGCCTGGAGCCTGCTTCGGATTCCATGTGTCCCTCTCTCTTTGCTCTTCCCCTGCTTGTGCTCTTTGTCTCTCAAAAACAAATAACCATTGGGGCGCCTGGGTGGCTTAGTCGGTTAAGCGTCCGACTTTCGCTTAGGTCATGATCTCGCGATTCGCGGGTTTGAGCCCCGTGTCGGGCTTTGTGCTGACAGCCAGCTCAGAGCCTGGAGCCTGTTTGAGATTGTGTCTCCCTCTCTCTCTGACCCTCCCCTGCTCACGCTGTCTCTCTCTCTCTCTCTCCTAGAAACAAATAAAACATTAAAAAAAAAAAAACAAATAACCATTAAAAAAATAATTTAAAGAAAATACCTCTGTTATCTTTTTATCTTCCATGTAGGGTTTCTGTATGTTACAAATTCTGTTAATTTTCCTCTTTTGGGTTAACCAAAGAAAATGAAAAGAAAAATGTGATTCAGACTGTCAGATAAAATATTTTTTAGTTGTCCTATTTCAAGTTTTAAGGATGCTAAAGAAAAAATAGAGTTGAAGGATTATCATTGTAATTTCCTGGAAAAACTAAAAACAGGTTGGCTGTAATAGTTGTTTGTTGTATTATTCTTATTTTCTATTTTCTTAGACAAGTGTCCTTTCAAAATGAGTTCACGATTAACATATGGTCTTGTTTGCTGATCTGTTTAATTTTTCTTTGTGAGTCAGTATATTTATAAAGACTGATTGAGATTCCTGCCATTCAGTTGAGCTTTTTGGCAGTTGAATCTAAAAGCTTTTAAAATACTGTATGTTGTAAATCTGCTATTCTTTTCCCCTCCCCTCACAACTACCCATTAGAAACCATTAAATTGAAAAGATAGCTTTGTTTTCTTTTTGGGAAGAAAATTAATACAGAAGACTGTTAATAATTATAACATGTTAAAATGAAACTTCTTTCTTGGTTTTGACCTTTAGGTCGTTTTAGTTTTTGATAATGCCATTTTTGTTCAACCAGTTTTTATTTTTATAAATTATTATAGAAGTAATGCAGTTGAGCATAATTAATAAAACAGAATTCAAACAATATAAAATGCTATAATATGAGAAGTATTTCTGCCAAAGTAGCAAAATAACATAGGTGGTAGATTTCCTTCACCAGAAATAAACCCTAGAAAAATAAAATGAGAGCCAGCTGACCTCCAGAAACTCTTTAAATGAGATCAAATGCTTTCTGTCCCCTAAATTACCTTGAGTTAATTTTTATTCCTTCACTACAGAAACAGCAGCAGTAGCCTATATAATTAGTGCCAGAATTCAAAGAACAACATTAGTGCATAAACCCTACTGGCATTAAGAATTGATATCAATATGCTGGCGAGGATGTGGGGAAACGGGCACCCTCCTACACTGTTGGTGGGAATGCAAACTGGTGCAGCCCCTCTGGAAAACAGTGTTTTCCTGAGGAGGTTCCTCAGGAAAATAACAATAGAACTCCTCTATGACCCAGCAATAGCACTGCTAGGAATTTACCCAAGGGATACAGAAATGCTGATACATAGGAGCACATGTACCCCAGTGTTCATAGCAGCACTCTCCACAGTAGCTAAAACATGGAAAGAGCCTAAGTGTCCATCAACGGACAAATGGACCAAGAAGATGTGGTTTATCTATACCATGGAATACTACATGGCAATGAGAAACAATGAAATCTGGCCATGTGTAGCAACGTGGATGGACCTTGAGGGTGTTATGCTGACGAAATAAGTCAGGCAGAGAAGGACAAATATCATATGTTTGCATGTATAGGAGAATTAGGAGGAACTTAACGGAGGACCATGGGAGAGAAGAAGTGGGGAAATGGTGGGGGAAAGGGAGAGAGGCAAACCATGAGAGACTCTTGAATGCTGAGAAACAAACTGAGGACTGATGGGTATGGGGGGAGGGAGGAGATGGGCATGGAGGAGGGCACTTGTGGGGATGAGCACTGGATGTTATATGGAAACCAATTTGACAGTAAACTATTTGTAAAAAAAATAAAAATAAAAATAAAAAAGTTTAGATGCACCGTAAAAAAAAAATTGATATCAATAGATATGGATTGACCATCTACTCTTAGTAATTCATTTCTTCTTCCCCTCACCCTTCAGGTCCAGGAAGACTGACTTCTACTTCCTTCAAAGGGTCTAAAGATGTGAAACCCTCACAGAGGGGGATGATAGTAGAATTGATTAATCTGGTTCTTTGTGCCTAGGCCTCACTTGCTTCTGCCTCTTCTATTTTCCTTAAATTCACTAGTACTGATACTAGTTAAGGCCTGACCTTTAATCTCCCTAATGTAATATATCTTAATGAAAGAATAGCTGATACCCTGAAAAATATTACCTCACAGAGCAATATAATTAGATAGCTGAGGACTAGAGCTGTCTCAAAAGAAATCAATAAACTAACAACATACATGATCTAAAGCAGAAGTATTACAATAGATAAACCAGGAATTTAAAACAAGCATGATTGGGGCACCTGGGTGGCTCAGTATGTTAAGTGTCCAACTCTTGATTTTGGCTAAGGTCATGATCAGATGGTTCGTGACTTTGAGCCCCACATCAGGCTCTGCACTGGGATTCTCTCTCTCTCTCTCTCTCTCTCCTCTCTCTCTCTCTCTCTCTCTCTCTCTGCCCCTCTCCTGCTCGCATGTATGTTCCCTCTCTTCTCTCAAAATAAATAAATAATAATAATAACAATAAAACAAGCATGATTAATATAATTAAAGATATAAAAGGGAATTAACAATAGGAAATAACTAAAAATCATAAAAACCAAATGAAATTATTAGATATGAAAAATATATTTGCAATGAAGACTGTAACAAATATTATAAATAGAATGGATATGAATGAATAAATTAGTTGCAAAATTAGAATGAATACTCCTTCAGGAAGAAATAGGGGAAAAAAAGACAAAGAGATAGAAAATATAAAAGAAAAACCAAAGGACATGGAAAAGAATTGTGTGAGTACCAGCATCTTAATAGCAGTAACAGGAGAGAAAAATAAAAGTTTAAGAAGGCAAAATAATTGAAGAAATAATGGAAGTAAATTGGCTAGAATTCAGAAAAGACAAAAGGCCTCAAATTGGTGAAAGGGCTTATAGTTTACCAGCCAGAAAGAATAAGGGGAATACTTAAGTTAAAGTAAGATTTCACATTACTTACACATTCAAGTAAGGTTAAGAATATCAAAGGAGGGGCAGTTGGGTGGCTCAGTCGGTTAAGCATCCAAGTCTTGGTGTCCAAGTCTTGGTTTCAGCTCAGGTCATGATCTCACTGTTCGTGGGTTTGAGCCTCATTTAAGGCTCTGTGCTGACAGCTCAGAGCTTGCTTCAGATTTTCTGTCTCCCTCTCTCTCTGCTCCTTTTCTGCTCATGTTCTCTCTCTCTCAAAAATAAACATTTTGAAAAAATAATAAAAGATGTTTAAAAAAAAAAAAAAGAATATCAAAGGGGTGCCTGGGTGGCTCAGTTAAGCATCCAATTCTTAATCTCAGCTCAGGTCTTGATCTGGGGTTCATGAGTTCAAGATCCTCATTGGGCTCTGTGCTGGGTGTTAAGCCTACTTTAAAAAAAAAATCAAAGACATAGGGGAAATTCTGAAAGATTTCAGAGTAAGATGACCTGCAATGGAACGAGATTGATGGATGGATGGATGGATATCAGACAGCTCAACAGCAATAGTGAATGGAAGAAGAAGTAAAGTTGAAGAATACAGTGACTTGGTAGGAGGTTGAGAGAGGGAGAGAGAATCGTAAGCAGACTCCACATTCAGCACTGAGCCTGATGCAAGCTCAATCCTTCGACTATGAGTGAGATCATGACCAGAGTCAAAATCAAGAGTCAAACACTCAACTGACTGAGCCACCCAGGTGCCCTGAAATTACTGTAAACCAAGAAATTTATATTCTCCTAACTTTCATTTGTTAGCGTGAAGTAAAATATTCTTAGGTATATTTGCCTCAGAAAGTTTACTATAGGAAGACCGATATTGAAAACCAGTTTGGAAGCAAGACTCAGAAATAAATTGAGGAGATTTGTGATTGTGAGTATGTGATAGGGTCGCCTGGGTGGCTCAGTTGGTTAAGCGTCCGACTTGGCTCAGGTCATGATCTCACGGTTCATGGGTTCAAGCCCCTCATCAGGTTCTGTGCTGACAGCTCAGAGCGTGGAGCCTGTTTCAGATTCTGTGTCTCTCTCTGTCTCTCTTCCCCTCCCCCACTCATGCTCTGTCTCTCTCTGTCTCAAAATTAAATAAAACCAAAAAAAAATTTAAGAAGTATATGATAAGTGATGATCAAATTTTCTTGAGAAAATTTATTGTTGCCAAAAGAAAAGCACTAGGACCAAAATTCTAAACAATGAAAATAAAATGGGGGAAGGGGAATGGGCCACCATATATACTTCAAATATTCTGATTGGATGTATAGGTAAGAAAATATTCTCTATTAAAACTTTATCATTCCAGGGGCGCCTGGGTGGCTCAGTTGGTTAAGCATCCGACTTCGGCTCAGGTCATGATCTCACAGTTTGTGGGCTCGAGCCCCACGTCAGGCTCTGTGCTGACAGCTAGCTCAGAGCCTGGAGCCTGCTTCAGATTCTGTTATCTCCCTCTCTCTCTGACTCTCCCCTGCTCACGCTGTCTCTCTCTCTCTCTCTCTCTCAGAAATAAATAAAACATTTAAAAATTTTAAAAAAAATTTATCATTCCAAATATCTTATACCAGGCTCAGGATCTAATGGATCTTTATTGTCTTTCAAGCTTCCTTTTGCTTTCCTGTGTCATCTCTCACTGTTACTGTTTCTTATATCCCATGTCATTCTTTTTCCTGGATTCCTTTTTTGTTTTATTTTGTTGGAATCATTCCTCAAATAATTGTTTCATATGTAGTCTTTGATACAAATTGTCATATTTCTGCTGATCCAAAAAATTCCTTTATTTCATTCTCATTGTTGGAAATAGAATTTTAGTTCCATCTTTTTATATGCCTCCGACTTTTAAGTTATTATTCCATTGTATTCTACCATTGTTTTGGGTTTTTTTTCAGCATTCATTGTTACAGATAAAAGGTCTAATGTTAGTTTGATACTTACTCTTTCATAGGTAATAATCTGCTTTTTTTTTTCCTTCTCTAGAAGCTTTTTGAATTTTTCTTCTTATTCCTAGAGTTTTAAAGTTTCATTAGGTGATCTCTCTCTCTCTCCTCCCCCCACCCCTCTCTCAGTTTCTCCCACTAACCAAAAGTAGCATTTTGATGAAAACTTTGGTAAGCCAAAATGTCATAAAGCAAAGAAGCAATTACCATTTATTTATAAAGAAAACATTTCCCATCTTCCCAGAGTCCCCAAAAAAACCTCTCTCAGGCATTTCTGGTACCTTAGGACACATGTTGCTAAATGATGCACAAGATAAATTGAGATAAAAGCACAGACGCTCACACACACAGTTCACAGCTCTGGGCTGCTTGATGCACTGAGATGCTGAGCGTGGTTCCTGGGGAGCGGCTGCGTGGAGCCACCCTCACTGCAGGGTGCTCACTGCCCCTCTGAGGGCTCACTGCAAAACAGGCACAGAATGCTATTTTTATTCTTTACCTTTTTTTCATAAAGTGAAAATCCTCCTCATACCTCTTTCAGTTAGCAAAAACAAGTACTAATGTAGATCTTTCATAGAAGCAAAGTGGCGTAATGTAAACTTTCAAAAAGCCGGGAATACCTATATATAAAGTCTTTTTTTTTTTTTTTTCCCCAAAACATGCTTTGCACCCAGGGCTCTTTCAAACAGGACACCGCTTGTTTCTTCTATTCAAGGAAACTGTCTTTAATTATTTTTTTCTCCTATGTTATTTCACCTCTCCAAGTGTTCTTCTCAGACGGATTTCTTAACTTCAGTCATTTTTATCCTCTGTGTCCCTTAACTTTTCTGTCATAATTTCTATATCTTTTGCTATACTTGTAATAATATCATTTTTATCTTATGACCACTAATTTTTTAACTATGGACATTGTTTTTCATTTTGTCATCTGATTTTTTGATCAGTTTTCCTTTTTAATATCATATTTTCTATTCCTTTTTATGGAACTTACTCTTGTTTTACACTTGTAATATTCTTTTTATTCTTTACAAAGATAAAGAGCTTGGGGTCATTTTTTTTTTAAGTTCTGTTTCTTTCTGTGATTTATTTTTCCCCATTCTATATATCCTATCTTTGTGCTGTTGAAATTTTTCTCATATGTCTTCTAATCCCTGTCTAAACATTAAAATTTATGAATAAAGGACCATATCTGTTAAAAAAAAAAAAAAAAAAAGATCATTGACCGTGACTTCCTGTGCAGCACATAGGTGTATTTCCCCACAGGCCGCGTCCTTACTTAAGACACTGGCCAGGGATTTTCTGTCACTGCATGGCACATACTTCCCACCAGGCTTTCTTCCCTAAGATCTCTGTGAAGATTGGGAGTTACCTCAGGCTCTGCTCTCATTCTCATTCAGGCCCTTGTGTACAAGCTTTCCCCAGGGGTCCTCCTCACAGCCTACTCCTGCTTTTTGTATTTGAGGTGAGTAGGCTCTCTTTTTCTTGGCTGTGATAGCCTCACAATTTCTTATCTTATGATGACCTGCTTTCTTCTTTTCTACTGCTATTTTTCTTTCTTTTTGCCAGAATATCCTTCCTGCCAATTTTGTGGGGTGATGGGGAAGAGGGATAAAGTAGTTAGTGTTTAGTTTACTATTTGAAACCTAAAAGCCCAAACTTTAGAAATCATAAACAGCTTCTGTGAGTGAAAATCTAAGAGTCTAAAATGCTTACTAGTGCCAGGCTGTAATTCTAACATAGATATATTTCTTTAATAGGAATATGTAAAATTTCCATTAAAATGAAAAAAAAAAATTTTTTTTTTAAATTTTTTTTTTAATGTTTTATTTATTTCTAGGAGAGAGAGAGAGACAGCGTGAGCAGGGGAGGGTCAGAGAGAGAGGGAGTCACAGACTGAAACAGGCTCCAGGCTCTGAGCTGGCAGTCAGCACAGAGCCCGATGCAGGGCTCGAACCCACAAACCGCGAGATCATGACCCAAGCGAAAGTCAGACGCTTAACCGACTAAGCCACCCAGGCGCCCCGAAAAAAAAAATTTCTGTTTACAGAAGTAACAGATTTGGAGTATTATAGAAAGTGACATTTTTAATAGTTTCTTCAAGAAATCTAGAGTGCTTTTGAAGATGGACATGGAAAACTTTTTTGTTGTTGTTGGAATGTTTTTGAATTGCTACTGCATGTGGAATGGAGTGGAAGTAAAAATTAAGCTTAAGTACAATTTTTAAAATTTAGGCAAAGGACCATTAACATAGATACATTCAGTGGCACCTGGGTGGCTCCATCAGGTGAGTGTCAGACTTCGGCTCAGGTCATTGATCTCGCAGTTCAGTTCATGAGTTGGAGCCCCACGTTGGTCTCTGTGCTGACAGCTCAGAGCCTGGACCCTGTTTTGGATTCTGTGTTTCCCTCTCTTTCTTCCCCTGCTCCTCTCTCTCTCTCTCTCTCTCTCTCTCTCTCTCTCTCCCTCTCCCCCCTCTCAAAAATAAACATTTTTTAAAAATATTTTTTTAAACATAGATACATTCAGTGTAAGTTTCAATTAGCCCCCTGATTGTTAAGAACTCCTCAGCTACAAGTTTTCATTTTTATTTTTTAGAGGAAAAATCAAAAATACTGTAATTCAGTTAAAAGTAATGCCTAGTTTTAGTTTTGTAACTTCGTGCCAGCAAAATGGTTTTGAAAAGGTTTTTTTTTGGTGCCAATAAACCATCTTTCAAAACCTGAATTCCCTTTGCATCTAAATAATAGCATTCTAGATATTAATGTAAAATTTTCTTCATGACAGATATAGGAGGATAGATGAGAATTTTTCGCATTACTAAAAATCCCCATATATTTATACCGAAATACATGTTTTTTATATTTTGGTTTGTATTTTTCTTTTTCCTTATAACTATAAAAGCAACATATATTGGGAAAATACATATTATATAATAAAAGTAAAAGTGCTCTAACTGTGCCTCCTTAACTATTATATATGGTTTGATGTATGTCCTTCCATATTTTCCTAATTACATACAAGCGTATTTTATATAGAAATAGTTTTCGTTATCTTTAGTATGTAATAAAAATTATTATTTGTAAAAGTCTGTAAACTTAAAGATTAATGGAAATTTTGCCTTTGAGTATTTCTAGAGTGCAGTATTATTACGTCTCCAAGAAAATTCAGTGAAACATTTTTACTCTTAACTTTTCACACATTTCTGCTTCAAGATTGGTCTCTATTGTGTCAGTCTACACGATTTTTGTGCCCAGGACACAATATCTACCCTCCCTGTGCTGATGACACCCATTTTGTGGAAGTAATGCTTCTCTACCGGTGTTTCCTTATTCCCTTCTTTCAGTCCTCTCCATTGCAATCATAACAGCCTCCTAATTGATCTCTGTACCTCAGGAGTCTCTCTTTGTCCATGCTGCACATTAGTACTAGTTTAATATTGTGGAAAGTGCTCATCCTGTCCCTGTTCTCACCCTCCAGAGTCCTATCGTAACAGAAATCTCAACTTTGAAGAGACCCAGAACATTATCTAGTTCTACTTCGAAATTTTGAATAAGAAATCTGAGATCTAAAAAAGTTTCTTGCAGAGGAGTACCTGGCTGCCTCCGTTGGAAGAGCATGCAACTCTTGATCTTAGGGTCATGAGTGCAAGCCCCATGTTAGGTGTAGAGATTATTAAATGGTGGGGGGGGAACCTCAATAAAACAATTTAAAATTTTCTTGCATGAAATCACATAGTTAATTGAGAGAGGTGGACTAAAACAAGATTTTTTACTTCTATTTTATTTTTAATGCTTACTGATATTTAAGTTCCTAGGTTGGCCTTTATAAATCTGTTGAACACACCGATCCTATTTCTGTATTACAAATTATCAAAAATTAGATTGTGATGATGATTTTACAGTGAATATTTTAAATGAGTGAATTGTATGTATATGAATTGTCTCTCTGTAAAGCTGTTTAAAAGTCAATAATGGGTGCCTGGTGGCTCAGACGGTTAAGCGTCCAACTGGCTCAGGTCATGATCTCACAGTTCGTGGGTTCGAGCCTCGCATTGGGCTCTGTGTTGAAACCTAGCTCAGAGCCTGGAACCTGCTTCAGACTCTGTGTCTCCCTCTCTCTCTGACCCTCCCCTGCTCATACTGTCTCTCTCTCTCTCAGAAATAAATAAAAAACATTAAAACATTTTTTAAAAAAGAAATAAAAGTCATTAACAGATTTGAATGTATAACGGGGAGGTAAAACAACATTATGAAGAGTAAAAAGCATATTGGATGTGGAAAATTAAAGAAATGGGGAAATACATAGTTTCTAGTAAAGTAATGTTTTGTAATCAAAGTAATGTTTTATAATACCTTATAGTATAGATTTTATAAGCATGATGTCCTTGAGTATTAAAAACCTGTCCACAGCTTCTGCTTTTAAGAAACAATCCTTGTCCTTTCTCTCTTCTGCTCCTAAGCTGCTTCTAGGCAAAATGTGACAGTCTAGAAAGAGAAGCATGTAAAATTTGGTCTTGGCATTCTTCCGTGTTCTCACATGCTTACTCCAGCCCATTACTCCTTTGTTTCCCTCTCTTCGATGATTCCACTCCCATTTTATAGAATTCAAAATGTCTTTCCCTCTCCACTGATTTCCATTCCACCCCAAAATGTCCATTTTCTCAGTAGGTTCTTAAGTGGGTTGTTGCATGAGTTTATAAGTCATACATTTCTGCTATTTGTATTTTAAAAGATTATAGAACAGGGTCAGCAAACTTCTAATATGAAGAGCCCGATGTAAATATTTTCAGTTTTGTAGGCCTTACATACACTGTTGCAGGTATTCAACCTTGCTATTACAGGGTGCAAGCAGCCACAGATAAAATGTAAATGAACAGATGAGGTCTGATTTGACCCTAGGCAGGCCAGATCAAGCTACAGTTTGCCAGCCCATCTTAAAGAATTCTGAATTTAAAGACTGAGTATTAAGATGAAATGGGATGGAGAAATTTAAATACAATAAATATAGGCAATTATGTCCTCTACTTTTACCACTAATGAAAGTGTTCTCATTTCTTTACTGTTTATGGTTCTTCCAAGGTTATCTCAGAAATAGAAGGTAGAACCTTGGCACTTTTTAAAGTTTACCAAGCCTAGGGGCGCCTGGGTGGCTCAGTCAGTTAAGTGTCCGACTTCGGCTCAGGTCATGATCTTACAATTCATGGGTTTGAGCCCCGCATCGGGGTCTGTGCTGACAGCTAGCTCAGAGCCTGGAGCCTGTTTCAGATTCTATGTCTCCCTCTCTCTCTGACCCTCCCCTCTTCATGCTCTCTCTCTCTCTCTCTCTCTCTCACTCTCAGAAATAAATAAAACATTTTAAAAAAAAAAGTTTAAAAAAAACAAAAGTTTACCAAGCCTCATTGAGAAGATACCAGACTTTACATATCCACTAAAGACTATTGGCACAAGGGTTGGGATTATTATTAAGATGAGGTCAGTGTGCTTGTGTGGATAAATATAAATGTAATTGTGTATAGATAGATACAAGTTATGTATTGTGTAGTGTGAGTCTGTATTATTTTAGTATATATATTATGGACTGCATTTGCATGTCTCTAAAATATTCCAAACAAATTTATTAAATAGGAATATGAAAGGAGACATGAGGCAAAAATAAATGCTGGATTATTTGGCCGTAATTCGGCTAAAGTAGATATAGACAAATGAAGCTCAATGTGGCTAACATCTCTTGCCCTAATATTCTGGATTGATTGAAATATCTTACTTCAGAAGCACCTGTGTGGCTCATTCAGTTGACCCTCTGGCTTGATTTCGGCTCAGGTCATGATCTTATGTTTTGCGGGTTCAGGTCCCATGTTGGGCTCTGCTGATTGCATGGAGCTTCTCTCTGCCCCTCTCTTGTACTCTCTCTCACAAAAATATATAAATAAGCTTTTTTTTTAAGAAAGAAATATTTTACTTCAGTTTAATATTTACTTAGTGTTTTGAGCATATGATGATTGTTCATGTATACAGGAATGTAGTGTTGAAACAATGACATTGTTTTAGATTCATGGCAATTATGTCATGGTCCATAAAATTACATTTCAACTAATATGTCCATATAACTATGGTGAGAAAAATTTGCATTTGCTGTGTCAGTGTTCTGCAAATTACTGGATAATGCAGAGTGACAAACAGAAAAATAAAACTGGGACACCTGGGTGGCTCAGTCAGTTGGGCATCCAACTTTGGCTCAGGTCATGATCTTGTGGTCCATGAGTTTGAGTCCCAAGTCAGGCTCTGTGCTGACAGCTCAGAGCCTGGAACCTGCTTCTGATTCTGCATTTCCCTCTCTCTCTACCCCTCCCCTGCTCATGCTCTGCCTCTCTCTGTCTCTCAAAAATAAATAAACATTTTAAAAAGAAAAAAAGAAAACATTAACTCTGATCAGTCTGAGCCACTCAGGAAAATAAAATGGCATATTAGCCCCCAATATGTTTTAATTTTACTTGGAAATTATGTCATTTCATTGTATGTCATGAACAGATGTTCTAAATGACTTGACCTTATTAAACCTGCATTTCACTTCCTGTCAGATTTGTGCTTTTCCAGGTCAATGTTTGAAAGTTTACCTCTACTATTAAATTAGAACTGATCCAGATAATAAATCAGTTAACTAAAGCTTTGACCTTTCTTCCCTCAATAAAAATGATTACATAGTATACCGCTTCCTACCTCTTCCGTCCTTGTAACTCCTTCCTGATAGTTAGCATTCATTTATTCTTTGAACAGATAGTTGGGTAACTGTTATGTGCTGGCACTGTTTTAGGCACTGGGAACAGAATAGTAAGCCAAACTATCCCTGCCCTCATACAGCTTATATTCTGGAGTAGAGAAACAACAATAAGCAGTCGCTTCTTGTTTGATATAAAAGTTGTGTGGTATGTTTGAAGATCAGTGCTGTGGACAGAAGCAGAGCAGAGTCAGGATGGATTAATCTTGTATACAGTATTTCTACTCTTATTTAACATGAATGTTGTCCTCTTATTTCCTCTTCCAATTTATAGTTCCAATGACAGGGTTCACACAGAGAGCAACCATTGATCCTGAACTGAATGAAATACACGTCTTATCTGGACTCAGCAAAGACAAGGAGAAGAGGGAGGAGAATGTCAGAAATTCATTCTGGATTTATGACATTGTGAGGAATAGTTGGTAAGGAACTCGTCTGTATTGCAAACTCAATGTAACATTTATTTAAGGTTGTTGGTTTATTCAAAAGAGGGAAATGGAAGGCTTATGTCCATTTGTGATGTCATGCATTTATATGTCAGTGCAGGTACACCTCACTTTATTGCACTTTGCTTTATTGCACTTTGCAGATTTTTACAAGTTCAAGGTTTGTGACAGCTTTGTCAGTGCCATTTTTGTAGCAGCATTTGCGGACTTTGTGTCTCTGTGTCACATTTTGGTGATTCTCACAATATTTCAAACCTTTCCATGACTACTGTGTTTGTCATGGTCATTTTTGATCAATGATCTTTGATGTTACTATTGTAATTGCCTTGGGGCACCATGAGCTGCACGCATATCGGATGGCAAATATAACTGATAAATGTATGTGTTCTGACCATTCCACCAACCAACTGCTCCCTCATCTCTCTCCCTCTCCTTGGATCTGCCTATTCCCTGAGATATAACAATATTCAAATTAGGCCAATTAATAACCCTACAAAGCCTCTAAGTTTTCGAGTCCAGGGAAGAAAGCTAGGCCTCTTGTGCTAAACAGCCAAGTTGTGAATGCAAAGGAAAAGTTCTTGGGAAAAATTAAAAGTGCTCCTCTAGTGAACACATGAATGATGAGAAAGCAAAACAGCCTTATTGCTGATATGGAGAAAGTTTTAGTGGTCTGAATAGAAGATCAGACCAGCCACAATATTCCCTTCGGCCAGTGCCTGCTCCAGAGCACGGCCCTAACTCTTCAATTCTGTTAAGACTGAAAGAGGTAAGGAAGCTGTAGAAGAAAAATATGAAACTAGCATAGGTTGGTTCCTGAGGTTTAACTAAGAAGGCATCTCCATAACCTAAAAGCACAAGGTGAGGCAGTGGATGATGATGTAGAATTATAGCAGGTTATCTAGCAAGATCTAGCTATGCTCATTAACAAAAGTGGCTACACTAAACAGATTTTTACTGTAGATGAAACAGCCTTCTGTTGAAGGAAGATGCCATCGAGCACTTTCATAGCTAGAGAGGACAAGTCAGTGCCTGGCTTCAGAGTTTCAAGGGACAGGCTGACTGTCTTGTTAGGAGCTAATGCAGTTGATGACTTTAAGTTGAAGACTATGCTCATTTACCATTCTCAGAATTCTAGGGCCCTTAAGAATTCCTGTGCTCTGCAAATGGAACAACAAAGCCTAGAACACAGCATATCTGTTTACAGCATGATTTACTGAATATTTTAGGCCAACTGTTGAAACCTACTGCTCAGAAAAAAAGATTCCTTTCATTCTAGATGCTATGAAGAACATTCAGATTCATGGGAAGAGGTCAAAATACCGACATGGACAGGAATTTGGAAGAAGTTGATTCCAACCTTCCTGGATGACTTTGAGGGGTTCAAGACTTCAGTCGAGGAAGTAACTGCAGATGTGGTGGAAACCGCAAGAGAACTAGAATTAGAAGTGGGGCCTGAAGATGTGAACGCATTGCTTCAATCTCTCATGATAAAGTGGTTTCTTGAGAAGGAATCTACTCCTGGTGCAAATACTGTGAGGATTGTTGAAACGACAACAAAGGATTTGCAGTTATTACATAAAGTTAGTTAATAAAGCAGTGGCAGGGTTTGAGAAGATTTACTCCAATTTTCAAAGAAGCTCTAATGGATAAAATGTTAAACAGCATCATATGCTACAAATAAATCGTTCCCGAAGGGGAGTCAGTTGACGCAGCCAATTTCTTTACACTTGACCCTTGAACAGCATAGGGGTTAGTGGTGCTGAGCTCCGCACAGTTGGAAATCCATGTATAACTTCTAAAAACCCAACACCTGTGGCACTTACGTGGCTCAGCTGGTTAAGTGTCCAACTCTTGATCTCCGCTCAGGTCTTGATCTCAGGGTCATGAGTTCAAACCCTGCATTAGGCTCTCTGCTGGGTGTGAAGCCTACTTAAACACTACAAAACAAAAAAATCCCAGGAAAACCCCAACTACTAATAGCCTAATATTGACCAGGAGCCTTATCAATAACATAAATCAATAACAAAAAGTTGATTAATGCATATATTGTATGTTACATGTATTATTTACCATATTCTCAACAGTAAGGTAAGATAGAGGAAAGAAAATGTTGAGAAAATCATGAGGAAAGAGAAAATACATTTACCTTGCTGTATTGTAAAAACTGTGCATGGTAGTGGATCCATGTAGTTCAAACCAATACTGTTCAAGGGTCAACTGTATTATCTTATTTTAAGAAATTACCACAGCTCCCCCATCCTTCAGTAACCACCAGTTTCATTAGTTAACAGCCATCAACACTGAGGCAACCCCCTCCACCAGCAGAAAGATTATGACTTGCTGAAAATGCAGAAGATGGTTAGCATTTTTTAGCAATCACGTATGTTTTAATTACGATATATACATCATTTTTTTAGACAATGCTGTTGCACACTTACTAGACTACATTATAGTATAAATATAGCTTTTATATGCATTGAGAAGTGAAAGAATTCCTTTGACTCACTTAATTACAATATTTGCTTTATTGTGGTGGTCTGAAGGCGCCTGGGTAGCTCAGTTGGTTGAGCATCTGACTCTTTGATTTCAGTTCAGGTCATGAGCTCATAGTTCATGAGACTGAGCCCATGTTGGGCTCTGTGCTGACAGTGCGAACGGAATCTACTTGGGATTCTCTCTCTCCCTATCTCTGCCCCTCCGTCACTTGCACTCACACGCGTGCGTGCATGCACTCTCTCTCACAAAATTAACACTTATATAAAAAAATATTGTGGTGGTCTGGAACTGAACCCACAATATCTATGAGGTATGCCTGTATTGGGTAAAGAAGTCAATATTGGTGCCTGTGTTTACAATGATGTTCAGTGAATGGATTTTACCTCTGGATTTTTCAGGTAATAGATGATTCCTAGTCCAGAAGTCAAGAGAATTGTATTTTAGTCTAGAATTTGCTATCAAGGAGGTGTGTGAACTTGACAACAATGGTTCTTTTCATGTTTCCAGGTGGTCTTAGTTTTGGTCAAGGAAGTGATTTCACTAGAGCAGGGTAGGGGATGTTACTTTGTGTTTCCAAACCAGGACCTTTTTGTTACAGAGCATCTCACAGAACAAGTGGTGCACATTTTGCTTTGGAAAACGCTGGCCTAGAGAATCCTGCTCTAATCCTCTGTCATTACTGAATAAGTGGATATTTTACAAAAACAGGCACTTCAGAGAACTTCCTCCACACAGCAACTAAGGAAATTATTCTTTTTAAGAATTTTATTCTTTTTAATTACTTTATTTTTGAGAGAGAGAGCACAAGTGGATGAGGGACAGAGAGAGATGGAGAGAAAGAATTTCAAGCAGACTCCACGCTGTCAATGCAGAGCCCGACACAGGGCTTGATCCCATGAATTGTGATATCATGACCTGAGCCGAGATCCAGAGTTGGACATTTAACTGACTGAACCACTGAGGCACCCTAGAATTTATTATTTTCTAAGTAGAACATTTATGTTAAGCTAAAACAGAAAGAAATCTGAGTTTTTCGTTGTGAGTAAATAGATGGGGTTATCTTCTCTTTCGGACTTTGGTTGAAGCTTTCACATATGCTGTTCATATTTCATAACATGAACTAGGTTCTTTTTTTTTTTTTTATTTCAGAGAGAGAGCATGAGCAGGGGAGGGTCAGAGAGAGGGGGAGACACAGAATCTGAAACAGGCTCCAGGCTCTGAGCTAGCTGTCAGCACAGAGCCCAACGCAGGGCTCGAACCCACGAACCGTGAGATCATGACCTGAGCCGAAGTTGGACGCTTAACCGACTGAGCCACCCAGGCGCCCCTGAACTAGGTTGTTCTTAAGTGAGATTTTGGATCAACATTGAAAGAACATAAGAACTTCACTCTAACAAATTCACATTAGTGTGTGAGAGTGACCAGCGCTTTTAAGATTTGATGTGAATAAATTTAGAAGTTTTTTGTTGGTAATTAGACATCCAGTTAATTTGCTTGTTTGCTAAGTTATATAAACATTATGTATGTTGCTAAGTTTTTAGAATAGAATGCCTTAAAAAGCAATGTCTTACAGGTCTTGCGTCTATAAGAATGATCAAGCCGCAAAGGATAATCCAAGTAAAAGTCTTCAGGAGGAAGAACCATGTCCAAGATTTGCCCATCAGCTTGTATATGATGAGTTACACAAGGTACCCTAACTGCATCGACCAGTAAACTTTCCGAGACTATAATCTGAAAGAATCCCAAAATATGTTTCTTATTTTTTTAAAGTGGATTTGAATAAAAAGTTATAATACATGGTAGACATCCATAGAATATGTAGCAGACATTCAATATCATTTCTCCCTAAAACTCAACAAGATAAACATTTTCCATAGTCCAAAATTCCTGGCATTTTTTCTCTTTGCTTTGTAGCTGCATAGATCAGATTCATAGCATGACCTATTATTTCTGCACTGTGAATATCTAAATAAAAGATGTACCATTTTTAGCATTAGGATACCTTGTCCCATGATATGAAAAAGTACATGTAACTTCTGATTTTAGATTTTCCCATTGTACATGAAGTATTTTATTCCTTTTTTTCCTATCTATGAATGGTGTGTCTTTTCCATTGGGCCCATGAAAACAGCCTTGCATTCTGAACTTTTAGTGTCACTAAGTGTTCAGAGAAGTCTTTAAACATGTCTCCCTTAAACTTTACATGTGGTTTGGTGATAGGGCTCAGATTATATAACTTACTGACAGAGCTTGTTTTCTTTCTGTCTAGGCTATAGATGATTATTTAAATTCTATGCCATTTGAAACCTTTAGGTAAAAGTGAACAGAAGCCCTTTCTCTTAGAGTCTCCCAGATTTAAAAGGGCAAATGGGTTTTTTATCTATAGGACAGAAATAATATCGCTGTTGTATAATACTGTTGAATATAAATGTTTTCAAAATATCAAGAACTGCTTTAATACTTTGTGTAAGCTCAGAATATCACTAAAATTATAATAGTGAAATGATTATTGTATTCCTTTTTCATTTCCTTTTTTTGGTATTGAATAATACCATATTTTAAAAGTTATCAGTTATATATATCATTTAATATTTGGCAGTAAGTCTAAAAAAATTAATATTTTAAAATTTAAAAAGTTTCTAGTTACTCTTGACCTTCAGTGATTCAACATATGTGTCAGAGTTTTATTAAACATCTTGTTTGTTATTATGATCAACACTTGTTTAATTTAATAATCCCCATATTTATTGCCCTCAGTAAACTGTATCTTGGATTAGCTTCTTACTGTCATTGCTTTTGTTTCACATCTTCCATTGTCAGTATAATTGTGGTAATACAACTCATTTTAACATAAAATGCAAAGTGTTTAAGGAAGTAGCCATAGTATTTTAAAGTAAAACAGAAAGAAGAAAAATCAGAAGAAACATTTGGTAGAAATGTAGTGATGTTTTATTACTGTTACGCACTGCTACCAAAGTGAAGACATTTTACTAGGACTTCCGTCACTTCCTGAGTATGCTTGCGTCTTATAATGTGGCTTGTTTTATTTATTATAGGTTCACTATTTATTTGGTGGGAATCCAGGAAAATCTTGCTCTCCAAAGATGAGATTAGATGACTTCTGGTCACTGAAGTTATGTAGGCCTTCAAAAGATTACTTACTGAGGCACTGCAAGTACCTGATAAGAAAACACAGGTATAAAAATAATTCACTGAAAACTTCGATTTAACATTATCAGCTACTGTTGGTATTACCTAAATTTTGGAGATATGACTTTGTCTTTGGAAGTTTAGTAATACAGCAGTGTACATACTGTAAACATCATGACTTTTATAAATGCCCTGTTATTTTCCTTATTTTTGCTTTCCTCTTTCAAAGGAAGATACAAAGTGAAAATACGTACTGATGCTAAAATTTTCTAAATACAGAACAAGGAAATTTTGAAATTGTTAAATGGAAAAAATTTCTATGAAGGTGATGAAATTCCCCTTCCAGTAATTACTCAAGGCCTAATCACAACAAATCATTCATCAGTTCTAGATTCCTGTGTGCCTGGCCTGTTGATAGTTTTCTTAACAGTGAATGTGGTGGTACAGCTGACTAAATGGTATCTAATCTGATGTTTCACAATACAACTTCAAATTTGATTGTGATTTTACATCATTACCTTTGCCATTTAATTGCAAGATCATGTAATCAAATATTCTCATATGTATCTCCTGGGTCATGTTTGCTTTTTAGTAGTGGGTGATAAGCTACTGAAAAATGTAGACAAGCATTATCTGTCCTTTTGGTTATTGATAGTGTTCTGTGGTAATAAAAATTTATAGTTTGGAAAGAGATTAGCCTTTAATGATGATAATAGCTGCTGTTTATTGAGCAATTTTTGTGTACTACGTCTTGTATATTATTCTTACAATAAGGCAGTGGAGTAGGTTCTGTTATCAATGATAATTTTGTAAAAGAAGAAATGAGGTGTTTTTAAATGGGTTATATAATTCATCCAGGGTCACTCAGCCATTAGTGACACATTCAGGTTATGATCCTGAGTACTCCAGAGTTCATCACCTTACCGCCACTGTCACTACCACACATGCACACACAGATGTCTGTGTGTATACATATATACACAGACAAGGTCAGCTTGTTATGTATAATGTATTTATGCTTTATATGGAATACAAATAGGTATAAATTATTAGACTGTTTTCCTTTATCATATCATGTTTACTAAGTTCCTTTCTCTATTTTCCCAAGTTGTGCTTGAAAGGAATATTAGTAACAGAAGATAGCTATTCTGTTATTTTGTCATTACTGTGAATAAATATTGTATTTTCTATAGAATCTACAGGAGAAAGGGTCTGAAATTCACATTGGTTGGATGAAAAGAGATAAATTCTCTTTTATTAATAAGATTTAATGAGGCACCATCAACTAATGTTTACATTGCTAAAATGTTATTCCTTAATATTTTACTTAATGTTAAACAAGTTTTTATAAGGATGAGACAGATTTGGAGAAGTTTTACTGCTTTCTATTTCCTATATAACAACTGGTAATTGAAATATTAAGTTGTGCTCTTTTTAAAAAAATTTTCTGATCAAAAGCCAACTAGAGATTAAAGATTTTTTTATGTTTATTTATTTTGCGAGAGAGTGAGAGAAAGCATGTGTGTGAGCCAGTGAGGGAGAGGCAGAAAGAGAGAGGGAGACAGGATCTGAAGTGGCTCATCACTTCTACCAATGTGCTCACAGCAGAGAGCCTGGTGTGGGACTCGAACCCATGAGCTGCAAGATATGACCTGAGCCAAAGTCAGACACTTTGGCATTCCTAGTCAGACATTTTGGTCACCTAGGTATTCCTAGGTTAT
Source organism: Hyaena hyaena (assembly GCF_003009895.1). NCBI lineage: Eukaryota > Metazoa > Chordata > Mammalia > Carnivora > Hyaenidae > Hyaena > Hyaena hyaena. The sequence continues at coordinate 4,396,173 of NW_024080640.1, forward strand.
AGGAGATTTTTTAGTACTATATATAAAGAATTGGAACTCACTTTTTAACCACTTTACTCTGGTTTTTAAATTGAAAAAAAAAAACGAATGTATGATTAATTAAAAAAAAGAAGTCCTCTCACTCTTCAAAATAATTGAATCATCACCCCATCATTGAAGAGAAAACAACTTACTGTTTTATAAGTTTTATATTTGTACGTGTAGATTTTTATTTTGTTTAACTGAAAAATAGGGATCGTATTGCTTTAAATCTGATTTCTTTCAATGAATGATATATTACAAATATCTTATTACCATCTCAGTACAAATACTGATTATTATAATACTGCATAGTGTTCTGTTTTATGTGTAATTTACTTAACTAGTCTATTTTTCTCAAATATTTAGATTATTTCCAACTTATTTGCTATTATAAGTAATACCATATTTAATATTTTTATATACGTCTGTATGTACCCCTATCCAAAAATTCTGTAGGATATTGATAGAATTGATGAATTATCAGTTGCCCTCCAGAAAGTTAATTTTTATTCCTTCCAGAAGTAAGTAGGATTATTCATTTTCTCACAGCCAGGCCATTTTGAGCCATATTATTTTTTTAATCTTTGACAGTTGTTTTTCCCTTTTGAAAATGTGTCAGTTGGCGGAGGCTTTGTGTCTCCATCTGTTGAGCATCCAACTGTGGATTTCAGCTCAGGTCATGATCTCACGGTTTGTGGGTTCTAGCTCGTGTCAGGCTGTGCGTTGACAGCGTGGAGCCTGCCTCTGACTCTCTGTCTCTCTCCTTCTCTCTCTCTGCCCCTCCCTTGCTCATGCTCTCTTCAAAATAAATAAACCTTGAAAAAAATATATATCAGTGGACAGACGAAATAACAATTTGTGGGAATCTGAAATATTATATATTATGGCATGTTTTAAGTTTTAAACACAAACATCATTGTTAGTGACTTGTGCTGCTATAAAAGGCATAAAATAAGGAATGCAAGTGGATAATGAATAAAAGAATAACAACAAATCATTAAAACCCATAAATATATGATAAAAGACTCAAATTTCTGAATATGAAAATGGTTCATAAATAGTGACTGAAACTGAGAGGCAGTAAGTTTGTGGGATTGGTCAAAGAAGCAGCCTTTGCAGTTTTCTACATGGGAGAAAGAGTATGCTAGGTCATCTCAGAAGGAAACCAGAAAAGCCCTGAAAGGAGAATTTAAGAATATTTAAAGACCTCCCCCCATCCGTTTATGTAGATTATTTTCAATTAGAGTAGTAAGAGTAGCATACAGATGTGGAACACCGTATTCTTTTTTTCTGATTGTGATTACTTTTTGACATTAGTGCTGTGAGCTAATGTCTTATCTATTAGAAAAAGTACTAGACCGGGGATGCCTGGGTGGCTCAGTCGTTAAATGTCCGACTTCAGCTCAGGTCATGATCTCACTGCTTGTGGGTTCAAACCCTGTGTCGGGCTTTGTGCTGACAGCCAGCTCAGAGCCTGGAGCCTCTTTCAGATTCTGTGTCTCCCTCTCTCTCTGACCCTCCCCTGTTCATGCTGTCTCTGTCTCTCTCTCTCTCTCAGAAATAAATAAAAAACATTTAAAAAAAAATAGAAAAAGTACTAGACCTGAACCTTGGATTAATCTTCAAGCCTTGTAATTAATCTTCCTGGAAATCACATTGCTCATGTATAAAGTGACCAAAGCACTCACCTAAAGGTCTTTATAAATATCAGTGAAACTTTATTTAAGAAATATTTAATTGAGCACTTACAATGTGCTAGACATTGTCCTAGGCTCTCTGGACATGTCAGTAAAGAAAACAAACAAAAATTTGTTTCTATTTTAGAAAGGAAGATCAGTAATAAACATAATAAGGAATGTATATGTTAATAAGTATGATGAAAAGAACTAAAACAGGTTAAAAACTATTTTGTACATGTGATTTTTTTTTTAATGTTTTTTATTTATTTTTGAGAGAGAGAGAGAGACAGCATGAGCAGGGGAGGGTCAGAGAGAGAGAGGGAGACACAGAATCCGAAACAGGCTCCAGGCTCTGAGCCAGCTGTCAGCACAGAGCCGGACGTGGGGCTCAAACCCACGAACCGTGAGATCATGACCTGAGCCGAAGTCAGACACTTAACTGACTGAGCCACCCAGGCGCCCTGTACATGTGATTTTTAAAATAAGAATATTAGGAGAGACCTCACTGCAAAGGTGACATTTGAATAATGACCTAAAGAATAGAAGGGAATGAATCATGTAGATATTTGAGAGGAAGAGTGTTCCAGATAGGTAATAGATGAGACTCTGAGGTTAAAAATACGCCTGGATTATTTAAGAAATCAATTGAGGAAGACAGCGTGGTAGAGGTAGACTGAGTGGGGCAATTGTGGAGGACATGAGGTCAGAGAGATAAGAAGGGGACAACTGGTGAAAAGCCTTTGGCTTTTACCCTGAGTGAAAGGAAAAGCATTGAAAGATTTTCTGTAGAGGAATAACATACTCAGACTTCTTTTAATAAAACCATTCCGGATTTTCTTCCAAAAGAACTGAGTGAAAGGTTGTGGCTATTTTCCCTCAGATGGGGAATTCTTCGGAAACAACAGGTTCATGTGTTGGGACAGATGAGTTCAGTTTAGTGCACTTTAGGTTTTAGAGATCATCTGTTAGCATTTGGAGGAAAGGTCTGGGCCAATTATTAGATGCCGGGCTTTATCTGAAGACCATCACCATTTGAGGGAAGGTGGGGGAAGAGACACTCCATAAAAGAGATCAAGAAAGCCCAGTGAGATTCTGGATAGGCATTGAAGATTGCACTGACTGAATTTCTTGATGGATTGGATATGATTAGGAGAGGAGAGCAGTCAGGGGTAACTGCTAGGGCATCTTGAGAATCTTGTCTACTACTAATTTGAACTGACAATGAAAGGCCCATTTTATTTTATTTTATTGTTTTAAGTTTGGGTTTTTTTTTTTTTTTTTTTTTGGTTTTAGTGTTTGTTTATTTTTGAGAGAGACAGAGACAGAGTGCAGGCTGGAGAGGAGGAGAGAGAGAGGAGACACAGAATCTGAAGAAGGTTCCAGGCTCTGAGCTGTCAGCATAGATATGGGGCTCAAACTCATGAACCATGAGATCATGGCCAAAGTCGGATGTTTAACCGACTGAGCTACCCAAGCGCCCCAAGATTTTATTTTTAAGTAATATCTACCCCCAGTGTGGGGCTTCAACTCACAACCCCGAGATCAAGAGTCACATGCTCCATTAACTGAGCTAGCCAGGCACTCCTGTTTTAGACATTTGAAATAAAATAGACTCCTTTTTTCTACCAACTCTGAGATGAATTCAAGAGTTTGAGGAACATTGCTACATTGCAGACAGAATAAATAGAAGTTGCTTTCTATGAATTGAGTAGAGCATGAAAACTACCTTTTTAGTTTAAATTACATATTACATACCTAATGTTTCATTATATGAAACCTTACCCTATACTCCTGTGCTAGCTTGTTTATTTTTATTGTTCTTATGGAAAACAGTATGTATTCTATTTAGTCAAAATATAAATTTGGAAGGAGAGAAGTATATTGTATGCCAAGAAATCTCTCTTTATTCTTAATGGTGCTACACAATACAGTAAATTAAATGCCACTATTATTTTTTCCTATAACATTCAAGTTTCCGAACTTGATGATTTGGGGATAGAAAAGGGGCAAAAGAAAACTTTTTATAGGACTAATTCCTGTCCCTTTAGGTACAGGGCCCAGTTGTTGGCTGAAATAGAATTCTGCATTACAGACATAAGTCCAATGATAAGTTTTTGCAAGCCAAAGAAAGTTTAGAAAAAAGATGAAAGAAAACATACCATTCTTAAGATACCTCACTAGAAGAAAAGTTATTATGAGAATATCTAGAGAATTAAGGCATTCCCTTAGCATTTGGAAGCTGAGGCCTGATGGAGAATTGTTTAGGGTCTTAGAACAATTCTAGCGAGGAGGAGCCACTATAGTAGCTTTCCTTGTAACTTAGCCTCTGCCTTTCTGCTTCTTTACTACCTACTTCTCCTTTTCTGCTGATTATTCCAGTCTTTGCTCTCCCTAACCTCCTAGCTTCCCTGGATGGATGGATGGATGGATGGATGGATGGATGGATGGATGGATGGATGGATGGATGGGAAGATGGGAGAGAGGGAGGGAAGATCGATCGATAGGTAGGTAGGTAAGTGTGTCTTCAGTAAATAAGTAGGTAGGTAGTTAAGAAAAAAGGAAGGCAAAGAGGGGTAGGAAGGGAAGGAATCTACCTACTATTTCATGTCTTCTGTTTACCGACTTCTGTGTTTTGAGTGCCTTTTGTGTCCTTGTATATCTCACATTCAGATTCTTTAAGAGTACCTCCTTAGATCGAGCTCCCTCAAGATAGTATTCCTATCTTCAGGTATTGGGAATAATTCTGCCAGGACACTTTATAAACTGCTGGTCAAGCTTGAGAGGATTGCTTTTGTCTCAGGTGCCAAAACTGGTCTAAACCGTTTTGGACAAGATGGTGGAGTTACATGACCTCTGCCTAAGGAACTCTCTCATCTGAGGGCTTAAAGGCTAGCTGACAGTCATGGTGCTGTCTGGTACAACAGAGCTGTAATATTTTGCTAGTCTTTGCCCTGCTTGAAATACAGGTATTCTATCACCAAGATTAACTCTGAAGACAGGAACTTAATTGATGCCATCAGCCTGAACTCCATTGTGAAAAGCTCATTATTTTCCTTTCCCAAATGACATTAAATGTCTTCTTTACTTTCTCTCTGTACAATATTTTGAAAAGCATCCTATTTATTACTTATTAATAAAACCATATATAATTATGTTATAACAAAAGGATAGTATCTTTTTTTTTAATGTTTTATTTATTTCTGAGAGAGAGAGAGACAGTGTGAACAGGGGAGGGTCAGAGAGAGAGGGAGACAGAATCCGAAGCAGGCTCCAGGCTCCGAGCTGTCAGTACAGAGCCTGAGGCGGGGCTCGAACCCACGGACCATGAGATCATGACCTGAGCCGAAGTTGGATGCCCTAACCAACTGAGCCATGCAGGCACCCCACATAGTATCTTTTTTAAATAGATAAATAGCCCCAAGCAGACTTTTATTCTTTTGGAGAACTAACTTATTGTTTCTTTTTTAGCTCTTATATTGTCCAAGTTCATTGTCTGAACCTCAGTTTCTCATCTGTTTCTTAAAAAATGATAATAAAACTTACTGTCATCATAGCGGGGATAAATGAAGTAATATATGTAAAATACTTGATACAGTGTCTAGCATATAACAAATACTTGATAAGTGGTTGCTACAATTGTTATTGACTGAGACAGGAAATCTTGTTAAAAATAATCAGTTTAAAAAAATATATATATATATATATTCAGTCAGTGTTCATGGTACTTGTGAACTGTTTCTGACCTGTTCAGGTCCTCTAGTGGAATGTATATTACACAAATCTAATCAGGTATTTTTATTTTATCACTCCTTGTTTCTCAAGAAACATATTTGGCTCTTTTGCACTTTTGTTATCTAAAATATTTGAGATGTTCACTATGGTTTGTAGTTGATTTAACCTTAGCTTGTAGGTTTAAGAAGAGGGTAGGAAGTGCTCCTACCCAGTCTCTCACTCCACAGCTGCCTGTGACCACCTGGCATCACCATCACATCTCCAGGGACTGCATAGCTGTACTGTCACCATGGCAGAATTCTCACTTCTGGATTCCCAAACACAGATATCCACAATGATTCCTTAGACACAATATTCCACTCCAGGTCTGAGTGACATCTCTGATGTTTTCCCATAACTCCAGACAATTATTGTTCTTGTTTACATTTTCTAGGTTTGAAGAAAAGGCCCAAATGGATCCCCTTAGTGCCCTGAAATACTTGCAAAACGATCTTTATATAACTGTGGATCATTCAGACCCAGAAGAGACAAAAGAGGTAAAGATGGTAATAAACTTTAGAAAGTGAGCATTAATAAAAAAGTCTTTCTAACTCTTACTTGCTGATTTTGCTCTGAGATACTTAAAGGAAAATGGGGAAAATATGATGACACCAATAATTTTTAAAGTGGCATAGAGCAGGAGTACCTGGGTGGCTCAGTCCGTTGGGTGTCTGACTCTTGGTTTTGGCTCATGTTATGGCCTCTCATTTTGTGGGTTCAAGCCCACATCAGGCTCCACACTGACAGCATGGGGCCTGCTTAGGACTCTCTCTCTCTTTGCTTAATGTGCACGCGATCTTTCTCTCAAGAAAAAAAAGTGGCACGAACAGATGAAATAAAAACTGAATTGCTTACTTTCATGTGATAACAAAAGTTTCAGATCACACAAAAAGCCCTTGGTCCATTCAGGAAAGGATTCTCAAGTTAAAATTTTTAATTTAGACATTAGTTTTGTGTTGGGAAGGAAATAGAAACTTTTACTTTCATGGTCCTATGCTTCTTTCACTTAAGGATTACATAATGGCTCAGTTTGAACTTTTTTTTTTTTTTTTTTTTTTTTAAGATAGAGAGTGCAAGCAGGGAAGAGGGGCAGAGAGAGAGAATCCGACATGGAACTTGATCCCATGACCCTGGGATCATGACCTGAGCCGACACCAAAAGTCAGATGCTCAACTGACTGAGCCACCCAGGTGTCCCTGAACTTTTCTGTTGGTACTTCCGAATCCCTAAAGAGAAGAAAGAAAACTCTCTTTTGTAGGGAGAAAGTGAAAAGAGGTTGGAAGGAGTGAGACTCCCTGCTACCTTGATACATAGGTGTATGAGTGTCCTAGCAGGATAGTTTAACTACATTCTACTGACTTCATTCACCAGGATTCCCCAACCTAATAGGGGAGGGAAGGAGAAGACGTAATATTTTGGAGGCATATTTGCCTATCTATGGTGTGTGAATACACCTGCAGTGAATTTCATAGTCTTACAGCAGGTCTTCCTACTAACGTCTGAGATTCCTTTCGTCACTTTTAACTTTTGCCAAGCATCCTTGTTCATAGTTCATCTCGCAACATCTGAACTGCAATCTATTTTACCTTCTACTCACAGAATTGTTGCTGACGATATCTAGTTCTGTTCCTTCCATCTACTTCCCTGTTACCTGTTGCTTCGCTTTTTCTTTGTAATAGCAACATCAGGCAGTGCTTTTCTTTGTTCCCCAGTGACACAGGCTTTGGATTTAATGTCAAATCACTTTCAGGCACCAGGTTCATTGTATTTTTAAGCAGTAGAACCTGTGTGTCCTTGGCACCAAAACAAAGAGCTTCTCTTCCATAGTTGTCTACTGTGAAAAGAAGCCTGCTTGCTCTTACTCAGTATTGGCTGTAACCCTTCCCTAGGTGGGGAGTCAGCAGAACACACTATAGGACCCCCTGAAGGGGAACAGTTAATTGTCCTCCTTACGTCTTCAGTCAGTTCATGATACTATTTGAAATGGGGAAATTATCATAGTTTTGCCAAGTAGCAGAATACGTTTGGTTTAATCTGTTATGGCTTATAACCGAACATAGTTGTAAACAGCCCATTAATGTGCATTGTATTAGACCAGGCATTTGAAAGTTATAAATAGATTCCGTGTGTTTTCTCCAGAGTCTGTCTAACATGGCTGTTACCCTGGAACGTTCGTTTTTCTCTTATTTTTTTATTTTTATTTTTTTCCCTTATTTTTAAAAAACAAACAAGAACAAGGGCGCCTGCGTGGCTCAGTCAGTTAAGCGTTAAACTTCAGCTCAGGTCATGATCTCACGGTTTGTGAATTCAAGCCCTGTGTCCAGCTCTGCACTGACATTGCAGAACCTGCTTGGGATTTTCTCTCTGCCCCTCACCCACTATCTCTCAAAAAAGAAAAAAATAAAACCTTAAAACAAAATATTGCAAAGTAAATAAATTCAGCTTTGTGAACTACAAGTAGGCCAAAGAAAACAGACAGTTTGTTCTTAAAACTAAGCTAATGGGAAAAACCAGGACACGGAGGTATCTCAAGTTCAGCTGAGCCATTTTTAAAATTTTGGTAACAGGGGGCGCCTGGGTGGCTTATTCGGTTAAGGGTCCAACTTTCGCTTGGGTCATGATCTCGCGGTTCGTGGGTTCGGGCCCCGCGTCGGGCTCTGTGCTGACTGCCAGCTCAGAGCCTGGAGCCTATTTCAGTCTGTGACTCCCTCTCTCTCTGACCCTCCCCTGCTCACGATGTCTCTCTCTCTCTCCTAGAAATGAATAAAAAAAAAAAAATTTAAAATTTTGGTAGCAGGTTTCTCTTTTTCTCCTTTCCTCAACAGTTTCAAATTATGATTTTGTGTGCCACACACTTCCATTCCATTTCTTAATAGCTTTATCTATGAAGAGTTGTTTAGCCCTAGTTGAAGTTAGTTAAAATGGTGCTGTGCACATGTGTGTCAGCATCTGAATCACTTCCAAAACTTTTTCAAAACAATACCCTCACCCTCAGATTTTCTGTCTGCTCTTATGTAACAGAAAACATTTCTGACATTGAGAATTACTGGTCTGTGGGATTATTATTTTGTTTTAAAATGTGCAAATGGATTTTGTTTTGGGAAAAGAAATCCCTTGGTGACTTTTCTAGGATATATACTCACAGTATTTGTTAGTAAGGCGTAGAGATTGTCACTCTCCTTAGAAGATATCGTTCCACTTATCAAACAGACCTTACTGCTGTCTGTTTTCTCTAGTAGCTTGTTTTCATTCTCTATGTATATTTTGTAAATTTTTTATTATATTAAATGATTGTATCAGCAACTAAAAGTGGTTTTTAGATTTTTCTCTTTTAGGGGGCCCTATTATCATGATGATGATTATCATTGTCCCTATTATTGGAAAATGATGGTAGATTACCAGCTGTATACCAAATAATGATTCTTTGCTTTCCTTCAGTCTCCAGAACATGGATTCTAAATTGGCAATGAGCTCCTGGTAACCTTATGAAAATGATATCTTTTTCTAGAAAAGACCCAAGAGAAGGTTGCCTAAATTATTTCTGCCATTTTCAGAAAGGATTCTATAATAGAGAAGGAATGAGAAAAATAAGTTTTCAGCCAGTATTACACATTTTATATTAATTATATTTCTACTGAGCTTCCAAAGTACTGGTGTCATTCATTTAACTGATGTGTAACAAGTCTCTACAATATGCCAGGCATTCTCCTAGGCACAGAGGTACCATTAGTGCTACCTTACTACCACTTAGGTGGTACTTACTACTAATAGAGAGAGACAGACAGACAATAAACATATAGTAAATTATAAAGTATAATTTATAAAGTATATAAATTATATAGTACAATGGAAATTGATAGGTATAAGGAGAAAATTAAAACGAGATAAAAAAAGGTAAAGGGAGATCAGAGTTAGAAGGGGTGAGAATTGGGCAGTTACAGTATTAAGTAGGATGCTCATACCAGGCCTTATTTAGAAATGAGCTGTACACAAAGACTTGAAGGGCGTGAGGAAGTAATTGAAGCAGAGAATTTGGGCAAGATAATTCCTAGCAAAGAGAGGACTAGAACAAGGACTCGAGCGAGGGTAGGAGCATTCTGGCTTTGTGTAGAACAGCACATAGGCCAGTGTGGCTAGACTAGAGGTAAAAATATTCAGAGGAATCAGAGATGAGGTCAGAGAGGTTAAGAGCAGGGATTGGGAAATCAGATTGTGAATGACTTCTTAAGTCAGTGTTAGGACTTTGGTTTTCACTCTGAATGAATAAGGAGCTAGTTCAAGTTATTGTGCAGAGGAGTGATGTGATCTGCTTTATGTCTTACCTGACTAAGATCACTAAGAACTAAGATCATTCCGACTGCTGTATTGAGAATAGACTAAAGGAGAATAAGAATGAAGGCACAAGAGACTATAGAAATTCTAAGGAAGGGATTATTGTAGCTCAGACCAAAGTAGCAGCAGTAGAAATAGTGAGAAGTAAAGTAGATCAAATTCTCAGTATATGTTAACAGTGGAATTAACAGTGGGAATGCAAACTGGTGCAGCCACTGTGGAAAAAGGGATAGAGCTTCCTCAGAAAGTTAAATATAGAACTAGTCTATGATCCAGCAATTGCATTACTAGATATTTACCCAAAGAATACAAAAATGCTAATTTAAAGGGATACATGCACTTTGATGTTTATAGCTGCATTATCTATACTAGGCAAATTGTGGAAACAGCCCAAGGATACATAACTGATATTATATGTGTGTGTGTGTGTGTGTGTGTACACACACGTGTAACACATAGTAGAATATTATCAGCCATAAAAAAGAATGAAATCTTCCCATTTGCAATGACATTGACAGAGCTAGAGAATATTATACTAAACAAATAGAGAAAGACAAATACCATGTGATTTTACTCAGTATGTGCAATTTAAGAAACAGATGAGCAAAGGGGGAAAAGGGAAAGGCAAACCAAGAAACAGACTTTTTTTTTTGTAAAGTAATTTCTGCATCCAGCGTGGGGCTCAGACCCATCAAGAGTCACACACTCTACCACCTGAACCAGCCAGGTACCCTATCAGGCTCTTAACTGTAGAAAACAAACTAACGGTTACCAGAAGGGAGGTGGATGAGAGTGGGTTAAATCGGTGATGGGTATTAAGGAATGCACTTGTGATGCGCTCTGGGTGAGGTATGGAAGTGTTGAATCACAATGTTGTACACTTGAAACTAATATTACACTGTATGTTAACTAAAATTTAAATAACTTTTTTAAAGTTTTTTTAAAGAATTTTATGATCAGTTGTATGTAGGGTTTGAAAAAAATGACTCAGAGTTACTAGCCTTACTGGATGGAGTTACTGTCAACTGAAATGAGAAGGCTGTGGGTCGACCCAGTTTGGGGTGGTGGGTGGGGACTCCTGACTGGGATCAGGAGTATAATGTTGGATAGCTTCAGTTTGAGGTGCTTGTGGAACAGCCAGCCTTATACATTGAGGTGAGAGTTGGATATTCAAGTTTGGCTTTATTCAGATTATATAGTATCACTTGATACCTGTTAAAATTCTAGGCCAGTACATATCAGTTCCACTTAATCAGATTATTAAAATAATAGTGTTCTCCCTATCCTTCTATATATAGAACAAGTAGTTTATCTTTCACCTTAGATGCCAGAAAAGAGGAACAAATTAACCCTCAAATAAGTAGAAAATTGGAAAATAATGAACTAGGAAACAAATAATAGAAAAAAAAATTTTAAGTGAAAAGTTGGTTCTTTGAAAAGGTGAATGAAATAGCCAAACTTAGGAGAAAAAAAAATAGTGAAAATATAAATTGTCAACATCATTACAGACCCTTTATACGTTAAGAGAAAATAAGGAGATACTATAAACAACTACCAACAAATTCAACAACTTGATGAAATGGACAACTTGGAAGGCACAACAAAACAGACACAAGAAGAATTAGAAAATCTTAAGGAACTCCATATCAGTTATAGACAGAGATTGAATTTGTAATTAAAAACTTTTGGGAGGCACTTGAGTGGCTCAGTCAGTTAAGCATCTGACTCTTGATTTAAGCTCAAGTCATGATCTTATGGTTTAGTATATGTGCTGCTGAAGCGAGCAGTCTCATGGTTTAATTTAAAAGATAAATTCTAGTGAGTTGAGTTCCAGCCCCACATTGGACTCTGCTCACAACGTGGAGCCCGCTTGGGATTCTCTTTCCCCATACCTACTGCCACTTCCTCTCTCTCTCTCTTTCTCAAAATAAATAAACTTCAAAACAAAACAAAAAAACCTTTCAGGGTACCTACTAATGATCCCAGGACCCTAGGATTGAACCCCGCATTAGGCTCCTTGCTGAACAGGGAGCCTGCTTAAGATTCTCTCCCACTCTGTCCCTCCACTCTCTGCTTGCTGTCTCTCACACACTCTCTAAAATTTATTTAAAAAAAAATTTTTTTTTCAAAATGTTTTTTGAAAGAAAACAAGGAAAGCTGTAGTCCTGATGGCTGTCTCACTGAATTCATTCAGTCAACCATTTAAGCAAGTAAAAATAGCAACTCTTCATAGACTCTAAGAAAGGAGAGGAAGACAGCGCTTTCTATATCCTGTTATGAAGCACCTTGACTGTTATTTAAAAACCAGCAAAAATATTGCAAGCAAAGAAAACTATAAACCAGTACCTCTTGTGAATATAGATGCAAAATTCTTAAAATTTTAGCTAATTGAATCCAATAGATAAAAAGGTTGCATAATGACTAAGTGATAGTGTATTCTAGGATTATGAAGTCAGTGTAACATGTTAAAATCAGTCGTTCACCACATTGAAAGAATGAAGGAGAAAAGCCATAGATTATCTCAATAAGTGGAGAATAAGCATTTGACAAAACATAAAACCCATTTATGATTTAAAAAATTCTTAGCAAATGAGAAATGAAAAGAAACTTCCTAAATCTCATAAAGAACATCTATGAAACTCGCACTCATAATTAATTGTAAAATTCTTTCCCTGAAGATTATGACAAGGAAAGGATGTCTGCTATCAACAGACATCCTCTGTTCAGCCTTGTGCCAGAAGTTATAGCTAGTGTAATAAGGTAAGAAAAAGGAATAGACAGTTTATGGATTGGAAATGGAAAAGCAGAACTGTTGTGTGTAGGTCACATTACTGTGTATGTGGAAAACCCTGTGCAGTTTACAAAACAATATATTAAAGTAAGTGAATTTAGCAAGGTTATAGAATACAGGGTTAATAGGAAAAAAAGCAATTATTTTTATATTAGCAATGAACAGTTAGAAAATAAAAATTATAGGGGTGCCTGAGTGGCTCATTCAGTTAAGCATCTGAATTTGGCTGAGGTCATGATCTCACGGTTCACAGGTTCAAGCCCCGCATCGGGCTCTGTGCTGACAGCTCAGATCCTTGAACCTCCTTGGGATTCTGTGTCTCTCCTCTCTGTCTGACCCTTCCCTGCTTGTGCGGTCTCTCAAAAATAAATGAACATTAAATTTAAAAAAAAAAGGATGGACCTAAATATAAAACCTAAAACAATAAAGCTTCAAGAAGAAAACATCTTTACAACCTTGGAATAGGCAGAGATTACATGAACATGACACAAAGGCACTAGCCCTAAAAGGAAAAAGCCTGCTAAGTTGGTTTTCATTAGAAGTAAATTTTCATTAGAAGACTTTAGAAAAATAGACAAGCCACAGACTAAATAATATTTGCAGTAGATATATCTGACAGAGGACTAAAACCCAGAATATTTTTTTTAAGAGTGAGGACATTTTTTAAATTTTTTAACGTTTATTTATTTTTGAAAAAGAGAGAAAGAGATCGTGAACCAGGGGAGGGGCAGAGAGAGGAGACACAGAATCTGAAGCAGGCTTCAGGCTCTGACCTGTCAGCACAGAGCACAACGTGGCGCTCAGACGCACAAACCAAGATCATGACCTGAGCCGAAATCCAACACTTAACCACTGAACCATCCCCCCACCACAGTATTTTAAAAAAATTTTTTTTTCCATATATCTTAAGTTCTTCCTTTTGTTCCCTTTTTTCCTAACTCTTGCTTAGATAATTACTTGTGGAATACTTGTCCAGTCTCTGACCTTCAAAAGGCCGTAAGTCAGAGCTTACAAATATTAGCAATTGATACCTGAAATTTTAAAGACAGGAAGCACATCTTGATGAATTAGTGATATCAATCACTCAGATCTTACAAAGTGCTAAGTAATTCCATTGAGATTTATGCGTTGGTCTACTCTAACTTAGCTATTTTCCATCCATCCTCATTCAAGATAAAGATAAATAGTTCTCCCAAGTTAAAGTAAATATAATAGTTCTTGTAAACTTTCTCAATTTCAGTTGACCTGTTATTTGTTAATAAATACATACTTATTTTAATAAATTTTAAAATAAAATAATTCCAAGATTTGATCTAGTATTTTGGAAAGCAGTCTAGTAGAAAAATCAGTATATTCTTGGGGCGTCTGGGTGACTCAGTCAGTTAAGTGTCCAACTCTTCATTTCAGCTCAGGTCATGATCTCACAGTTTGTGAGTTTGAGCCCCATGTCATCAGGCTCTGCACTGACAGCTTGGAGCCTGCTTGGGATTCTATGTCATCCTCTTTCTCTGCCCCTCCCCCCTCAAAAAAAGTTTTAAAAAACAAAAAATCAGCATATTTTTTTTAAATGTAGTGTTCTTCTTGCGACCATTTAGTGAACAGACTTCTGCAGCACATGTACAGAGACCTACAGTGGCTAATGGTCAAACTGATATGTAGTTTTTCTCTAATGCACTTAGCCAGCTAATTTGCTTCTCTTTTTTCTTTTACAGTTTCAGCTCCTAGCTTCAGCTCTATTCAAATCTGGTTCAGATTTTACAGCTCTAGGTAAGTATTCCAGCGTAGTTTATCCAGTTCACATGCCCTAGCCTTTGGGGGATCGAATTTTGGTTTCTTTTAAATGAATCAGGTGAGATGTTCATGTAAACAAACCAGTTTCAAAGTAGCATGCAAAATTCCTAATAACCTGCTACAGAGTTATTTTCCAAGCATCAGTCACCAGTTGGGTCAGTTTGCAGTTTCTGTTACACCAATTGCTGGGTTATTATGCAAACACATGGCAGTAGAAACATGATCAAAATAAATTAGCTTGTATAGCATTGTTTTGGAATATAGGCTGTTTGGTCCTATACTTAGCTATTAGATGATGCTTCTTGGTGGAATGATTTTTCCTCTCAGTTTGTTCTTTGTGGATTCAACAGATTGGTGATGGGGTAGGCAGTGAAAAAGTGTTTGAGATCAGAGAAAATGCAGTATGTCTTTCCTGAAAATGGCAAATTTTGTATGCTGTTATCTTAATTGTTGAAGATAAATCCAACTTGAAACTACAGTGTTTCTCACACATTCCAGGTATGGGCATCAGTCTCCATGTAGGAGTACTCTCATTTAGTATTAATGAGTTATTAACGTAACTAGACTGTAGTGAAGTGGGGAATCTGGTAGAAACCAGGTGAATTTTCAAGAATCTTTTGGTTAGGATACGTCATTATGATAGCCTTACCTTTTCAACAAGATTATAGGCTTTTGAAGTATGGGAATTTCCAGCCCCACTCATGTCATTATAAAATACAATCACATGGTAAATGCTTATTAATTCCATTCATGCCAGTGCTATTATAATTTGCCTTAGAATTGAGCAGTAGTATTAAGATTTTCCCTATATATGGAATACAGATACTAGTCTTTATCTCTGGAATAAAATAACATTTTGGGATAGCAATTTAATTTCTTCTTTATCCTTTTGTCTCCTAAAGGTGAGTCATACCTCAAAAGAAAAAACAGAACATATATAATCCTGGTGTTTTTCAGTGGGATGAGAAAGAATAGCAATTTTGCTTGGGGTCTTGCCCTTTCCTGTTCTATAACCAGTAATCAAGGTTCTCCACTGATCTAGGCAACTCTAGTCCTGAGTTCTAATTCCATAACACGTAGGATTCCACAGGGCAGGACTGAGCACACCGCTATAAAACATAGGTTCTCTGAAAATTTAGATAATCGCTTAGCACTGTTCCATACAAATATTTGGAGGCTAACAGAGATCTTAACCCTAGGTATAAGAAGAATCTAGGTATAAGCATTATTTTAGAAAGCCCATACCCTTGTGAATTTCATCATTTGAAACAGATTTAGTGATACATGAATTAGGAACCTGGCACATAGATACTCTGTTTGAATGAGCATGTGCCTTGTTATATATGAATACCACAGCCCAGAGCTATTATTTTTATTTTATTGGTGGGCAGCACTAAAATGTTTCTGGCTAACTTATATTTAGCCTTTAGAACAAGAATTTCTTGGCAGTCATTTAAATATGTTAGTTTGGTGTCAGCAAATATTTTACCTTTAACTTAACTCCTTTCTTTAGTCTGTGCCCCATTCACTGCCAGCTAATATATTTTTCAGGAACAGTTTGTTTTACTTGAATTCCAAGCAAACCTCAGATACACTGAGAACAATACAAACAATAGAAAAAAAAAAAAAGAAAGAAAATTCCTGTGGGGTTTTACTTCCTACCTTGTCTGATGGGAAGCAGTATGTTTAGTAGTTAAGAGATGAGAGTGTAGGAGAGTGATTAAGAGTCAGAATCTAGGTTCAGATATCAGCTCTGTCACTGATAATTTCAAAAAAATTAATTTCAAAAAGGGACTTTGAGAGGTGCCTGGGTGGCTTAGTCAGTTAAATGTCCAACTCTTTATCTCAGCTCAGATCTTGATCTCAGGATCGTGAGTTCTAGCCCCGCCTTGGGCTCCATGCTGGGCATGAAGCCTACTTTTAAAAAAGTGACCTCTAGCAAGTACCTTTCTTTTTATTTATTTATTTTTTAATTTTTAACATTTATTTATTATTTTTGAGAGAGAGAGACAGAGCGTGAGCAGAGGGAAGGGCAGTGAGAGAGAGAAGGAGACACAGAATCCAAAGCAGGATCCAGGCTCTGAGCTGTCAGCCAGAGCCCAATGCAGAGGCGAAATCATGACCTGAGCCGAAGTCAGACAGTTAACCAACTGAGCAAACCAGGCGCCCCTAGCAAGTCACCTTTCTAATATTTAATTTCTCCATTTATAAAATGGAGATAATAAGAGTACTTACCTTAAGTTGAGAGAATTAGGTGAAATAATTATGGAAAACATGTAGCACAAAAAACCAGTAAGTACCTCATTCAGGGTACTATTAGTATTACCTCCCTCAAAAATATAATCTTGGGGCACCTGAGTGGCTCAGTTGATTAAGCATCAGAAGCTTGGTTTCAGCTCAGGTCATGATCTCATGGTTCATGAGTTCGAGTCCCGCATCAGGCTCTGCACTGGCAGTGTGGAGCCTGCTTGGGATTCTCTCTCTTTCCCTCCCTCTCTGACCCTCCATGTGCTGGCAGTTTCTGTCTGTCTGTCTGTCTCTCTCTCTCAAAATAAATAACCAAATTTAAAAAAAGAAAAGGAGGATTTAAAAAAAAAGATATCTTCTTTGTAACACTGGTAAATTTGGATAAAAAGCAAATTCAGACTATGCTATTTTAATAAGGAGAAATTTGGTGTATTATCTATTTTAAAACTGTATTTTTTTTCAAATCTACTTCAAGTTCCTGGCTCTTGTTCTTGTTTATTTCCCATCAGATTGTCTTATCTTCACTCCACTTAGAGTTAAAATAAAGTGGATTATTTCATGTGTAGATATATACATTTTTGAAGATTTTTATTTTTAAGAAATCTCTACACCCAATGTGGGGCTCAAACTCACAACCCTGAGATTGAGTCACACGCTTCACCAATTGAGCCAGCCCAGTGGCCCTAGTTGTATACATTTTTCATGTATAGATACACTAAATACTTCATTTTCTAAATTCCCCCAAAAATTTGCCTCTGCTAAACTTTCTGACAGACTTCCTTCCAAATTGTTTCTCTTAACCTCTTAATGAGAATTAAATGAAAGTATTGATTAATGTCCACTGTACTTTAAAGAATTAGAAAGATGGAAAGTGATTTATAAACAGCTGACGTCTTAATTTTGAAAAAGGACAGACTTCAGAGAATAATAACCTATGGGGATCTTTAGAGCTTCTGTGGACACTTTTAAGCTTGAACTCAGACATTTTGATAATTTTTAGAGCTGTGTTTTGTTTCCAGAAAGTATGCATTGGAGCAATTTAAGCATATTTTCAGCAAGGTATGTGAGAAGTAGGAAAAATCTGGCCTGTAGAGCATTTTGCCTCTTTTTTTTTTTTTTTTTGAAGAGAGCAGATGTGAGCCACCCAGGCACCCCAAAGCATATTGCCTATTTTGATCTTCACACCTCTCTTTAGAAAAAGTTTTCTAGTCCAAGTATGATGCGTAAAATATGAATTCAGACAAATCCTTACAACATTTTATGCCTAAAATAGTACTTTTTGTCATTGTTTTGACATTTGTGAATGAGGAGCCCTAAGAATTTCGCAGCACTTGCTATGCCCTTTTACCCTTTATATTTTGGCTGTATCCACCAACTTTAGATTTCCACAGGACACTTTCTGCAGGGGCACCTGGGTGGCTCAGTCAGTTGGGTGTCTGACTTCAGCTCAGGTCATGATCTTGCAGCTCTTGAGTTTGAGCCTCACTTCAGGCTCTGTGCTGACGGCTAGGAGCCTAAAGCCTGCTTCGGATTCTGTGTCTCCTTCTCTCTGTCCCTCCTCTTCTCACACTCAGTGTCTCTCTCAGGAATGAATAAACATTTTAAAAAATATATTTTTAAAAATTTTTTTAAATTGTTTATTCTTGAGACAGGAGAGACAGAGCATGAGCATGGGAGGTACAAAGAGAGAGGTAGACACAGAATCCAAAACAGGCTTCAGGCTCCAAGCCATCAGCACAGAACCTGAAGCAGGGCTCGAACCCATGAACCGCGAGGTCATGACAAGCCGAAGTCAGACGCTTAACTGGCTGAGCCACCCAGGCGCCCCCTAACCCCAAATTTTTTTTAAAAGATAATTTCTTCAATCTCTTTGTAGCCCACATGTTTACAGGTACTTTTTATATAATAGTGAGTTTATTATTAGCAATAGAAAGTATAAATAAAGTTATATCCAGGAGAAAAATGAGAATTCTTCTTTATTGTTTACCTATTCCATATAGGATGTTAAGTTAAAAGTATTGTTTATTCCTAATAGTTCACTTTTCTTTTTAAAGCAGTCATTGTCTTTCATCATGATACTAGTGATAAAGTGACAGCTAGTATTTATTGAGCACTTACTATAGAACCATGTACTATTTATTCTAAGCACTGTACATGTCTTAACTCATTTAATCTCAGTAATAACCATATGATGTAGCTGGTGTTATGATGTCCTTTTATATATGAAGAAACTGGGACACTTGCCCAGGAGTAGTGCTGATGAATGCAAAATGAGGATAGAAACTTGAATAGTACGGCTTCAGAGCTCACTCTCTAAACCACCAACTATACCGCTTCTCATTGAGCGTTACCAGTTTCTGCTACTCTGATTAGCTTCTTATTCTACTTTATGATGAAAATGAAGTGAGAGAAACATTGATGAGGAGTATGAGATTTATAATCAATGTAACCTTTTTTGTCCTAGCTCTGCTTTTAATTAGTCATGTTACATTCCTAGTGCCTACCCTTTTTAACTCATTTTTTCATTGACTACAGATAAAGCTTAAGATTCTCCTTGAACAACTTTTCTCAATCTCTTTCTCCTCTCAACTGTAACCGTTCATATCTGGCAGATCTTTACAGAAACACACATACACACAACCATATATACAGATACACAAACACAGCTGTTTCTCTTATTTATAGTAGTTCTGTTAAGTCACCAGGAAGACGGAATTAGTGAATACTGCACCATTACTTCTGTGGAACATAGGGAGTTAGGTTACTGATATTGTTCATTCATTAACGTTGAACTCAGGCAACAGCACTGTAACTCTTTCCTCAAAGAAGCTTGTCTTACACATTTTCTCCCCAAGGCACATAATGGCCTTCTTGCATTTAGGAGCACTAGACAGCACTTCAGCACTACAGTTGGGGAATCAGTTTAAGCAGGCAGAGTCACCAACAAAAAGCACAAAAATGCAAAAAACATAACACCAATAGACCAAAAAGGACACTTGTTTATAGTGTAAGAGGTGAAAAAAGAAGCCAGGATATCATCCAGTTCACCCTCAGCTGAGAATGTGTGTGTGTTTTTGCTGCTCTCCACTTGTCTGTGGATGACCGAAGAGTGCCACAGGTAGTGATTTTGGGTTGCGGCTAAATTTTAGTGGGTAGGCAAATGCACAAATAAGATATCTGTGAATAATAAGGATGGACTGTACATACACACACGCGCACAGGTGCATAGTTTTATATGTTCTGGTTTTGTGTATTACACAATGTAAAATATGTGTTCTACAACATAACATTTTAAAATTTAATGATGTGGTGTGGAGATGTTTGCAAGAAACTATAATCTATTGGGGTTTTTTTAAAGTTTTTTTTTTTTTATTTTTGAGAGAGAAACAGAATGCGAGCAGGGGGAAGGGGCAGAGAAAGAGGGAGACACAGAATCTGAAGCAGACTCCAGGCTCTGAGCTGTCCACACGGAGCCCGATGCAGGGCTTGAACCCACAAACTGCGAGATCATAACCTGAGCCAAAGTCAGATGCTTAACCAGCTGAGCCACCCAAGTGTCCCTATTGTATTCTTACTAAGTGATACAGGATATTCTATAATAGGATCTACCATAGTTTGAACATTCATCTAATGATAGTGTAAATTTCAGTCTTCTCACTGGTAAATGGTGAATAAAAATAAAACCTGTTTAGATGGTAACTATACTTACTGTGGGGAGTATTGAGTAATGTAAGGAATTGTCAAATAAAAATCACTGTGTTGTGGGGGCACGTAGATGGCTCAGTCGATTGAGCCTCTGATTCTTAATTTCAGCTTAGGTCATGATCCCAGTGTCATGGGATTGAGCCCCACATCAGGCTCTGTGCTAACTGGAGCCTGCTTAAGATTCATTCTCTCTCCCTCCCCTTCTCCCTCCCCTTCTCCCCTCTCCCTCCCTCCCCCCTCCCTCTCCCCCCGTCTCCCTCTCTCTCCCTCCCTCTACTCCTCTCCCCTGCTCACGTATGCTCTCTCTAAAATTAAAAAAAAAAAAAAATCACTAAGTTAAACCCTTAAAACTAATATAACATTGTGGGGCGCCTGGGTAGCTTAGTCGGTTAAGCGTCCGACTTTCGCGTAGGTCATGATCTCGCGGTTCGTGGGTTCGAGCCCCGCGTCGGGCTCTGTGCTGACTGCCAGCTCGGAGCCTGGAGCCTGTTTCAGTCTGTGACTCCCTCTCTCTCTGACCCTCCCCTACTCACGCTGTCTCTCTCTCTCTCTCTCTCAATCCTAGAAATAAATAAAACATTAAAAAAAAAAAAGGGGGGGGGATGGGCATGGAGGAGGACACTTGTGGGGATGAGCACTGAGTGTTATGTGGAAACTAATTTGACAAACTATTTGTAAAAAAAAACAAAAAAAAACAAACTAGTATAACATTGTATGTCAGTATACTCTAATAAAAAATTTTAAGTCAAAAAATAAATTAAACATGTTTTTATAAGGGTTAAATAAACTTAGCACACTGCTTACAATTTAAGCACTCTGAATATTCATTAATAAAAATAAATAAATGGGCTTTGGCGTCAGACAGACATGGGTTCATGTTCCATTCTCTCACCAGCTGTGAGATCTTACTAAATTACTGAATCTCTCTAACCTGTCTCATATGATAAATGCTTCATTATTTTTTATAAGAATGAAATGTGGTCATACATAAACGACCTAGCACGCAGCAGGAACTCGATGTTTCCCTCCCTCTTAAATCATTTAGTCTCATGGAAATGTATTTACTTTATTAGATATTATTTCATTAGGAGACATAGGTGCTTCATTAGTAATACATAGGTATTACTTCATTAAAGGATTACCCCAGAATCAATATTTTCTCCTAAAAATAAAACCTGTTGTGACATTTTTACAAATATAGAAAATAAAACAAGAGAAAAACCTGAAAGTTGACTACAAACAGAAGCCTTTTTATCCAGTTGGTAACATTACCACACAATAGTGGAGGGGGGGGATGTTTAGTACAATGCTTAGACTATACTCTTACTGAAATATATTCTAAAGACAGCAAAAGCAAAGAAATGTTGAGTTTTGCCTGTAGTGGTTTAGGTATAGTAATTCTGGAATGTGTTTTCTATGTATTTCAGGTTGACCAAATGAGTAAGTATGATGTTACAGGATGTCAGTTTTCTTAGTGGGAGAAAAGAGATGCTATAAATAGGGAAAGGGATAAGGAGAGGAAGAATCCTTTAACATTCTTAAAAAATGAGAATCAATAAAATCATGAACTCATGATTTTGTTTTAAAAAGCTATGTATATAATATGTGTGTACATATATGGATAGGCCTAGAAATAGCACCACTTTTGGCAATTAGCACAACTGATCTTGGTTTTTAAATGTTATTCACCACTAAAGGAATAAGGGGTCCTTGGAATGGCTGATTCCAGAACTATGTAAAGATGAGCTTGGATATCTTGTGCCAAAAAGTAAAGAAGTACTTTTTTTAAAAAAAAATTTTTAACGTTTATTTTTGAGGACCAGAGACAGAATGTAAGAGGGAAAGGGGCAGAGAGAGAGGGAGACACAGAATCTGAAGCAGGCTCCAGGCTCTGAGCTGTCAGCACAGAGCCAGATGCAGGGCTCGCACCCATGAACCGCGAGATCATGACCTGAGCCAAAGTCAATGCTCAGCTGACAGAAACCAGCTCAAAAGAGCTCTCATTGGCCAAAACTGGGATATATGAGAATTAAAATGAATAATGACAGTATTAAATACAATATAGTGAATAAGAAAAGGATTGATGAGAATAAACTCATGCAAATGAATAAAATGGAAAAAAAGAAAAACTGTTTTTTTTGTTTTTTTTGTTTTTTTTTTTTTATTTCTAGGAGAGAGAGAGACAGCGTGAGCAGGGGAGGGTCAGAGAGAGAGGGAAACACAGACTCTGAAATAGGCTCCAGGCTCTGAGCTGGCAGTCAGCACCGAGCCCGACGCGGGGCTCGAACCCACGAACTGCGAGATCATGACCCAAGCGAAAGTCGGACGCTTAACCGACTAAGCCACCCAGGCACCCCAAGAAAAACTCTTTATAATTAATGTCAGTCAACAAATGTTAGGACACTGAGAAGGACACAGTATCACTTATGTAGTCTTGCCAGAACTGCATAAATTTCATTCTGATCACGAGGAAGCATTCAGACAGTCCAAATTCAGCACATTCTGCTACGCAACTGCTCTGTACATTTCAAGAATATCAGTGTCCTAAAAAACAGGCTGAGGGTGCCTTAGTCAGCCTTAGTCAATCTTGAGGTTGTGGGATTGAGCCCTGCATCGGGCTCCATGCTGAGCAGGGAGCCTACCTGGGATTATCTCTCCCCCTCCCTCTGCTCCTTTCCAACTTGTGCTCTTTTCTCTCAAAATACACTTTTTTTTTAATTGGAAAAAAAAAAAAAACAGGCTGAGGAACTAAGAGACTTGGAGGGGCGCCTGGGTGGCTCATTTGGTTAAGCGTCTGACTCTTGGTTTCACTCAGGCCATCATCTCCCTGTTTTGTGAGTTTGAGCCCTGGGTCTCAGAGACTGCTTGGAATTCTGTGTCTCACTCTCTCTCTCTGCACCCCGCCCCACTTTGCACTGTCTCTGTCTCTAAATAAATAATAAACTTAAAAAAAATAGACATGAAAACTAATTACAGTGCTTGATAGTAGATTGAGTTTTAGATTAGTGGAGAAAATGACTATAAAAAAGACAATGGAGCAAAAAGGTTAACTGTCCTAAATTTAATATATAGTGGCTATTTAAGTGTTGTCTTTAGCTGAAATGAACTCAAGTATGAGTGAAAATGTCTACAATGTACTTCCAAATAGTTCCACAAAAAAAGTATGTGTGGGGTCCAAATACAGAAAGAAAGAATGAGAATGTGACAATGTTAACAATTGAGTAATCTAGGTGAGGGTATATGAGTATTTGTTGCATTATTGAAACTTGTCTAGGAATTTGAAAATTTTCAAAATAAGCTGAAAATAAAGCAATTTAGAAAATTCAGAAAAGCATTAAATAGGGGAAAAAATAATCCCATCATTCAGAGGTAACCTTTGTTTACATTTTGGAGTATTTCCTTCTATTCTTTACCATGATATTTCTTTGTTAAATCTTAAGCTCCAAAGAAGTAAACATTTGTTCTCAAACTTAAAATAATAGTAAAAAAAAAATTTTAACAAAAAGGAATGTACTTTTCTTGAGTACGTTGTTTATTTTCCTTCCAGGAAACTGGTATCCTTGGCAATGTTCTGTTCTGTTCATGTTCTTCACAAGAGTGAAAACAGAGTCCACCTGAAACAGTATTCTAAGTTAAATGAAAATTGGTCCAATTTTGAAATAATTTTCATTGAGTATCATGACATATATCACTCTTTCTGGCACTGTTTCTGTTTATTATGGTAGTCTATAGGGCTCTGTGTCTCAGCCATTTCAGGAATGGGGAAATCGAAAGACTTCCTTGTTTATTTTATCATTTTTCATATGTACATAGAAATGTGAGGCAGCTTAAAGCAGTACAACAGCTGACTAAAGGAAGGAAGCGTCTCACTGAATATTCCTTTGTCTGGAATGAACTTGAAAATTAAGTGTTTACTAAAGGTTAAAGGGGAAAAAAATCTTTTAGTTCCATGGCCCCCACCTTTTAAGAATGTCATCCACTTTTTTTTTTAATTTTTTTTTAATGTTTGTTTATTTTTGAGAGAGAGAGCATAAGCAGGAGAGGAATAGAAAGAGAGGGAGACACAGAATCCTGAGCAGGCTCCAGGCTCTGAGCTGTCAGCACAGAGCCTGATGTGGGGCTTGATTCCACAAACCACAAGATTATGACCTGAGCTGAAATTAGATGCTCAACCAACTGAGCCACCCAAGCAACCCTGTCATCCACTTCGTTTGTCTGGAGAAAAGTAGTTCATTGCTCTGTTTGGCACATGACATGTGCCTGACATAGAGTGCATAGTATCAGACATGTATGGCCAGGTATTTTTCTACACTGTTGTAAAAATATTTCTTTCTCTCAGCTATGTTTTCATTCAGTTCTCTGAGACTACATCCAGCTCTCAGGACCTTAATGATTTTAGACTACTTTCTAAAGAAAGTGATTTTATTATATTTTTCATTTTGATGATATTGTATTTTTATTAAAAAAATTTTAGTGGGTCAGAAGCATTATAAAGTCGGAAAAGAGACATGAAATTTCTTCAGCGGACTAGAAGAGGTAAATGCTTGTAAGGAAAAGAAGAGAAATCAGTATTCATTACTTAAGTGCCAGTCATTAGAACAGGTGCTTCTCACATAATTACATCTAATATGTACAATACCCCCATGAAGTATACAGAATTAACACAAATTTACAGCTGACGAGACAGTTGCAGAAAGGCTCATTAACTCACCTAAGATCACACCACTGCCGGGTACTAGAAGTGGGTTCAGGA
The DNA here is from genome assembly GCF_003009895.1 of Hyaena hyaena. Lineage (NCBI taxonomy): Eukaryota > Metazoa > Chordata > Mammalia > Carnivora > Hyaenidae > Hyaena > Hyaena hyaena. Next base: position 4,421,263 of record NW_024080640.1, read on the forward strand.
CCTACGTTTGTCTGGTTGTAAAATCCGATTGGGTTTTGGTTTTTGCATTTCACATTGTTGGTTTTTGCATTTCACATTGCTGCTTTTGTCAACTAGCTTCTCCGTTACATGTTTTAGACACAATGGATGAGTTTCTTTGTATCTCTCCTTTACCAGGCTTTTCCGATGTGGATCACACCTATGCTCAGAGAACTCAGCTCTTTGACACCTTAGTAAATTTCTTTCCTGACAGCATGACTCCTCCCAAAGGCAACCTGGTAGACCTCAACACACTGTAACTGAAGAGTCGCTGGACAGAGATGGAGAACGTCTGCTTTCAGTATTTTGGAGTTCAACTCTGTTGACCGACAGTTAGGCTGCAGTGATTGAGGACTGCACCAGAATTTTGAAGGGATCTTTACTGTCACAAGTTTTAACCCTCTTCTTCATACCTGACCTCGGCCCCTTTCTCCTCATCCCACTCCTGAATTAGGCTAATAAAGTGAAATTGGTATACTTTCCATTTAAATATATATATTTTTTTCTTACTTTACCTTTTAAGAACTAATGAGTATAAGAGAAAAAATAATCAGGCAGTTTACCCTTTTCTGATTTTTATTTCATTTTTATAAAATTGGGGCAAGTAAGCACTCTTAACCTGACTCAGTGCTGTAAGAATTGGGGTTTTGTTGTTGGCTTGTTTTGGCCTGCCTTCTTTCTCCTCCTTTCCCATTTCACTTTACCTCGCATCACGCAGACTGCTTCTAAGTGGTGTCATTTGTTTACCTCTTTAATTCATTCTTAAAAGTGTATAGTTCTGTAGGGCAAATGATGTAAAAGTGATATATGTGTCTCTGTTGACTAGAGTCTTGTATTACATTAACAAACAGAGGGCTCAAATGTGTGCTCCTTGTCACAGAACTAAAAAATGAAACCCAGGATTGATCCAGGCACTTATCTGAGATTGGTCTATAGTATTTCTATAATGATATATTTTATAGTGGATATTACAGTAGCTTTGGGTCACAGAAACCTTAAACTGAGGAGAATATAGTTCAGAACCTTTAAGAGCCATTATAAAAATTACCAGCAAGAAGATTCAAGTAGTGATTAATATGTTCATTGACGTCTTTGTAGCAAATTTTGGAAGAAAATGACTCTCTTCTCTGGTAGAGCTGTGCTTCCATTTCTCCTTTGTGCTTTTAGTAGCATTTTCTCTTGGGAGGGTGGGTTTCCAGAGCTATACTTTTGTTATTTCCAGATAGATTAGCTTCCTACATCTGTTTCTGTACACTGATATTTTAAAGAATAATAGTTTGTAGTTGTTCAATGGAATACAGCTGATAGGTGTTTCATTAAGCACACACAGGCTTTTAAATGGAGAAAAAGATAATAATTGTGCAGATATTTTTTCACTAAAAGAAGGGCAGATGTGGGGATGGAGGAATTATGTATCATTCCATGAGGTGCTGTGGAATGCAGTGTAGGAAACCCACACCTAGCCAGTGCTTACACTCGCTCAACAAGTGTGCTGTATGCAACCGATTCCCACTGTGCCTCAAGCGGACTGCGTACAGTAAGTGTTCATCGGTCCTGTAGCTGTGAAAAGTGAATGACCTAATGGAATTGAGTATGTCCCTGAATAGCAAGATTAGGCCTCACCAAAGAAAGAGAAGAAATTGACTTGCACTTTTGAAAAGTCTCGTGTATAGGAATGAGACTGAGATCCCTCTTCACTCTGTCTTTATTGCTTGGTTTAATTTATTTGGGAATGGACAGCAATATATTTTTCCTAGTTCTAGACTTGAATCTTGGATTCCGTAGCTTTCGAAGCATCCCAAAGCTATCTGTAGTGATTAAATAATTAGATATGTACCTTGCCTTGTGAAAGCTATAGTATGTAATTCACTAAGTACCAAATTGTGCGGCTGCAGAATAACTGACTTTATAGGTAAGCAAATAGAATCTACTTACATTCTTGTACAGTTTCCGTAAAATGATTCCCCTGAGTGACAGTCAAGAACATAAAATATTGTCACTAATATTGTAGCCTATTGAATATTGTTTTGTGGAAACAGGTACAAATCAGAGTTAATAGGGAAGAACTTGAGCTTGGTTAAGAGTTTCTAAATTTAAAAGCTCTAGTTTTGCTTACTGTGAATTCTGGCACTTTAAACACACTAACCAAATGAAATTCTGCTGCCCTCCACTATTTATTTCTACAGTGCTTTTTTTGTTGTTGTTTTTTTCATGAGTTCCTTAGACTCCATATTTGGAAGAAACTCAGTTCTTGACCTCAGTGATTTTGTTTTTCCCTGACTCAGTACTAGTTGCTTTTTAACATGTGCTTGTTTTAATTTTATCTTTCCCCACTTTAGTTAGGTGGAACCTTGACCCTTTTCTTCACTTCTGGATTTTATTTTTTTTTTACAACAACATGCTTAGATGGGGTTGAATCATAGCGAACCATCCAGTGTTACCTAAGTGGACTGTATCGAGGAGGTTGACTAGGTAGAATTTGTTCCATGGGGCTTTAAAGGAGCACTACTGGTAATGATTGCAGGAGACTGTAGGGCTTTATGATATCCATGACCAGGACTGACGCATTGCTCACATTTCACACCAGAACCTGACTGGAAACTTGTGTTTATATATATATATATATTTTTAGTGAGAAGCTACCTATATTTCCAAGAATTCCAGCAGTATAATTTAAATAATCTAATTTGGTATTTAGATACAGTGTGCTCTACTACTTGAAAAGCTTTCCTTCTAGCTTAGTGAGTCCCAGATTGAAACATCGGGCTGAAGCTCTGGATGCAGTCGTTAGTAAGGTACAGTTTGTTCAGTTTCATCATCCGTATCTCCACATTCACTCCCATTTCTCTCTTTCCCAGTGGACCATATTATTCCAGAATAGTAAACTAGATCTCTAATATTATTTTCAGTGCTTGTACTTCGTGAGAAATTACCTGATTGGAAAGATAATTCTAAAATGCATTTGTATTCTGTGGAATAGCAGAGACCTCGTGTGGCCGATTTGATAAATTCAAATGTATCAAATGTATCAATCACTTAAGCAAAGGAATGCAGACTTGGGTGCCTGACTCACCGGTCAAGCTGACAGATGGTCTTAACCCTTCACAAAATCATTCATTTATTCTAAACCTGACCTGTCCATGTCTAAAAAAGTAAAAACTGATAGAAAACATTAGAAAGTTAATTCACTGGTTTATCACAGAAAGGCTTATTGGGTTTAGAACGCAATGATTTAAGGATGATAAAACTGCATATTTCGTTCTTGGGTGAAATATGTATGTTGGATATGAATGGTTCCCAGTTTACCCCTCTAATGGATCTCTTCACGTTGGCCTACTCTTTGGAGATACGTTAACAGAATTTCATGTAATATAAAAGTTTTTAAAATCTAACTTCTAAACAAAAACTAGATTGAGAATGATGTTTAATGGATCAAAAAGCACTTAGGAGCATGTTCCTGATTTTAGTCTCTGATTTATACTCCATTTTATGGTTACAACATGAAGAAGTCGTAATTATTCTTAACACCAGAGGGAATTCATTGGGTAATTGTGGGTCATTTACTTATCTCCTGAGTGAATGTTGTATTTACTCTTTAGCTGGCTGAATTTTGCACAGAAGTTGAGAATTAACGATTTGAAGTGATTTCTGTGGGAGATCATTAACAAATGTGTACTCTAAACAAAGTCATCTAGCTATAAAAAAAAAAAAAGTAGCCTTCAGAATCTTCCTTTTCTTCAAATCCATGATCGTCTGCAGTTTCATTGTTTTTCATAAGCTCTGGCCTGAATTTTTACTAAGGTTTAAATTCTTAAAACTGTCCTTGATCTGGGATTGCACGCTTCCTCAGAAAAATTTATAGTTATTGAAGAATATCTTCTCTACATATGATAATACTTGTAGATTAGATCTTTGGGCTCTTTCACTCAAAGGTTTTTGTATTACTAGTCAAATAACATTATTCTTTTGTGATTTTTGACTGTGGCCTGTATCTCCCTATGATTTGTAGCAATGCTGAAATGACTTGGCTATCTAAAATTTCTGGCCTAGAGGTAATTCAGTGGAAGATGTAACTTTCCAAGTTTGTTGAAAGAGTTCGTGGGGAGCCAACCAGATCAGCTAAGTGATGTTGCCATTGTTTGTTTTGGCAGGAGGACTCATTACAATTTATTAATTTCTTCACCAGCTGCTCTTTTTCTCAAAAAAGAATGCTGTCTAGGAGATTTTATTTTACGTAATTCTTGAACCATGATTCCCTCCTACCTACCAAATAGTGTGAATTGTGTATCCATTATTCCCTTAGCTAAACTGACTTTATTCTCAGCTTTTTTAGCCCTAGATTTCCTAGGTTTTCTGTGGCATTGCTTGAAACTGTTGTACTGCTTAAGAAAAAAAGTCAAAATAATTCTGAGGCAAGCATGCTCTTCCATCCTTGCTTATGACAACAGAATAGTGAAATTAAAAATTATGCATTAGTAAGGAATTACTAATGTTCAGACATTGCTGTAAAAATCTTCACATCAGTTTTCATTCAGAGGATAGTAACACGGCTGTGGCAGCTTCTTGGGGAGCCAGTGTTGGTTTCATCTTTCCCTGGCACTGGGAAGCATGGTCTGAAAACAGTTCATCAGGTACAAGTTTCATAGCAGGGCTCATGGAATTCAGCACATCACCAGGTTTCCATTTGCCTTTGTCTTCTCTTTATATTTTCTAGCCTTTTTTCCCTCCACTCCCACCACCTCTGAGTAGCACTGATGTATCTGCTGAGGTGAGGATTTGTGGTAAGAACTGACTTTCAATTTCTGATATAATCGTGTATTAGGAGTAGCTTGCATTGCTATGAAGTGATTGGTATTTGCTTATTTTTTAAAATTATCACTTATAATTATGAAATAATTTACCTTTTTATCTGCTGTTTAAACAGCCCAATCAACGTAAAACATTTGTGTGCAGTCCTATTTCGCCTGTCTAGGTGGCATTTTTCACTTGGAGGCATTGAACCCCGGGAGGGAGTTAGAGAGCGAGTGAGGAGAATGAAGATATGTTAGAGAAAGAAAAGTAGGAGCTTTTTGCTCATGGATTCAAAGGTCCACAAATCTAAGTGAAAAAGAAAGCTCTTCATTTCTGACCGCAAATTCATTTTACTAATGCAGTTGCTGGGGAGGATGACCCAAAGCTCACTTATTCTGTACACTTTTTGGAAAGCAGCATTTCCTGGTTAGTCTCTTTTGTCATCGTCTCCCAAATAACGGTTAGAGATCTTGAAACAGAAAACCAGTGTAATGGGCTCTAGAGTTTAAACTAGGTGAGCGGCTTCTTATGTTCAGCCAGTTCCTTGATAAGGATCCAGTAGGAAAACCAGCAACAAAACATTTTAACGTGCAGTTTTGGGGGGCTCCCATGGGACCTGCTTTTTCATCACGTTTAAGCTCTTGTTGCAACACAGCTCTGTGAGATCTGGGACGCTCATATTCGCAGCGGTTAGTTTGGATATTTGAGCTGTCTGCCACACGAATACCAGCCTGGAGAGATCATCATTCTTCAGTTTCATTCAATGCCTCATGAATGCCAGATTAATTGGCAGGAAGGAAAAACACTGTGTGATATACTGAATGGGCATGTGTGCGTGATTAAGGAGTTGCTCAAGTAGCCAGTTCTGAGCTTTATTTCTCTCCTTTGTTAACAGATCTCAAGAAAAAGCCTTTGTTACAGTTTAGCCAGTGTCATTTTGTTGGTGTTTTCTAGCCTTTTAAAGTGGGGAGAAAATTGTCATTTCATGTTTAACTTACAACCTGTACAGAATTGAACTGACATCAGTTGCTTTCCATGCTTTAAAATTAATTATGCACAGCCCCATGGGTTTCTGTTTATCCACTTTGCCAAGAAATACAAGAGTTCCGGGTTTGGCACTGGAAGTATTTAATAATGTTGGTTTGTTCCTTAGGTCTCCTTCACATCTGAAAAGTGATTAATTAGAATAGGTATCTGGAATAAGTCTGATTCCATTGCACCTGGCAGAGCTTTCTAAACTCCTCTTGCAACAAAGAAGAGGAGCTTACCAACAGGGCTGTGCCATCAGGTGTTTGCTGGTGACCCTTCTAGCATGTTGCCTTGTAGTTGCTATATTCACCTTCTTGAGATGAAAGGGGAGGAAGAGGAGGACAGAGATGCACGGCTTTACCTTTTTTCAGTTGCCTACTTTAGAAGTCCTCGGATACTATACCTCTGTAAAGGCTTTCCTTAATTTTACCTGGACACATGAGTTATATACTTGCAAGAACCCTGAATATAAACTGTAAGACATACTAAAGTAATTGTCTACCCAGCCCCGAATCTGACAGTAGGATATCAAAGTCCAAAATCTAAATACGAGTACTCTTCTGTGGGGAAGATGTGTGTTTTTAAAGTTATATGCTTGGTCTCCTTTTTGAGATTTTTTTTGTATTCCTTTCCCAGAAAGAATGATTGTGGTGACTGACCAGTTGTAAACTGTTTTCTCCCTCAATTGTAAACCAGCCATTTAGAGAAATAAAAGTGGACTTCCTTTCTTCACCATTACACACAGCCTGGCCACCAGATGCTATGATTGTGTTATTCTTTAACCCACCTTGCTTTTTTGACTTGTGTAAGTATCTTTTGAAATGAATAAATTAGTATAGTATTCATTTCCTTTTATGTATAGTCTTTAGCTCAATTGCAAAATAAGTGACATTTTCCTATGAGCAAATTTCCTTTATGGATCTATAGATAGATATTTTGTTGTTCTTGTTTTTAAAGAGATTCCTTCTCTGTCACCACTTCAGCTTCCCTAAAGTTGAATCTGCAGCCTCTGAAGGTGAGTGTAGGATCCACTAAGACAAGGGTCTCTTTTTCTTGGTGATAACCATCATCCCATCTCTCCAAAGTGGCATATTTATGTTATAAGCAGATTTGGAAAGATACTACAATTTTTTAAGTGAACTCTTTTACTTCCTTTATAAATGAGTATTCAGTGGACAGAAATTAAGATCCCTTCAGATTAGAGATAGATCCTCAAAACTGAAGTTGGACTAGAAATTCGATTGGGAAGGAAAATACAGCTCCAGCCATACCCAATAGATCTTGTCTTCCCGGTTTGCTTATTGATACTGTGGGCAGCCCCTTCTCTTTGTTAGAACATCTCCTAGATTGCAAACATGGTGTTACAGCAGCCAGCTCAGCTGAAAGTTGGAGAGTGTTAAATTTCTTTTATGGGGCTTTTAAATAAAAACATTTATTGATTTTTGTGATATAAAAATACACTTATTGAAATTTAGGAAATTACTAAGTATAAAAAAGGAAAACCACTATTAACTGATGAGACTTACTCATTTTGTTTCTCCTGACTTTCTTCTGTTACCCCACATGGGAAAGCCCAGAAAAAGCTTAAAAAAAAAAAAAAAAACAGACACAGCCATTCTCATTGTTTTACCGCATGTGTGGAGGACTGGGGTACAAGCCTGTGTGCCTATCCCTACTTTGGATTCCCTCAGGCAATGCCCTTTTCCCAGGCGGTCAGTCTGAAAATAATTCTCTTGATATATGTCTTTTAAGCCTGAACTAAGGATATGGAGTATGATCCAGAAGCCTATAGAGAGCTGCCTTGTTCGGTTTATTGGCAACTTCATCTCTAAAACTCATTTGATCTTTTAAGCCCTTAAACACCATTAAGGACACTTGAAGCATATTCATACTCACGAAGAGCTTTCTGTTTAGGTGGACTTTTTAACATGACCATAAGGAAACCCACACCCAAAAAGAATGAGGTACTTTCAAAGGCCAAAGGAAAAGCAGAGAAAAAAACAAAGCAAAAGCAAAACCGATGAAATGAACCTAAATGTGAATTAGGGGTCCTGGAAATCAGAGTTCCCTTAGTACAACTGCGCAAACGTCTCCCCCTAAAAATGTAGCTCTCTGCTCCTCAGCTAAGATCCAGAAGCTTTGTATTCCATAGGAGACTCTTGGTGGGTAAAGCCGAAAGCTGCAGCCCTTTCAAGGTCTTGTTCTTTCCTTTGCTCTCCTCCTTGGTGGCAGCATGGCTGGGAGCTGTATCCTGAAGGACCTAGGTCCAAAACCAGTCATGAGGGGACTGTGGAGTGGCAGCGGGAGCTGGCCAGAGCTCCTCTCATCCTCGGCGTCCCGGGTCATTGCTGGGCTGTGCAGTCTTCCCCCGTCGCTTCATGATCCTCCCCGGTTTATCTTATTTTTGCCCAGTCTGTATGTACTCTTAGGTTTTTTTCTTTTCTTTTTATAGTACAGGTAATTTTCTGATCCCAGGTTTGGTGAATGTGTTAACACTGCTTTGTGAATAAATAAACGAGTGATCAGCTGAACGGTTGCAATTGTAGAATTCTGTTGTATGTAATGTACATATGGAGAGAGAATGTATTTTGTTCATTTTCTTAATAAAAAGTTATATATGGACACTACAAGATGGCTCCTGTGTTTGTTGAAACCACCTTTGAAGTCAGCTTTTTAAAATGTTTACATACTTTGAATGTGTTGTATTTTTCTTTCAAAAAGCTGAGTTTTGTTCAGGCTTCCAAAGATGAAAACGATACGCACCGCAGAAGGGCCTTTTGGTGTTTTCCTTTGAGACAGTGCCGAAGTAAAGAAGTTCTGATGGATCTCGCAAAGTTTCCTGGAGAAGTTTCCATTTTTAAAGAATACTGGTAAGTTATTTCATAAGATGGTGTCTTTTATCCCCCATTGATGACCAGCCCTATTTGATCTGTTTTGTAAACTGGATTTGTGTTTCCCAGGTTTCCTTTCAGGGAGACATACCTGTATAGATTAAGAACTAGAAGAAAACTGTAGAAAAGATAGGAAAGAGAGTTGGAGTTGTTAGAAAGTTTTGAAAGATTCTAGATCCGCTGTCCCTAATAAAGGGGAAAGAACTTTAAGGGCTGAACCTTGGAAAAAATAAACTCAGATATGGCGAACAAAGATCATGAGTTCTCCAGATGGGCTCAACAGGACCTCCTCTTGACCCTTTTCATGTCCTGCTCTCATTTACATTCTCAGGTTTCCAATCCTGCATTCTGACAGCATTAGCTGTCAACTGATTTTGTCCAAAATCGGGATTTTGTTTTCTCAATTTATAAATCAAATAATGCCTCTTACTACATACCTTTCATTTTTAGAATGTGCTTTGATTTGAGCATGGCTCATAAGTAACATTTTTGTTTTTCAAACAGAAAAACATGATGTGCGGTGATCAGGTAAGAAATTGGCCTTTCCAGGGGTGCCAGGTGGCTTAGTCGGCTAAGCATCAGACTCTTGATTTCAGCTCAGGTCATGATCTGACGTTTCTTGCGTTCGAGCCCCACACTGGGCTCCAGGCTGACAGTTCAGAGCCTGCTTGGGATTCTCTCTGTCTCTCTCTCTCCCCCTCCGCCCCCCCTTCCCTCTTTTTTCCCTTCCCTTGATCACTCTGTCTCTCTCAAAACAAAGAAACAAAAAAAATAGAGCAAGCTCTTAAAAATACTTAAAAAACAAAAAAAGAAATTAGCTTTTACTTGGTTGATTCTCCAGAGAATTAACTCAAAAGGCTCAAAATGTGGGACATGACTTGCTCTCTCTCAACACATATTGACCTCTGGTGGGAAGATAAGCCAAGAGAGCTTTATGGTGAAGCCTTGACGGCAGCTGCCCACACACCAACAGGAGCTGGCTGTGCCCCCTCTCGAGAGAGCCCCTGCTCCACCAGCGGCAGCCAGCTCCAGCAGGGGGTGGCCATGTGTGCCCACACTCGCATGCTTAGAAAGTCAGCTGTGGAAATGGAGAAAATCTTTTCCTCATTAAGGAGGGCAACATGATTTACTACCAGTCCTTCAGCCAACTGCTGGCCCTCCTGAAGTTAGTCCCTGCTTAGGCTTAAGGACTAGCCACTTAGGTTCCCCCTTTCCTTTAGCACCACATATGCCCCGTGTTTCACCTTTAAGGTCTCGGAAGAAAAGGGAGAAATCTGGCTTTCTGTTGCACATAGAAGATGGGACAGTAGAACACGATGCCTGAAACCTCTATCATTCTTACTCTGAAACTTCTGATGTTCACAGAGGAAACACACCCCCCCCCCCAGCAAGCCCTCACCGAGGCAGAGCAAAGGCAGTTACATCCTTTGCAGAAACGTTATTACAGGGAAGAGGGGAAAGCTATAGGTGCCTGTGCACTGCTGTGCCAGTAGGTCTTGGTATTTGGCAAATCCCAAGCAGGGAAATCAGGGCACTTGGCAAGATCTGTAGCGCACATAGGTACAGCCGCCCTCTGAAAGCTTGGGCACAGGATGGGTAGCCCAGGGCAGTCACGAGTCCTAGGATTACGTCCAGATCCAGCAGGAACTTCTGTGTGGCACTGGGCACTCTCAAGTCTTCTGCCTCACTTTCTCCATCTCCTAAGTAAATGTTGGCAGCAGATCCTGTTTGCCAGGATCCCACTGATTCTTAAATCTGTAAAATGGCAAGGCCTTTAAAAAATACTATCTCAGTATGTATCACATGTTAATTATAGTACCAGTCCTATTATTACTTTTTTCCCTTAGGATTCCCTTAGGATACAGAAGTAAGTGGTTTGGGACCGAGCTGGTAGGATGGGAGGTGAGGGGACGTGTGAGGGGATTGGGGGGGCGTGAGTGACAGAGGCCTAGCGCGCTAGAAAGGACTACTGAGTGAGTGCTTCTTGGTTGGCCGGGAGCAGGGTGAATGACCTATTCAGGAAGAGAATGGAGCCTCGGAGCCTCAGGTCTAATATGTGGCCAGCGATAAACTGTGAGTCATTCTCTTCTTAGAACAGTGTGCCTCTGGCATGGCCAAGGGGCCTGCTTGAGTTCCTTTCTGTATTCTTGGCCCACTCTTGAAGCTAACCTCAAAATACCCCTTGTCCCAACTCGCCACGGTTAAAAGAGTGATAACTGGCTTTCAGAACTCCCCTACAAAAAAGCAAAATCATATCGTAACAGTGTGTTCTAGAAATGTACCTTGTTGCGGGAACCCTGGCATTAATGTGTAAGACTGAAGAGAAACTCAAGGACTCACACTAACCCCTTACATAGCAGTGTCATGTCAGAATCCTTTGTCACGGTACCTAATTTCTACCTATTGGTAGAGAAGTGCCAATTCCCAAACAAGAAATGTAAAAAATGTTTTATAAACTGTAAGATGCCAGGCAAAGAGAAGAGATTGTTGTATAGCAACATGAAAGTGGACCTAGAGTCATCTGTTTACCTTGTGAAGATGGGAGAGTTTTCCCCTTCCAGTGAGGAATGGATAGGTAGAGAATACCACCCCAGGAGAGGGAATCAGGAGGGGTTTTGAGGGCTTCCTTTCCCAAACTTTCATCTTCACTAACATCTCTATAGACAAGGGACAGGGGAGAGGCTTCTTGGGACAAGTAAACACCCTTTTGTGAGCAGTAACAGGGCCAGGACAGAACTTATTTTTTTATACTTTTATTTGTTTTGTCTCCATGCCAGTGTTTCATACCTGACCAGGGCTCAAGGGTCTTTAGTGGTGGGTGATTCATAATTGTTATCTGAGGCAGAAGTGGAGGAAAGGAGGAAGGTGGAACATTGATAAAAGTGTGAGTGAAAATTCAGTTCCAATCACTCCAACAACCCAAGATAATCTGGAGAGCCATCGTCACCTCCAGGATCCCCTTCCTTTCTTTGAGCTTCCCCCACTTTCTCTGCATCCCCATCTCGCGGAAGAGCAGGAGGGCGCTGCACTCCCCAGAGCGCCTCATATCTTGGGTATTTCAGCAATGAGCCTCACACACACGGGAAGAACACAAGCCAATCAGTCAAGTCCAACCAACAGGGCTTGAACCAGCTTATACAAAAGCACTTTAATTGACAGTATACAATTTTCCAAAATATACTTTTGTAAGAAAATGGCAATAATTAAGTATAGTCTTTACAAACAAGTCTCTCAGTAAATTCCAGTGTACTTTAGACCCCTGTCCATGAAGACACACGCTCCCGCAGTCTCCTGGGCAAACTATTTGACATTCACTAATCACAAAAGACACCTCAAATAGTAATTTCCTCCCTTCCACTCAGTATTGGGTTTTCGCCAACCTGAGCCGAGCTGCTAGTGAGTGATGAATAGGCCATCGCTTTCCTCTCGCCCCCTCTGCCTTCCCCTAGCCTGTTTCCTTTGAGCCTCAGTCCTACCAGTAGAAGATCCAGATCAGAGCTCATAACTGTGTTGACAGAAAAGCTTACCGTTCATTTAAGTCTGAGACCTAAGTAACTCAGGGGAAGAGAAGGACAGTGATGTTTCCCACTGCTGTCCTCACATCCTCCCTAGCCTTGCTGCAGGGTAAGATCTGAGAAGGGCATTCGGTGTCATTCTGGTAGCTGTCCTTAATTTCCTGATTCCTTCTAAGGCCCACAGCACTGGTGTTTTAATCCTGTTTCTGTCACTAACCATGTGATTTTGGCCAAGTCACTCTCTCTTTCTGCACTTCGGTGTCTTTTTCTGTAAAAACAAAACAAAGGTTGGACTCAGTCTCTAAAAGCCTCTCCCTAGGACTAGAGTGTCACTTTCTAACAAGTGCATATGGACTCCAAGCCTGTGATAGGCTAGAATTTAGCTGAGGAGGGGGAGTGAGAGTCATATTTAAAAATAAAGATGCCTGATCTGTAAGACAAACTTTGTCATCAGCTTGTCTTATATTTCATTTTTCATTAAAGAAAAAACTTGTCATTTTTAGTGAAATAGACATTTACATTCCTGTTTCAGAGGGGGGGGCTAAAAGCCACCTCACTTAACAAATGTTTTTACAATGTGTATTCACTTAAAGCAGTGCACGGTGGATTAACGTGTGGCTGCTGTATTTACATTATCAAGACGTATAGCTGTATCAGCCTGGACTCGTTCTTCCAAGTTTCTCCAGTATCTTGTCAAAAAGGTTACAGCTCAGGTGATTTAAATAAACTTCCTGCCTGCTTTCCTTATCAAGAGGGGGCAAAAGAATCTGGCGCCTAGACTAGATTCAACCCGTATTCTGTCCTGCGATGCAGAGCCTGCTCTGTACCTCCTCCCGGAGCACCGCCCCTCCCCGTTCGCAGGGGAGCGCGCATCCGGCTCGGTTCCATCCAGTCATCAGCCATGGCTTCTGGCCTTTTACCCACCTTAGGGAAACCAATCTGCCATTGACGTAAAGTTTATCACCTCTCTGTGGTGCAGCCTATTGAAAGTCATGCTGAGTTCCTGCTGTTCTCTCTTCTCAGCCCCAGCATCTGACTTACCAGACAGCATTTAGAACCCAGTGTAGATGTGGGAGAAAGAGGAGCTTTGCACATGCGTGGCTGTATGGCCCTTGACCCAGAGGTCTAGTGGCAAGAGCAAGCCCAGGCAAGGTACTGGATTCTAAAGTTGCCCTAAAAGGCCAGTGTAACCCAGTCTGGATGCACCAAAAAGGAGCCTGTGAACCAGCCCAAAGCCTCCCAAGGCTCCTCTTGGACAGAAAAGAAACATAGTCATTCCTCTTGCCCAAGTATAATTTTCACTCTAGTCCTTGCCAGACATCGTCTCTCTCCCTAAGAGGCCTTGGGGGTTATAGCCTTTGCTCTATTTGTGGAGGCAAAGTTGCGGTCTCTTGTCTGAAGGCCTGGCTGGTAAAATGTGACCCAGAATCAGCAAAGGAGCAGTAATCCAGCCTGGCCTCTTCCACAGAAACCCGCTGGGTGGAAAGAACCAAATGCTGGGCAGGAAGGAAGCGAACAGATCTCTTCTCAGTGTAACAAGATTTCTTCTGGTCTTTCCCCAAACAAGCATTGTTCTCCATCCTGCCAACTGCCAAATGCTGGAGGATCAGTGCAAATGCTTTTGGTTCCTTGTTAGCATCTCTCCAGCTCTTAGAAACTTGCTGGAGGCCCTACTTGAACTCCTGGCATTTCTTTTCCCCTAAGATAACAAAGGCCAAAGGCTATGCCAGGGAAGGACAGAGATCTTCCCTCACTAAGCTCCTTGAAAAAAAAAAAAAAAAAAGCTATCCTAAAGCAGACCGCCTATTTCATCAGGACCATCAGAGCCTGGGCCTCCAGGCTCTGAGGTTCTGACCTACGCTCTGAAAATTACCTTACCACTTTCAGTCTCTGAAGCAGTTCTGCTAATCTTCCTAGTTGGTGTCAGGAAGTCATACCCAGAAACGAGAGACAGCGGGCAAAGTTCCGCATGGGCTTCCCTTTTCCCAGAAAACCAGATTAAACCTCCCTCTGCCCAGTCCTCAGGTGCCTTCTGCTTGGGAGCTGACCGCTGAGCTCCCTCTAAACCCCTCCTCCATGGTGCTGCTTCCCTGAGATGCCACCAGAAACCGCAGAACTGGGGTAGCCCTGCTAAGGGCAGAGAAGGGGACATGGCCAGGCCCAGCTCAGTGCCAGAACAGCGAGAGGTCACCGGGAACCCCACAGCCCTTCCCCCCCCCAAGCTGCCCCTGTGCACCTGAAGATGCATCACACTTTCTAGGCCTTTCTTGCACTATGGCACAGGAGAACCAGAAATCAGGGAGAATGGTTAATTGTAAAGTCTCCCAACGGCTGGAGCTTTGGCTTTGGGCAGTAGGAGGCTGGACTAAAACACAAACAAATACAACAAAACTCTCAGCAACTTGTAAAAGTCCCTGAGTTTCCTATGGAACCGAGAGTAAAGCCTATCGTTCCTGTCAATCGATTGTCTATGAAGACACCTCTCTGTGGACTGGGCCCCGGGAAAGTCTGCCCCCAGCTATCATTCTTGCCAGGTCTCAAATGGATTCCCCAGCGTGGGTCCTAACCCCACTGGCTGAGCACTGAACGACAAAATAGAAGCACTTGGCCTGCATAGCTACTGCAGACTCTAGTTCCCGGTGGGAGTAGGAAGCCAAGCAAGTTCCCGGGAGCCCCTTCAAAGAGTGCCCTGGGCGCTGGGCCAGGACCCATCTTCACCCGCAGGTGCATCCCTGAAGCAGACCTCGCTCACATGGGAGTCTGGTGCAGGTGGAGTCCCACTCGAATGCAAGGAAGCCAGAATCCAGGACAAGGGGTTCAAAGTCATGAATGACCTGTGTGAGTCCCAGTGGCCCTTGGGACAGGGTGGGGAGGCGGGCAAAAAGGGGACGGGAACACTGGGAGGCGAGGCTGGGGGACAGGAGATAAGACAGCTTGGACCCGTACTTTCAAGGAACCAGGTCATCCCAAGGCAGGATCTGGCGCTGCTGTCCCTTCTGTCCCACTGGGGGAGGATCGGAGGGGAGGGCGCAGGGTGGTGGCAGCGGTGGGGCGGGGTGGCAGCACACTCCAGACCAGGAGAGGGAATATGGTGTCATCCTGTCACCAGGGACTGTGTGAGCTGGACCTTACACCCCCGGTCAGGCCTCAGTCCCCTCGTATGTGAGGTGAAGGGATCCTACTAGATGGTCATGTCGGGGAGCTCCCGCTCACCTTCCAGCGGTCCTGAGCTCAGGCACTAGTGGGTTATCTTACAAGACGAATCTAGACAGAATGCGACTTGTTCAGTCTGAAAAGGGGAAATTAAGGCCCTGTGGGGTAGGGAGGAGGGAGCCTTCAAGTCTCCTTCCCTCACCAGTCTCTCCCTCAGCTGGGAAGGACTTTCCTCCCCTGTCCGAATGGCACTTGAGGTGGCTCAGTCTGGAGCGCTGTGGCACTGTCGGGGGCCACCTGCAGACCTGATTAGAGGTGCGTGTCTTCCTCCTCGTCCAGGTCATCCTTGGTCAGGTTGTCCAGGGGGACGATCCAGCTGTCCCCCAGCTCCCCATTAAGGTTGACCACCTTTTTCTCCTGCATCTCTGAGGAGGTCTCCATCACTTCCAGTGTGGGGTTGTCATGGTAACCATTCTCCACGGTCTGCAGCTCCTCCGTGAGTCGTTGCTAGGACAGGGACGATGACCCAAGAAGAAAGGGCAACGTTTAAGGGCCTGCAGCCTTCCTGTTACACATGTAGCCCCACAATCTAGGAGCCCCTGGTTGGGCTAATGTGCACATTAAGTGCTCCCGGAGGTCATCGTGGCTACCGGCCTTGCCCAGAACCCTAGAATTCCCAGCTCACTTGACCTTTCCCCTACTGGCAAATCCATGAAGTCCGCGGAAACAGACTCTGAGTCCTCTGATCTCTCTCCTCCATTCCTTCCCTCCAAACCTTACTGTCCAGGCATCTGCCTCACTCCACCCGCTGTACTGAATCAGGAAGGACTGGAATTGACTTTCATCAGGCCGGGTGACCCAGGACCCCTCCAAGGCCGAGCAAGATGGGTGCGGCATGACCTACAGCCGTCTCGGCTGCAGACAGGAGCCACCTGGAGACCGCACTCTCCTCTCGGCTTTGGCCGAGACACAACCTGGGTCACACAGTCGAGTCACCTAGGAAGCTCTGAACATTCAGATTCAGATTGTTTCAACTGGCGTGTGAGGAGGTGGGTATGGGAATTTCTCTACCTGTCCCCACAGCGTGCCACCAGGGGTGAGGACGACGTGTCCAGATGGGCCAGTCAGGATGGGAATTGAGGAAGGTGGGTAAAACACGCGGTCAGACATGTATGGCAAGGTCCCTTATTTCAGGGAACCCTCAGAGCAGCTCTGCGGGGTGAACATTCTCCCCACGTGCAGATGAGAAACCGGGACCAGGGCGTACCCGCGGCCATGCGGGTGACAGGAGGCCGAGCTAGGGCTTTACCCCAAGTCTGACTCCACAGCCCACGATCTTCCCTTCCCCTCCGTGGAACTCTCCAGTTCCCCCGTAACTTCGCAGTTCCTGTAAGGGGCGGTCACTGCCTGTCAGAAGGGGTCCACGGCCCCCTCACTCTCCTCGAATATGGGGGTGATGGGGTGAAGGCATCTGGTGAAGCGGCCCGTTTCCCTGGCGAGGGGGGCGAAGCCCTCACCTGGTCTTTCCTCTGGGAGAGGCGCTGGTGGCAGCAGCCGTAGAGGGCGGCGACCAGGAGCAGGAAGGAGGCCATGCAGACGATGGTGATGATGAGGGGCATGCTGAACCGGTCCTCCGTCTCTTCGGGCGGCCCTTGGTCCCCAAGCCTCATGTTACTGACACCCGCCTGCCAGGAAGGAGTAGGTTATGTGGCAGAAAACGGAACGTAGGTCGCTCACGATCAGTTACAAGCCCTTCTGCTTGGCATCTGCTGGGGGACTGATTCTGTCACCCGACCGTCCCGTCTAATCGTCCCTGCGAGGCTCCTCTACGATGAGAAGCGCTGCAGAGCAGAGTAACTGTGGACTTCGGGAACTGGGCCTCAGCCCCGCACACGGGAGGGGCCCGCTTACCTCCTTCAGCTCGTCCCATTTGTCTTTCAGCGATTCATACACGTCCGTGGGCCGGAGGCTTGCTGTGGGGAGGAGAGGCGTTGCTAGTGGTGCAGCTCACAGTGACCTGAGCGGGACGGACATGCCCCCCAAGAGGACGTGCCGTACCCCAGCCTCCTGAGTGCAGTCTCTCTCGGAGTGACCCTTCCTAGGGAACTGGGGAAGCACCAGCCCTCCTCGTGGCTCCTGAGCCGTCAGCCCCTGCCCTATGCCCACCCCCCGTAGGCCTCGGCGCCTCCTCCCCTCAACTCACTCTGGATAGTGATTCCTTTGATCGCCACCGCCTGGACCTCTGGAATAGGTGCCAGCTGTATGTGGCACTCATCTTGAGCTGGGTTGAAGGTGGCTTTTGCTGCTCTGCACAGCAGTCTGACCAGTTTGTCATCCGAGAAGTTCTTCGCCTGACATGGGGAGACAAGGGATTCCTCAGGGATCAGAACAGCAGCCTAGGCTTTGCAGGGAGCCCATCAGACCCAAGGTCAGGAGAAGGCTGTTGCCTGGTGTGAACCCACTTCTCTCTTCCCTCAACTGGGGCCACTCCCAGGCCTGGAAGATGTCACAGGTTAGGTGCCGAGCTGGGCCAGTCCCTGCCTTCTCGGACTCCTGCGCATCTCTTCCCGGGTCCCCTCTCCCCGTTTATCGTGTCTATGGCTGAACAATACCTTTCACCTAACGGCCCTCTTTTCTCCCTTCAGGGGTCACCAGAGGTCACGACCTAATGCCCTTAGCATCTCCCCAGAAGGGCCTGTGGAAGCCCTTCCCAGCAACCACTGCCACCCCCTCCCCAGCCCCACCCTCAGGCTCTCTCAACCTTCCAGATGTTGACGCCCAGTTCAAAGACCCCAGGGGGGAAGCCCCAGCTCTCAGCCCAAGGATATCTATCCCAAACTGGAAACACGCACACCCTTCCCTAAACTAAGATGCTGACCACAAAGCCATAAACAACAGGCTGACGGAAAAAGGCAAGGCCGTCACTGAACAGGGCATTGTGGGTGATCTTGAAGATGCACATGGGGACATCTTGGAAGGGGGTCTTCTGTACCGCTAAAGAGACAGAGTATGGCTGACATGGCTTTAGGGCTGAGAGTGAGGAAGAAAAGCGTGGACAGCTTTTACCAGGTCTGGCCATGTCACCTAGAGGCACAAGCTCGTGTTTCTCTGACCTGATTGTGGAATAAGGTACAGAGATGGATGAAGTAAAGGACTGGTGGTGTGGCTCACCTCAGGAACCCCACAAACCATCCTTAGGTTTCTACCTGGGATTTCCTAGGCTTCCCAATTCCTCAGCCTGACATGAGGCAGAGATACGGGACTTCCAACCCTCCTTTTACAGCACACTGGGGGGAAAAACGCTTCTCCCAACCAAGCACACAACCTGGCAAGTTTCAGTGAAAAAGAGGGCCTGAGAATGGCTGGGCATGCGTCAGTGGGATTCTTGAGCCTTGTCCAATAAGCCCAAGGCCAGGGCAGCACCGTTCCCTTTAAAACTCTGGTCTTGGGGCGCCTGGGTGGCTCAGTCGGTTAAGCGTCCGACTTCGGCCCAGGTCATGATCTCACGGTTCGTGGGTTCAAGCCCCGCATCAGGCTCTGTGCTGACAGCCAGTTCAGAGCCTGGAGCCTGTTTCAGATTCTTTCTCCCTCTCTGTGACCCTCCCCTGTTTATGCTGTCTGTCTGTCTCTCTCTCTCTCTCTCAGAAATAAATAAAACATTAAAAAATAATAATAAAACTGATCTAAATGCATGCTTTTGTAAAATTCACTTGGAAAATCCCAGCAAACGAACACCCAAAGGAAAAACAACTGTTTAAAAAAAAAAAATACAGGTGGTATTAAAATGTTGTAAACCCACATTTGCCGTCCTTTAGAAAGCCAGTCTTGGGGCGCCTGGGTGGCTCAGTTGGTTAGGCGTCCGACTTCGGCTCAGGTCATGATCTCACAGTTTGTGGGTTCAAGCTCCGCGTCGGGCTCTGTGCTGACAGCCAGCTCAGAGCCTGGAACCTGTTTCGGATTCTGTGTCTCCCTCTCTCTCTGACCCTCCCCTGCTCACGTGGTCTCTCTCTCTCAGAAATAAATAAAACATCGGGGGGAAGAAAAAAAAAAAAAAAGCCAGTCTTAATTCCGTTCTACTTTCTAGGGGGTGTTTGCAAAAAGTCACTGACCAGGAGGGGGCAGCCGTGAGCCACTCATCAGCTGCACTCACAGGTGCCAGCAGAAGGGAGCAGCAACCTGGGCAAATCGGACACGCCCTTTCCGGAAAATGGAGCGACAGGCAGGCTGACACCCCCACCTCAGGACACACATACCACCCTGAGTGCTGGCAGTCGCTCCCCACTGCTTAGGAACTGACTCCTCAGGCTAGAAGGAGATTATCTCCATGCTGTTCATCCACTGAGGCCGTCAGATGAACCAGCAAATATAAAACCAGACTATTAGAGCCGGAAAAGTTAGGCAGACTGAGTCTCTCATTTTCAACCGGAGCCTCTGAAGACCAAAGAGATCGATTTAACTAAATCACAATCTGAACAAGAGGCAAACAGGAAGTAGGACTAAGGTCTCCAGACTCTGAGAACGTGAACAATTACACAGCGCCAAGCCCAGGAGACTGGGGTACTTCTGGCCCGGCAGCAGCCCCATGGACTTGACTGAGAGGAGTCTGAACTTCACTTTGTCCCTCCGTCAGCTGGAAGGGGCCACTTCCCACCAGGAAAAAAACAAGGGCAGGAAAATGAACACCCCATTCCCTTCTAGCTTCCCTAACCCTGCTGCTAAACTGCAGTTAGGGGGTGTAGTTGGGGGCAGAGCCTGGATTAGCAGGGTACTCACACAGGGGCTGGTCTTCGTGAAGTTCAAAATGAGCATCTTCTCAGTTGGATTCTCGGGATGTCCGCACTGTATCTAGAAGAAGCCACTGAGATTCACATTCAGGCTCAGCCTGGCAGGGTCTCATCACTAACTGCTCCCTCCCCCTGGCTGGGCCGGCCAAGCGACAGAGCCGGGTGCGTCCCTGGCTGTCCAGCTGTCTGGCAAAGCAAGGGAGAGAGGGGGGAGTGGCTGACTGCCTCTCACAGGCCTCGCCAGCGGCCCTGGTAGGGAAGGAAGATGAGAAACACCTCTTAGAGCCACCTTCCATCTGAGTCTGGTCTCTCTTACCCGTTCCACTGGCAGTGCCCCATCATTCCTAGGAGTCGAGGAAGGAGAAGACCTGCTGGAGTCGTGGCGGGTAGCTGGAGCCAAGTGAGTGCTGAACCCTCCAGGTCCCGTGACAGGAGATGTGGCCACAGGTCCCAAGGAAGGGCCTGCAGGCAGCAGAGCCTCCGACGAAGAGGTCCCAGGGATGGAGGAAGGGGTCCCAGGGACAGAGGAACGGGTCCCAGGGACGGAGGCAGGGGTCCCAGCGACGGAGGCAGGGGTCCCAGCGACGGAGGCAGGGGTCCCAGCGACGGAGGCAGGGGTCCCAGCGACGGAGGCAGGGGTCCCAGCGACGGAGGCAGGGGTCCCAGCGACGGAGGCAGGGGTCCCAGCGACGGAGGCAGGGGTCCCAGAGACGGAGGAAGGGGTCCTAGCGACGGAGGAAGGGGTCCCAGGGGCAGCTGGCACCTTGCTGGAATACTGCTGATTTCCTTGTGAGGTCACCAACGATGCTGTGATTGGGAAAGCAAAAGCTCTGAGAAAAGACGAGCAGGAGGCGCCTGGCTGGTTCAGTCCAAGACTGTGCAACTCTCGATTGCAGGGTAGTGAGTTTGAGTCCCACGTTGAGTATAGAGGATAGTCTCTCTTGTTCTTAGCTCCCTAAGGTTCTCTGATCTCTCCCACCCAGACTGCAGGCTGCAGTAATAAGCAAGGCCATGAGGAAGATGAGGTAAACACATGAAGTCAATTCCTATAACATATTCCAGGACGGGTAGACTGGATGAGCCAGTGTGAGGCCCAATAAAAGCAGTCACAATGGCAAACACATCAGCCACGAGAGCTAATGCTAACTGAGCACTACTTACACCATCGGAAGCATTGTCCCGAGTGCTTCCAAGTTACTTTCTTAGTTATTCCTCACCATACCCCTACGAAGATGGTGCCCTAATTAACCTATTATATAAATAAGGAAACTGAGGGGCACCTGGGTGTCTCAGTTGGTCAAGTGTCCAACTTCAGCTCAGGTCATGATCTCAGGGCTCGTGGGTTCAAGCCCCACATCGGGCTCTGTGCTGACAGCTCAGAGCCTGGAGCCTGCTTCAGATTCTACGTCTTGCTCTCTCTCTGCCCCTCCCCTGCTCACACTCTATCCCCTTCCCTCAAAAATAAACATTTTTTTTAAATGTAGGGGTGCCTCGGTGGCTCAGCCAGTTGGGCACCCAACTCTTGATTTTGGCTCTGGTCATTATCTTGCCGTTTTGTGCTTTAAAGCCCCAAATGACCTGAGCTTAACCAACAGTCTCCCAGGCACCGCTGCTCTGGAATACTTTTAATGCTCCACCCCTGCAATCACCCAAGTCTTACCCATGAACAGACCGTTGGCTTGCTTATGCACTCAACCGAGCAGGCCAAAACACCAAGCTCTCATCAGAATAACACAGCACTGTTGGCCTCTGCACGGCCCCGAAAGGGGACCCCGGGCCTGAATGAAGGCGGGGGTGTCACAGCGTGTAACCCTTAGCGTGAACTCTGTCCTCCAGCTGAGCAACTGTAGAGAACATAAGCATTCAGAAGTTCCTTCTTGCTTGGGGAGAAAAAAAGCGCATAACTTACCTGGCACGGTAGGCGCCCCCTGTAATGTGGAGCCGGGACTCTGACTGGTGCGTACACTACTTGAAGCTGTAGTGTTTTTGTCTGGTTCCTCAGGAGAGCTACCTGAGGGATTCGAAACAGCCGTTGCAGGGGGCTGCTGAGGACTTGCTGGGGCGGCCGTGGAAGGAGTGTGTGCGGTGCTGGCAGAGTTCATCAGTGGAGGCACTGTCTTCGGCGTCATGCCTTGAATGTTCGCGTGGTCGGTGGAAACACTGGGGCCACTCTGGGCTCCGGATCCGGCTGGCTGGCTGTGTGTGGTGTCGGGCTTCGTGGGCTTTAGGGTGGGTGAAGGTGTAGGCTGGCTTGAATCTTGAGTCTCTGGGCGATGAGTTGTGTGGGCCTCGGTCACTTTGACAGTGGTCGTGACAGCTTTGTTTTTCTGAGCTGGGTTTGAAGACGAGGCATTGGGTGACTTGCTGGTTGCGTCCAATGTGGGGACTGACGGCTCCGTTTTCTGAGTGAGTTTTGGGACCGTGCTTGCCAGGGGCGGGCTTATAATCTGCGTTCCATCACTGTTTTTGGCATCAGCCTGGATTGAGGTTGTGACATTCGCTGAGCCAGTAGTGCTCAAGTCGGCTGGTTAAAAGACAACACAGAAACGAGTCAGGGCATCAGCTACAAGTGTTTCTCTGCACATTTCCCAGCTCTTCCTGGGGACCCAGAGGCCTTGCCGTCATCCCTGCCATTT
Organism: Hyaena hyaena; assembly: GCF_003009895.1. NCBI lineage: Eukaryota > Metazoa > Chordata > Mammalia > Carnivora > Hyaenidae > Hyaena > Hyaena hyaena. The sequence continues at coordinate 4,444,080 of NW_024080640.1, forward strand.
GCCTTGGCTAAAGGCCTGGGTCTTCGATGTACCCACACTCACTGAAGTTCAAGAAACCACTAAGTACCATAAGAGTGAAGCAGAGGAAGCCCCGGGAAATTCCGCAGAAGAGAAAGACCAAGCCACATAATGGCCCCGCACGGGAAGCCCGCCGTGAGCCCGTGCACTTGCCCCTCCTGTTTCCCCTGTGCCAGGCGGCCAGGGTCCCCCCTGCCTCCTCTCCCCAGCTCCCAGGCACACGAGCCTCCGTAAGACTCAGCAGACTCATGCCTACCGACCTGCCTTGTTGTGGGCATGGCGAGAAAGAGCTGCCTCTGCTCTCATGGAAGTATAATCTAGAAGGAGAAACTGGCAATAGGGACATTACACAAATGGCCATCAAAGTACAGTTGTGAGACGTACAAGGAATACGAGTACGGAGCGTCTGACTCTGTTCTGCAAGGGAGCTTACCCTTCCCGGGGAGTCAGGGAGGAAAGGCCTTGGGAATTTTCCTCTTCTGTTTAATGTATTATTCATTAATATGGAACTGTGGACCCCAGACCACACTGGTGAAGACGACACACATAACCCATACCCTCAGGGACCTTACATTCTGGTATCAAGACCGAAATTAACAATAAACAAGTGGACAGAACAAACACAAAATTCTGGGGGCGCCTGGGTGGCTCAGTCGGTTAAGCATCCAACTCTTGGTTTCGGCTCAGGTCGTGATCTCATGGTTTGTGAGTTCGAGGCCCACCTTATGCTCTGCGCTGATGGTGTAGAGCCTGCCTGGGATTCTATTTCCCTCTCTCTGCCCCTCCCCTGGTCTCTCACAATAAGTTTTTTTTAAATATCAAATTCTGGAGACTCTATGGAAGAAACGAGCGAGGAAATGATGCAGAGAACAGGGATGGGGGCTGTTCAGGTAGAGAAGTGAGGAGGGGGCACTTGGTCTGCTCAGGGGGTGGAGTGAGCAACTCTGGATCTGGGGGTTGTGGACTCGAGTGCCACACGGAGTATAAAGATTCCTTAAAAAAAGAGAGAGGTGAGAAAAGCCATCTCAGATGCTCATTCTGCTAAGACTTGAAGGATAAGGAGAAAACTGTGTGGAGAACAGGAGGCAGAAGAAGAACAGAACCGGCAAAGCCCCCAGAGCAGGGATGAAACGTAAGAGGAGATGAGCCTGAGTGGGGGGTTTGAGTCAGGGGGTCAGGGAGTGGGGCCCAGAAGGCAGGGCCTTACAGGGGCTCCTGGGTGGCTCAGTCGGTTGGGCGTCCGACTCCAGCTCAGGTCTTGTGGGTTCAAGCCCCACATCAAGCTCTGTGCTGATAGCTAGCTCGGAGCCTGGAGCCTGGAGCCTGCTTTGGATTCTGTGTCTCCCTCTCTCTCTACCCCTCCCCCACTCGTGCCTTTTCTCTCTCGTTCTCCTCTCTCTTTCTCTGAATAAACACTTTTTAAAAATATAAACAGGGGTGCCTGAGTGGCTCAGTCGGCTGGACGTCCGGCTTCGGCTCAGGTCATGATCTCGTGATTTGTGGGTTCAAGCCCCATGTCAGGTTCTGTGCTGACACCTCAGAGCTTGGAGCCTGTCTTCAGATTCTGTGTCTCCCTCTTTCTGTCCCTCTCCTGCTCATGCTGTCTTTCTCTCAAAAATAAAATATTAAAAAATTTTAAATAAAAAATAAATTTTAAAAAATGTAAACAAAATCAGGGCCTTACAGGTAAAGGGCCAATAACTTATTGTCCAAACCATTAATTTTTTTAGAATAAAAGGAGACTCTCTTGGGGCGCATGGGTGGCTCAGTCAGTTGGGCATCTTCAGGTCAGCTCAGGTCATGATCTCATGGTTCATGTGATCACGGTTCAAGAGATGGGGCTCTGTGCTGAACACAGAGCCTGCTTGGGATTCTCTCTCCCTCTCCCCTCTCTGCCACCCCCCCCCCCATGCACGCGGTCTCTCAAAATAAACAAAAAGAGAGAAACAAAAGAGGAGACTCTCTGATCCTCCTTAGTAAAGATTTTGGGTTTTATTCTAAGTGCAAAAAGAAGCCACGGAAGGCTGTAAGCAAGGAAGTTTTAGAGGGTGGCCGGCCAAGGGACTGTGGATCGGAAGGGAGAGCCTGTAGGTGTGGAGAGGAGGCCAGGACAGGAACCCGGATGGAATGGAGAACAGTCCGCTGTACAACGTTATCAACAGTAGAGAGGAAAAGAAATGGTTCAACACGGTATTACGGGGGCACCTGGCATGTGACTCTTGACCTCAGGGGGGTGAGTTCAAGCCCCACGCTGGGAGCAAATCTTACATTAAGAAAAAAAGACTAGGGACTCCTGGGTGGCTCAGTCGGTTAAGCGTCTGACTTCTGCTCTGGTCATGATCTCACAGTTCACAAGTTTGAGCCCCCCACTGGGATCTGTGCTGACAGCTCAGAGCCTGGAGCCTGTGTCTCCCTCTCTCTTTGCCCCTTCCCCACTTGTTCTCTCCCTCCCTCCCTCTCCCCCCACCCCATCTCTCAAATAAAACACTTTTTGAAATTTAAGGAAAAGGACCATAGTTTGGACACAGAATCCGGAAGAAGGGAATCCAGGATTATTCGTGGTTTTCTGTACGGAGCAGAAGGGAGAGAGCAGTGTGGAGGGCAGTAGTGGATCTTTACCGTTCTTTGCAGCCAATCAGAATCAATGCCATTTTCCTATGTTTGGGGAACTCCCCACATGATAAAAGTTTGATGGCAGCAGGATTTGCCTATTATAGATGCTGAAAAATGCCAGATAATTCCTTTCCCATCCCTCCTTGTGACTGGAGCACAAGCATGTGCTAGGCTGTCCTTAGCTAACTAGTCACTTCCACCCCAGCCAGTGAGTGAAGGGCAGCAGCCTGTGAGGAGCGCGGAGAGCAGTTAACAGCGACATCATGCTGGAGTGCAAGCAGCTGAGTGTCCACAGCCCAGAGACAGCCCCTAGTGCTGGACACTGGTGAGCAGTACTGGCCTCTTTGGACCACTTGTATAGCCTAACTTGACTGCTATTAAAAGTAGCCCAAGGGGCACCTGGGAGGCTCAGTAGGTTGAGCAACCAACTTCAGCTCAGGTCATCATCTCATGGGTCATGGGTTCGAGTCCTGCATGGGGCTCTCTGCTGTCAGCACAGACCCTGCTTTGGATCCTTTGCCCCCATGTCCCTGCCCCTCACCTGCTCACTTACATGCTCTCTTTGTCTTGCAAAAATAAACAAACATTTAGGGGCACCTGGGTGGCTCAGTCGGTTGAGCGACCAACTTCAGCTCAGGTTATGATCTCACAGTTCATGGGTTCGAGCCCCGCGCTGGGCTCTGTGCTGACAGCTCAGAGCCTGGAACCTGCTTCAGATTCTGTGTCTCCCTCACTCTCTGCCCCTCCCTGACTCACATTTCGTCTCTCCCTTTTTCTCAAAAATAAACATTAAAGAAATTTTTTAAATAAAAATAAACGTTACAAAAAATTTTTTAATTAAAAAAAAAGTAGGCGCGCCTGGGTGGCTCAGTCGGTTGGGCATCCGACTTCGGCTCAGGTCAGGATCTCACGGTTCGTGGGTTTGAGCCCTGCATCGGGCTCTGTGCGGACAGCTAGCTCAGAACCTGGAGCCTGCTTCAGATTCTGTGTGTGTGTCTCTCTGACCCTCCCCTGCTCATGCGGTCTCTGTCTCTCAGAAAGGAATAAAACATTGAAGAAAAAAAAAAAAAGTAGCCCTAAATGTGGTCACCAGCAATCCCAGTTCCTCACAGTAACCCAATAGATCATACACGTGTGCGCACACACACATGCACACAAGACACAATTGTGCCGCTGAAAAGCGGAAATCTGTGTCAGAAGCGGTCGCAGGCAAGAAGACTTCAAGGAGTGGTGACTGGGTCTCCTTGGGGTTTAAGGGAAAATCCCGCACGTATGACGGGGCATGACGCTAGTGTCCCATGGTGTCCAGTGGAGAAGCAGTCACATTATCCCGTCATCTAGAACAAAGTGCCCATGGAGTAGCTTTGGCATTTGTTGCCACAGAAACTATGAAAGGCACACAAAAAAGGGTGTGTTAATCATTCTGGTTTGCCAGTGATTCCTCCTTCGCAGTAGTCATAAAATAACAGTGCTTCTTATAAATTGATCATGTCATAGTACTTCTTTGGTTAAAGGGCTGAGATTGCTGAAGGGCGTATAAGCCTAGTTGAGGAACTAAGGGTTGTGGAATCGGGTGGTTACTTCTGACTGTGGTGGGGAGCTCCAAACAGGGTTTCCTCACCCGAGAACTATGGACACTTTGGGCTGGATACTTGTTACAGGAGGTTATCCTACGCATTCTAGATGTTTAACAACATCCCTGGGATCTATCCACTGGATGCAAGTAACATACCCACCTACCCCTCCCCAGCTGTGACAACCAAAAATACCTTTAGATGTTGCCAGATGCATCTTGGGAGAGACAGAAATCAGTACCAGTGAAAACTGGCTTAAATTAAAGAAGGGGAAAAACAGGGGTGCCCAGCTGGCTCAATTGGTAGACCTTGTGACTCAACTCTTGATCATGGGGGTGGGAGGAGAGGGGAGGAAAAAGAAATTAAGTTTTAATTCCTAAATCCTCCTATGAAAGCAGACTAAAAACCAGAGATTTTCTAAGGCTACAGTAAAGGGATCTCTTATCGTTTGCAGCTGACCAACAGAGAAGACCAAAAGACAAATGTCAAAGTCTGATCCTACAAACTGCCAAATTACAAGGTTAGTTTGCGTTATTTTAATGTTTCATTTATTTTTGAGAGAGAGAGAGAGAGAGAAAGTACAAGCAGGGGAGGGGCAGAGAGAGAGGGAGACACAGAATCCGATGCAGGCTCCAGGCTCTGAGCTGTCAGCACAGACCCCTAAACGGAGCTCGAACTTGTGAACCGCAAGATCATGACCTGAGCTGAAGTCAGATGCTTAACCGACTGAAGCCAGCACCCCAATGTTAGTTTAATTCTTAACTTCACCAAATCTCTTAGGTGAAAATAGGACCTTGAGAATTGAAATGGTGACATGCAAGAGATGCAGAAGAGTCAGAGTGTAGTCAGACCGGTAGATCTCAATCTGTGGGGCACCTGGGTGGCTCAGTTAAGAGTCCAACTTCGGCTCGGCTCAGGTCATGATCTCACAGGTCCAGGAGTTCAAGCCTCGTGATGGGCTCTGTACTGACAGCTCAGAGCCTGGAGTCTGCTTCAGATTCTGGGTCTCCCTCTCTCTCTCTCTGCTCCCTCCACTACTCGTGCTCTGTCTCTCAAAAATAAATAAAATGTTGGGGCGCCTGGGTGGCTCAGTCGGTTAACCGTCCGACTTGGGCTCAGGTCATGATCTCACTGTTCGTGGGTTCGAGCCCCGCATCGGGCTCTGCACTGACAGCTCAGAGCCTGGAGCCTGCTTCAGATTCTGTGTCGTCCTCTCTCTCTCTGACCCTCCCCTGCTCACGCTCTCTCTCTCTCTCAGAAATAAATAAAACATTAAAAAAATTAAAAAAAAATGTTAAAAATAAAAATTGTTTTAAATCCCAATCTGCAATGGAGCTCACGTGCCTAGACTCAACTGCTGTTCTGTTTGATGATGCTTGAAAACTCTTAAGAGGCTCACCTGAGCTCACGGACACACAAAGCCACATCACATCATCATCTCTAGGACTCTTTGCTTTTTCCCCAACCTGTAACAATAGCCAGACTCCACCACGCCCCAGAAAGACAGAGTTTGGCCCAGGAGGAGGCCTACACGCTAAGAAGTATCTATTAACCCTGGCAAACAAAGATATATGGTTATAGGATATGACGGTGCTAGATCAAGGAGGGATAATCCTATCAGGCTGAATTTGTCAACGTGGGTGTGCATCTCTGAGCTTTGGGGTTCAATACGCTGACTTAAACAGCCAGGTTCTCATCGTTTTCTTAGTTGGTGAACGGACACATGCACTCAGTGTTAGTCTTCATTACGTAAAGCCAAGTTGCCAGAAATTCCCTGGAATAACGAACAGGAACAAATCCAAAACCTTAGAGAGACGTAAGTGGTAGAATGGTTTATCACATATAATCTGCTCGTTCACACTTTATTTTCTTAGAAGAGCTCAAATGACATTAAGACACGTATCTTTTCATGTCTGTGAGATGAGGATGTAATATAAAGTACCGTAAGTCAAACTGCGACAGGGTTTTCCTTTTCTAAGTAGTTCATAAAAGATTAGCGCGCCTTATCATTGATGGGATCTCGGATTTGATTAAATTGGGGATATTGCAGAGGAGACTCGTAGCGTATTCTGAGAGACTGGGGTGACTGTTTCTCACTGGCCAGGAGAGCTCGCAGGAGAGAGTGCGGATTTCAGCGGGGGTAGTAGATGCAAAAGTAGAATTTCATTTCTCGGGAGAAAGGCGGGTACGATGCCGTAACGGACAGCGGGATCCGCGTGCTAACAGAATAAGGTAATGAAAGGGATTTGGGACCGGGGCTAATTACCATGTGGTCTTTAGGGGCAGCCCCCTAACCTCCCGCGCTCAAGGCTCAGCAAACAGACACCTGTGTCAAGTCGCCGCGGGAGGGAACACAGCCAGCCGCTCCTCCAATTCCCAGAACGGAATCTTTCCACAGACTCAGGGCACCTTGAGTGCAGTGTGTATTCATTTCCCAAGGCCGCTATACCAAATGGCCACAAACTGGGTGGCTTAAAACAACACAGATGGATTCTCTCAGGGTTCTGGAGGCCAGAAATCCAAAATTGGCAGGGCCGTGCTCTCTCTGAAGGACTCCGGAAGAATCTCTCTTTGCTTCCTCATGGCAATCTTTAGTATTCCGGGGCTTGTAGTTAGATCCTTCCAATTTATGGCCTTGTCACACGGCCTTTGTCCCTGTTGTCTCTTTATAAGGACACGAACTCTGTGGGTTTAGGGTTCACCCTGGTCTAGTAGGACCTAATCCAGTATGATCTTAACTTGATTATATCTGCAGACGGTTTCCAAGTGAAGACACATTCGCTGATACCACGTACTGGAGATTTAGGGCTTGAACACATCCTTTCGGGAGGGCATTATTCGACCTCCTAATCTGCTCCTCCACCCCAACTTACTTTGCTATAAACACCAGGGTTCTTAGTTTCAGACATTAAAAATCAACTCTGCATTGGGGCACCTGGGTGGCTTAGTCGGTTAAGCGTCCGACTTTCGCTTGGGTCATGATCTCGCGGTTCGTGGGTTCGAGCCCCGCGTCGGGCTCTGTGCTGACTGCCAGCTCAGAGCCTGGAGCCCATTTCGGAGTCTGTATCTCCCTCTCTCTCTGACCCTCCCCTGCTCATGCTGTCTCTCTCTCTCTCTCCTAGAAATAAATAAAACATAAAAAAAAAAAAAAATCAACTCTGCATCAAACAGAAAGTGGAGCCCTGCGTGCATCTCAGCTGTGCAGCGGCTTTCCACGGTCCCCTTTGCAAATCGGCTCTGTGGTCTCACGTCCCCGTCCCCATCCCCACCTCCCACAATCACACACGCAGGCCTGGGAGGGGCCACTTCCAGGGTTCCCACCAGCCCACAAACAGCAGCAGCAAGGAAGCCGCCCGCAGCACGGCTTGCTTGTAGCCACCCACGACCGTTACCGCCACCGCCTGGGTTCCACTTCCAGTAACAGCTCTGCGGAAGTGCACAATATCCTGGGGAAGCCATCCCTCACCACCCCGGTCTCCCCAAGGCCGACCCAGGTCACTGGTGGGCAAGCTGCTTTTGCGCTAAGTCCACTCTCCCATGCACGGCTGCGGCGTTACACTCCACAGGCTTGGAATCTCCCCAGGCCTCCGGCATCCTGATCGCCTCTGACTTTGCTCTGGAAGTCATGGGCAAGCAGCCTGGTGGCCAGCCTGGCAGAGCCAACCCCAGGCCCCAGTCCTGAGTGGCCACCACCGGCCACCAGGCTTCAGGAGGCACTAGGCTCACCAGAGTCCCTCTCCTCCTCTCCCCTCCCCATAGGCAGGCTGCAGCCAGCAGAAGCAGTTGGGTTCTTTTGTATCAAAAGTTTGGGGTTTTGTGGCAAAACACCAAAAAGAAAGTAGAGAGAACCCCAGTCTTTGCTATCCAAACTACACGCGAGTCTTCCTGACACCCCCACAATGGCGTGCCTTGAGCCAAGTAGAAAATAAACCCCCAGCAGCCAGTTTAAAAAAAAAAAAAAAATCATCACCTAACTAACAAAATCATTTACGATGGCTAAAGAATCAGGCTTAAGTCAGAAACCTACCTAGAACACTTCTCCAGAACTTGTCTGAGGAGACATCATTTCTACCACCAGCAAGCACGGGGTTAATTCAGTACGCATCAATGACACCGTTACTACTAGATACTGGATTTCTCCCTGTCTCCCTCTCTCTCCCTCCCTCCCTCCCTGCCTGCCTGCCTTTCTTGATTTCATTTCTGAAAGTCTTGGGGATGCTGTCTGGTTACATGCTAGGGGGCACCACAGGTATCCTGAGTCCCAACCACACTACTCCCTGCTTCACTATGTAGCAGCACATAGGAGTCAGGGTAAGATGGGTCAATCTTGTCAAGTTAATAATGCTCCGCTTAGGGGCGCCTGGGTGGCTTAGTCGGTTGGGCGTGCGACTTTCACTTAGGTCATGATCTCGCGGTTCGTGGGTTCGAGCCCCGCGTCGGGCTCTTGCTGACTGCCAGCTCAGAGCCTGGAGCCTGTTTCAGTCTGTGACTCCCTCTCTCTCTGACCCTCCCCTGCTCACGCTGTCTCTCTCTCTCCTAGAAATAAAAATATTTAATATATATATATATATATTATATATATTTGCAGCTAACTGAGGCATAATGCATATCCATCCGATTGATGATCAAGAGTGAGATTAAGATCCTTGCACTCCAAATCTATCCCAAGAAGTCTATCCACAGCCTCCTCCATACACTTCCTGGCATGGATTCTCTCTTCTTGTTCCTTCTAAGTTCCTATCTGTCTAAAAATCATTAGCTCTTGCCTGTGAATCTGGTCAGATCCTCACCTCAGTATAGTTTGCCTTCAAAACAACAAAAAAACTGACCATGAAATGTACTATTCCAAGTCTTACCCACTGGAAAAACTTTCTTTCCTTCTTACTATACTTCAGTGTCTCCCCTAAACAAAGCTATTATCCCATAGTGGTCCACTCTTGCCCGGCCCCAGTATGTTATACACATAAACATGGCTTTATTCACTCATCAGACAACTGATCACAAGGAACTATAGACTCTTCAGACCTTTGGGGATGAGTTGAGGGAAAGGTTGGCGGTATGGCGGGAACAGGCTAAACAGTGTGAGCCACACTGCAATTTACAATGTATCCTCCTCTTTAGGACCGGCTCAGATCTGCTCCTGTATACATTCTTCAATTTGGTCATGGAAAGCTGCAAAGAAGAAAAAGAAGAAGAAGAAGGAAGGAGGACGGAAAATGAAATAATAAAGATAAAAGCGGAAAGGAATGAAATGGAAAACAAAATAGCAAATATTAAGAAACAGGTTTTATAACATAGGAATTTAAGAAATGTTTTATTACTCATTTTTTAAGTTTATTTATTTTGAGTGAGAGAGTATGAGTGGGGAAGAGGCAGAGAGAAGAGAGAAAGAATCCTAGGCAGCTCCTTGCTGTCAACACAAAGCCCAATGTGGGGCTCAATCTCACAAACCAGGAGATCATGACCTGAGTCAAAATCAAGAATTGGATTTTAATTCAACGTTTATTCCTTTTTGAGAGACAGAGAGGGACAGAGCTTGCATGGGGGAGGGAGAGAGAGGAGGAGACACAGAATCTGAAGCAGGCTCCAGGCTCTGAGCAGTCAGCACAGAGCCCGACACGGGGCTCGAACCCACAAACCCTAAGATCATGACCAGAGCTGAAATCAGACGCTTAACCGACTGAGCCACCCAGGTACCCCATTATTACTCATTTTTTTTTTTATTTCTAGGAGAGAGAGAGATAGCGTGAACAGGGGAGGGTCAGAGAGAGAGGGAGTCACAGACTGAAACAGGCTCCAGGCTCTGAGCTGGCAGTCAGCACAGAGCCCGACGCGGGGCTCGAACCCACGAACCGTGAGATCATGACCTAAGCGAAAGTCGGACGCTTAACCGACTAAGCCACCCAGGCGCCCCCCATTATTACTCATTTAAAAAAAATTTTTTTTAACGTTTATTTTTGAGAGACATAGAACACGATCAGGGGAGGAGCTGAGAGAGAAAAAGACACACAGAGGGGCGCCTGGGTGGCTCAGTCGGTTGAGCGTTCGACTTTGGCTCAGGTCAGGATCTCACGGTTCGTAGGTTTGAGCCCCATGTCGGGCTCTGTGCTGACAGCTAGCTCAGAGCCTGGAGCCTGCTTTGGATTCTGTGTCTTGTTCTCTCTCTGACCCTCCCCTGCTCGCTCGCTCTCTCTCTGAAATAAAACATTTAAACAAATTTTTTAAAAAAGAATATGAAGCAGGCTCCAGGCCCTGAGCTGTCAGCACCAAGCCTGACGTGGGGCTGGCACCCAAGAACCATGATATTCCAACCTGAGCTCAAGTCTGATGCTTAACTGACTTAGCCACCCAGGTGCCCATATTACTCGCTTTTTTAAAGTAATCTCTACATCCAGCATGGGGCTTGAACTCACAACCCTGCGATCTAGAGTTGGATGCTCTACCAACCAAGCCAGCCAGATGCCCCCAAAATAGGTTTTTTTTTTTTAACTGATAAGGGGCGCCTGGAAATATCTGTTGATTTTGGCTCAGGTCATGATCTCACAGTTGTGGAAGCAAGCCCCACAGCGGGCTCCACACTGAGCATGGAGCCTGCTAGGGATTCTCTCTCTGCCCCTCCGCTGCTCTCTCGCTCTCTCTCAAAACTAAATAAACAAACACTTTTTAAAAAACCTACTAAAATAGTAAAGCCTTTGGTGAGGTTGATCAAAGGGAAAAATAACCCAGAATGCATCAACACAAAATATGAGGTATAAAAGTAACAGATATTTATAGTATAGCCTAGTATGAGTAAATGCTGATAAATCTGACGCCGATTAGATGGGCAAGTTTTTAAGAAAAATACAACTCACCGGAGTGACTCAAGAAGAAATGGACAGAATATGTTGTCCTATATGCTTAAAGAAATTGAATTGGTAGTTAACACTTTTCTCATGCAGAAAATTTAAGCCCGGATTCAAGGACCTCATAATTCTGGCCTTTTACTTAAAGGTCTCTACAGCATAGTCCGTCTGCCTTAATAGGAGTGTCTGTTAAAAGAATTAGCTCATACACAGTTGTCGGTCAACAAAACATGAAAAGTACAAACCAAAGAAAGTGACGGATCAGTGTGGCTTCATCGAAATTAAGAACCACAGGACACCTAGTAAGAAGCCAACGAGAGAACATTGCTCCCACCCTTAGAGCAAGAAAAAAGCTTAAGAAGCAGAAAAGTAAGGACTTTTCTTGAATCACTGGAGAACTGAGATCATGGACCAATGACGCTCTTGAGAAGCGGAGACAGGCAGCTGCAGGAGGAACGGGACCCACGCATTTGTTTGCTTGGGACACAGTTTGGTAAGAAGACTCATGAATTGCGGAAGGCTGAGCACGGGCTAGTGTGAACGTGTGGAGCCCCAGGAGTTGCAGACACTGGCCCCAGCCTGTGGAGGCTTTCTCGCCCCCGGTAACCCCACCAGGGCTCCATGGGGAAGGCTGGGGAGAACCTCGAGAAAGTTCCCAGGTGGGATGGGCTGGGGGAAGGAAACAGTAGTCACTGCTGAAATTCCAGGTAGCCCCACACCCGCTATGGGGGAAAAAAGCCCTGCTTCCCAGGGAAAGTCAACAAAATGTATAGCCTGAGGACACGGCATGGGTGGCAACCCACCAAAGCTGGGGGGGAGGGGGGGGTGATGAGAGCCAGCAATGAAACCCTGCCCAGATTCAGCTGCCCACGCCTTCTAGGAATGAAGAGCTCACACTACTGAGAAAGGCAAAACATTACAGCCTGGGGGCACTGGTGGAAACCCGCTGGGGCTGGGAAAGAGAATAGGAAAACCAATAAGCTCTTCACCTCTGGGGAGGGCAAGGATACGTGATAATAAGTCCAGTGTAACTTCTAGAAAAGAGGTAGAACACCAATGAAGGCCAGACCCTCGAGGCCCAGGTTCCAACACCTATGGGAGAATCCCATTTAATCAAAACATCAGAGAACGTCCTTCTCCTGGGCACTAACCCAAAGTGCTAGCTGACGTGGGAAACAAAGGCAGAAGGGAATGGCAGATAAAATGAAATTTCCTTAGAACCTGCAGCCCATTGACAAATGCTTGAGGCAGGCCGAGTAAACCTAAACCGTTTCTCCCGGCTCCCTACAGTCTCACGCTAATACTTTGCTAGAGGGAAAAACCACCTTAGCTTGACAATCGCTAGGCCCCCAGGATCCTTTGAGTCTTCTTTAGCATATGAAAGTCTCCCGCGGAAACTTCCCCTGGACTCTGCCTCCCCCCAGTTACATAGTGTGTAACCGGTCTCTCCTCAAGGTCCCCTCCCCCCCCCAAGCTCTTCCTGCCCCCCCCTTCAGTAAATCACCTTCTTGCACCAAAGACATCTTTAAGAATGCTTTCTTGGGGGCGCCTGGGTGGCTTAGTCTGTTAAGCTTAGGTCATGATCTCGCGGTTCGTGGGTTCGAGCCCCGCGTCGGGCTCTGTGCTGACTGTGCCCAACTCTTGATTAGATTAACACAAAACCCTCACACTGAAGACACAGCAGAGGAAAAGCAGGTGCTGGGCAACCACCCATCTCCTCTGGGGCTCTGTTCTGGACATCTCACATAACCGGAATCCTACATCGAATGGTCTCTCGCCACTGGCTTTTTCCACTTAGGGTAACATTTCTTAGTTTCACCCCAGTCATAGGATGTGTCTGCTCTTTCTTTTTATTGCTGAATAATACTCCAGTGCATGGATATACCACATTTTGTTTATCCTTTTATCGGCTAATGAACACTTGGGTTGTTTCAACTTTTGGCTATCTGAATAGTGCTGCTATGAGCTTTCATGTACCAGTTTCTGTGTAGACATATGTTTTCGTTTCTCTTGGATACACAGTGAGAAGGGGAATTTCTGGATCATATGGTAACTCTAGATTTAGCATTTTGAGGAACTGCCAAATTGTTTTAAAAAATGACTGCACCATATCACATGCCCACGAGCAGGGAGTAAGAGTTCCAATTTCTCCACCTCCTCACCAACAACCGTTACCATCGTTTTATTACAGCCATTTTCCTGGGCATGAAGTGGTAGCTCGACTGTGGTTTTAATCTGTACTTACGTAAAGACTAATCAAACCCAGCAATATATAAAAAGGGTAATACATCCTGATTAAGCCAGCTTCATCTCATAGCAAATTCAGTACTTGGAAATCAGTGCAATTCACCATACTGACAAAATACTAATGACATACTAACGACAAAAACAAAAAACCGTATGATCATCTCAATAGATGCAGAAAAATCATTTGACAAAATTCATCATTCATTTATGATAAAATAAAAAAACTTGGGCGCTTGGCTGGCTCAGTCAGTGGAAAGTGGGACTCTCAATCTCGGGGTTGGAAGTTTGAGCCCCGTGTTGGCTGTAGAGATCACTTAAACATAAATATCTTGGCGGGGGGGGGGGGGGGGG